>NW_011888797.1:5158197-5167418 GCF_000151845.1 Pteropus vampyrus | reverse complement strand
CAAATCTTATAACTACCTAAAACCCTTCAAAGTCCAAACTCCTTTATTGTGGAGCCCAAAAGTCAATATCACCTGGCCGCTTTCCAACACCTGTCCTTCTATACCATCTCTCACCTTCGGGCCTTTGCACATGCTGTCCCTTCTCCTGAAATGCCTTTCTCCATTCCCTTCAACTTCCTGACTAGCTCTGCTCATCCTTCAAGATGCAAGTTACGTATTACTGACTGTGCATCGTTCCCCAACCACCATCACTGTCAAGCCATAATCCGGAACCTCTTCTGTATATGCTCCCATCACACCCTGTGCTCTCCTCATAGGACTCTTCACATTGTGCTGCAGTTGTCAGCTTACTCATTTCTGTGCTTTGCTAGAATTTAACCTCCATGATGACAGAAACCGTGTCTGTCTTACACATTGAAAAAAGTCTGTGCTAGTTATCTATTGCTGCACATCACATTTCCCTAAAACTTGGTGGCTTAACACAACAAACATGTATTATCTCATACAGTTTCTGAGAATCAAGAGACCAGGAGTATGTTAACTGTGTGACTCCAGCTCATGGTCTCTCATGAAGTTATAGTCCAGATATTGGTGGGGGCTGCAGTCATCTGAAGGCTTGACTGGGGCTGGAGAACTCATTTCCAAGATGGTTCAGTCACATGGCTGTTGGCAGGAGGCCTCAGATTTTGTCACCATTTGCATGTCTTTATTAGGTTGTTTGAATATCTTCATGATATGGCAGTTAGCTTCTCTCAGGGAGAAGAAACCAAGAGAGAAAGCAAGGATATAATAGATTCAACATCTTTTTAAAATTCCAATTGTAAATACAAGAAAACACAAAAAAAGTCAGGTGATATGACACAGCTAGTTAGCATAGGAGGCAACATTTGAAAACAGGCAGCCTGTTTCCAAAGTTCTTGTTCTTAATCATCATGCTATACTGCTTCTCCAGGCAAATCAGTACATATTTTCTTCCCTAAATAACCTAGTTTCTGGTTCATACTATATGCCAAGCACTGTGTTAGATACTTTAGGAGACATTTTAGTCATGCACACATGTCCTCCCCCTCCTCCCAAATCCCCAAGATTCTGGGGTAGCCATGGTTTGGAAAGAGAAGGGTAGCCAAAGCTTGTTGACTTCACAAAGCTAGTTTCATAATCCAGTTTCATGGGAAGTGCCAGATTTCTCTGGAGAGGTAACCTGAGCTTAGCTATGTCAGGGCTCTTGAACCAGCAAGGCCAGTATCACCACTGCTAAGGCAGTATGCTCGCCCATCAGCACCTCCACCCCAGGAGATGAGGCTGGGACGTGAGTGTGCAGGGTAAGGCTGACAGCTGCAAGTTGGGCCTGATGATTTCATTAGAGAACCATTTTATAGCTGCCTTCCCCAGGCTGCAAGAAATCTTGGAGGGAAACAGCCCAGCAATGAAATCACCAGTGAGGCGCCAGGCACAATGGCACCCTTGTAGGATGTAGCTTGTGATCTCACAGATCTAGAAACACTGAGCCATAATCCTTGCCCTAGCCCAGCCCCACCCAGGTGCAGCCCAGTGCAGCCTGCAATGTCCATGAACTGGTATTAATCTCCTCCAAATCCAAAGAAACAAGCACCATTCCCTGTAGAAGCATTTTTCAATTTTCGCCTTGGTTTAAATATCATAAGAAGAAAACTTGAATGTCGTCTCACTGAATTACTATTTACCTTAATCTGAATATAGGAGTTTTTCATATTCCACTACATCATATATACTAAAGGACAATTCTTTATTCTTTTATAAAACATTATCCCCAGCTTATACAGAGAGGATCTAGAATTTAGACATATAAAATGCAGCAAGATAACATGAATTATATCAGCATGAAAGAAGAGAAATCAAGATTGGAACTTTAAGTGGAGCCAGGAACGAGGCAAATACAGACAATGTATACTATGAAGTACTTTACACTTAGTATGGATGGTTATGTTTTGGTTCTGAGATTTCAAGTAACCAAAGCAAAGAAGGAAACCTAATCGAATCCGAAAATCAGTGTTCAGCACATTTCTTGTGAGTATATTATACTTCAATAACTTTTTTTTGCAAATTATAGTGTTCATGATTTAAACTAGCCAGTTGCTCAACCAAAACACAGCTACCAGAAAAAAAATAATAAGTTTATTCCAACATTTATCTTAAAGAGAATGCTAAATGAGGTAGTAAATAATATCCTTATTAAAATCTCTTGGTGCAGGCCAACAGTGTTACTCTAAAACTCAGGGGTTAGCAAACTACAGTCCATGAGCCAAACCTGGTTCTCAGCATGCTTTTGTAAGTAAAGTTTTACTGGAACAGAGCTATGCTCACTTTTTTACATATCGTCTATGGCTACTTCTTTACTACAAAAAGCCAGGGTTTAATAGTTGCAATAGACCTTACAAAGATGACATACCCAGAGGGGATCCCCACAGTGAGTCATACTCTTGTATAATCCTCTGACCTTGAGTGTGGTTGGAACCTGGCATTTGCTTCAGACCAATAGATTACAGCAAAGGTCATGGGCTGCCACTTCTTTGATTCAATTACATCGTATGGCAAAGGTGATAGGAGATCACTCCCTTGGTTATGTCACTTTATGTAAGACTCTATCTTCACTGACTGGCCTTGAAGAAGCAAGCTGCTATTATGTGAAATGTCTGTGAAGAGGGCCACATGGCGGGGAGCTGCCGGTGATCTCGGGAGCTGAGGGCCACCACAGGGAACTGAATTCTGCCAACAACCATGTGAACTTGGCTGTCACTTCTTCTCAAGTCCAGCCTCTGGATGAGAATGAAGGCCAACCACCTACTTGATGGTAACCTTTTGAGACCCTGAGCAGAGGACCCAGCTCAGCTAAGCCACACCCAGACCCTGGGCAAGTGAACCTGTGAAATAATAACTGTGTGTTGCTTAAAGTTGCTAAGTTTGTGGTAAATTGTTACTCAACATAGAACATGAACATACCCTTTGGCTTACACAGCCTGAAATATGTTTTATCTGGCCATTTATAGGGGGAAAAAATGCTAATCCTTACACTAAAACACAATTCAAAATAATAATAACAATAATTCTATGAGGAGTGTATGAGGTTTTCAAAACACTGTGGATAGAAGTAATAAGAATGTTTAGAGGCCCTGCTGTGGGTCAGAGCCATTGACATTGAAACAAGAGAGTATATGACACTGAGCAGGGCCCATGAAGGCAAGTGAACCAGTAACAGCAGTCCCCCTTATCCGCGGTTTCACTTTCCACAGCTTCAGTTACCCGTGGTCAACAGCAGAGCAAAAATGTTAAACGAACAATTCCAGAAATAGACAATTCCTGTGTTTTAAATTGAGTGCTATTCTGAGTAGCATGATGACACCTCACGCGCTCCAGCTCCGTCACACCCAAGAGACGAATCTTCCCTTGGTCCAGCATATCCGCACTATGTACGCAGCTGTCTTGGTTATTAGATCGACGGTCATAGTATCTCATGCTTGTGTTCAGGTAACCTTTAAAGCACAAGACTAGTGATGCTAGTAATTCAGATATGCCAAAGAGAAGCCATAACATGCTTCTTTTAAGTAAAAAGGTGAGTACAGTACAATAAAATATTTTGAGAGAGAGGGAGGCAGGGGGATAGAGAGTGAGCACATTCACATAACTTTTATTACAGCATATTGTTATATTTGTCACCATGGGGCTTTTGGCAGAGTTTCTGGAGGTGAGGTATTCTAGGAAGCTTGATTAATATACAGAAAGAAACAACGTGTCGTACATGATGAGTGCTCAAAAATGTTAGCTATTATTAGTATTACTAACTGGAAAGTAAAAGACATCCTTTATTTTGGGGACAAGTTGTCATCGTGGGGCTTTTGGCAGAGTTTCTGGCAGTGAAGTAATCTAGAAAGCGTGAAGCATTAGAGGAAGGTGAAGGAAGGTGAAACTGGTCTTCCAGGAAGAGTGTCGTCTTTCTAGGCAGAGGGAAGGGAAACACGGCAGTCACACATTCCTAAAATGAGAATAAGGGTCAAGGCTTAATGGGTTGGTTCCCAACCCCAACAGCACTTTAAAATCCCCCAGGGATAGATTTTGTTTAATGCTGAAGGCCAGACCCCATGCCTGACTTATTGAATCAAAATCTCTGGGACTGGGCCCAAATGTGGATATATTTTTATTAATTTCCTCACGTGATTATAATGTGCAGTAATGGGCAGACTGAGAAGGACAATTATTTCAAAGTGCTTGAGGTCTGGGGCCTGGGCCTCATCTCATCTCCGTCTATGCAGAATCCACAATAAGGCCAAAATCAAGGTCCTTCGCTAAAAATCCAACAACATCGTGACCACTGATACAGAGTTGGAAGGTGCACTAACCATCCATATACTTCCACATACCTCCCTCATCAACAGAACCATGTGCTAAAATGAAGGACAAGAGACGAAGGTAAAGATAACCTCGATGTACTAGAATTTCTAGAATGCACTAGAAATTAGAATGCATTAGAAGAATGCACTAGCATGGATTTAAGTCTTCAAACACGTGCTCCAGCAGCTTCCTCTGCCTCCTTCTTCACGCCTTCCCCTCCCTGCTCCAAACCGAAGCCAGTCTCTGTGCCAACAGCACACACATGCTGTGGTGCTGCTCACCTGATTTCTAGCCACCACCTACCTCACTGGAGGTGGCAAAGCCTGAACAACCTGACAAGGATGTAATGAACCATTAAGATGGGCTTTTGTTTCCCTATCTGTCCCCTTCTAATCCTCAAGCAGTCAAATCAGATAGAAAGAGCAAGCCTCAACCTCTCTCCAGGTGAAGAAACGGTGCTGAGTGTGAGAGAACAGGCTAGCACCCTGCCCAACTCACCTTGGAGCTTTCTTTCTCACATCATTTCGTTCAGTCCCAACATTTCCCATCAGAAGTCAGACTTCCCACTTTGCAGTAAAAAATACCGGAACCCCAGAGCTCCATGATCTGCGACCATTTCCCACCGGGTTCAAATCTTCCCCCATCTATCTCAGCTGAGTCAGGACTTTTGCCTATTCAGGGGCTTTTTTAGATCTCTTTCAGAAGCTACTTTAAGCATTTCAAGTACAGAGACGATTAAGGCAGGGAACTGGTTATAAAGGTGTTGGGAGGGTTGGAGGAGCAAAGGGAAACAGAGGACTTTTCCTTCAGGATCGCAAAGCTGCTGGTAAGTCTGGACTAGAGCCGCAGCCTCACCAACACTGCTGATGCCGCCAGCAACGCCAGGGGCGTCATAGCCGCCTGCGGTCAGTGACCCCAGTAGCCCACTGCTGGCAACAGACACAAGTGCTTCTCTCACTTTATCAGCCAAAGCAAGTCACAAGGTCAGCCCAGATTCAAAGATGGGCAAATAGGTTTCACCTCTTGACGCAATGAGTTACCGAGTCATTGCTATGTTCTTAACGTTTGTGCCCTCATCCCACCATAAAAATTCATGTGTTGAAACCTAACCCCCAGACTGATGGTATTAGACGGGGCCTTTGGGAAGTGCTTAGACCATGGGGGTGGAGGCCTCATGAATGGGCTTAGTGCTCTTATAGAAGAGACCCCACAGAGCTCCTTGGACCCTTCTGCCTATGAACCAAAAAGTGTGACCTTGCCAGATACCGAATCCACCAGCACCATGATCTTGGACTTCTCAGCCTCCAGAACTGTGAGAAATAAGTGTTTGTTGTCTCTAAGCCACTCTGTTTATGGTATTTTCATTATAGCACTGAACAGACTAAAAGGATTATTTCATCAGGGGCACAGGCGCGGAGGAATTATTAACTGGGGCCATAGAAGCCATTGATCAGATCTAGCCTGTTGGAGCCCCTCCCAGCACCTCCCACATGGCCTTGCACCAGGTGGGAGCCCACTCTGTGAGGTCACGGGCTCAGGAGGGCAGAGGCCTTGTCAGTTTTGCTCCCTGCTCTCTCTATAACACCTGGCACCTAGCAGGAGCCGAATGTTTGAATGTGTTCATCAACTAAAGCAAACAGGTATGGGAAAATAAAGTGTGTTCTCGTCTCTTCGGGTGCACGGTTCCGTGAAAACACAGCTGCCTCCCTCTCGTCGGACTAAGTCTCCACGAGTACCATGTGCCGAAGGGTGGCTCGCAGATGCCTCTGCAGGACGATGATTTGAAAAATTCCTCGAACTTAATATCACCATGGATTCCGGGATCTGGAAGATTCTCCCCGCTTGCCAAGAGAAGGAAGTCTCTCACCACCGAGGCCCCCCTTTTGTTGCTGGAGTGGTAATGTTTGGGGAGAACAGAGCAGACGGAGCACTTCACCTTTCTTTCCATGACATAGAGCGTCTAAGAATGTGCGGTTGCTCCAGCCGGCAGTGACGGCGCGTGAGCTGAGCGTGGGCCGGGGTGTCAGCCCCCAGCACACGCTCTGTGGCTGCAGCACCGGCTTGCTGGTGAAGCAGCAGGGGGCTTCCTCACGCATGAAGGAAAGAGGCTCCAAGCCTCCCCACAGCTGAGAATGTGGGTCAGCTAGGATGTCTCGAGGTAGACAACTGTCTTGCCTCCAGCTCCCGGTACACACACACAGGCACACACATGACCTGAAATCGGCAGGTCTGCAGGGGCCTCAGCCTCCCCCGCTTTCACGTCCTCTGTCTTGATCCAGGCCTATATTTGAATCTCCAGTCAGGTGACACTCCTGACATTTAAAGACTGGTGAGGGCCCAGCCTAAAGCATCTACTGGACTGCAGGTTGCATGCTGAGATCCTGCACCTTGATTTCTGGTTCGGCATCACCCCGCCCCTCAGCCCCGCCATCCACACCCAGCTCTGGTTCACACCCTGAGGTTGGTGTTGTTCCCAGTTTCCCCTCAGGACCCAGATGTCAGTCTCCAATGCTCCAACCACAGCCTCCTCCCTGGGGCTAAGTTATATGTTCAGCGCCAGCCACTGCATCCCATACTCTCACTCCCCCGGTGCCTCCCATCTAGAAGGGAAAGAGACCTACCCTCATTCAGGACCCACCAGCGAGGCTTTCTGAGGGGGCATCTGTGCTATAAAAGACAGATCCCTCTGAGGCCTGGGAGCCCGGGGCACTTTAGAGAGATGGAAATGTCCTGTAGACATTTGTCAAAACTCATTGCCCTATAGGTTCAAAAACAGTAATTTTTACTATGCTTCAATAACTCAGGCTTGAAAACATTTTTTTAAAGAAGTCTTCATGGTCAGTTCTCTGACTTTTCTACCCACTCCGACTAATCCTCAAGCATGGTGGGGAGGCGTATTTTAGGATGATACTGAATCAAAGTGGTGCTTTCAAGGGCAATGCTCTGCTTTAACAAGAGCTCCTCTGGGTCTTTATCTTGTGGCTGGTCTTCTCGAAAGTCGTGGGAGCCAGGGCAAAGGGCACTTAGCAACTGTGATGGTTAATGTTATGTGTCAGGTTGGCTGGGCTCCGGCATACCTAGATGGCGGGTAAAATATTATTTCTGGGTGTGTCTGTGAGGGTGTTTCCAGAAGAGATTTGGTTCAGTAGACTGATGAGGAGGAGGGCCCTCACCGACGCGTGTGGGCCTCATCCAGTCCCCTGGGGGCCAGAATGAAAAAAAGAGTGAAGGAAGGGTGAGTTCCCTCTCCATCTTCTTGAACTGGAACAGTCATCTTTTCCTGCCCTTGGACGTCAGAGCTCCTGGTTCTCGGGCCTTCGGGCTCTGGAACTTTCACCAGCGGACCCTCAGTTCTCAGGCCTTTGGCCTTGGACTAGTTCTTACCCCATCAGTCCTCTGTTTCTCAGGCCTTCAGATTCAGACAGGATTATATTATCAGCTTTCTTGGTTCTCCAGCTTGCAGATGCCAGAGTGTGGGACTTCTCAGCCTCTCAGTCACGTAAGCCGATTCCTATAATAAATCTCCTCTTATATATGTGTATATATCCTATTGGTTCTGTTTCTCAGGTGAACCCTAATACACCGAAACGAGGGGGTGGGAGAGAGACAGGAGGATGCTGAAAATGTTTCTTCCTGCCTGAAATGCTCAGGACAAAGGCTGTGTTGCAGGAGAAGAGGGATGTGACAGGGAGGAGAGAAGGAAGCTAACGGACAGGGGACTCCAGACGCCCAGGAAAGGGAGATTCAGCATTGTCTAAAAAGCCATCTGCGAAGAATGGCTTTTGCAGCTTCCTCTGGACTCTGTGTCCCCAAGCAGTAATGATCCCTGTGCTCTGATGCTAGTAAGACATTCAGAGCCAGGGTTGGGTGTGTGATTCCGGGCCTGCTGCTTCACCAGAGGGGAGAGAAGTCAAGGTGGAGTTTGTCACTGTCACACCAAAGCAGGAGATCGGCTCGAGCACAGGGTCGTTGTGCCACTACCCAAATCCTAACTAAATCAGCCAGTCCCAGCCACTAGCTCTCAACAAAACATGACAAACAGCCCCTTGCTAACGGTCTTATCACCTTCCAGCCTTGCTGAGCCAAGTTCAGTCCCAGGAGACAAATGATTGAGATGTCTGCAAACTCCTCCGTGGAACTCATTCCCTCCAGAAAGTGAGAATGGATTGAAAGGCACAAAGACAAGAAAGAGAAAGGAAAGTGAGTGAATGGATAGAACAGAGGCTGGACAGCTGGACAGGACCCCAAAGGTTATGGGGCTGAAATCATCACTCCTCAGTGAGGCCCCAGAAAAGAGAACTAACTACACTTCTGGATACCCCTCTCCCTGTAAATTCTTTCCATGTTGGTGACGGCCAATTTGTATCCATCTATGTTTATGAATCTTCGTAGTACATAAACACTTAGTGAAAAAGAGACTAAGCTGAAATCCGGATCTCTGGCAGGATCCTCATCAGAAATAGAGGTGAGGGCTCCCCTCATACTACATTAATTCTTGGATGCATTTTTAAAAAAATTTTGGCAACTATGTATTTGACAAAACATAGTATGAGAAAACATATGTTTTGTCAAATACATAGTTGTCAGATTGCTGCGGAGGTCACGGTCAGGGCATAGGTCTGCCAGAGGACATGCAAAAGAGTGTTCATAGCAGCATTAGTTGTTAGATTCCCTGAGCTGAAAACAACCCAGCTGTCTATCAATAGTACAGTGCTTAAATTAATTGTGCTATATTCAGAAAAAAGACTGCAATACAGCAATGAAAAACAACTACCAGATATGGGTGACATGGATAAATCTCAAGTACATAATGTTAAGCAAAAAATAAAAGGCCAAATATAAGAGTACATGCCTAC
>NW_011888797.1:5146797-5156137 GCF_000151845.1 Pteropus vampyrus | reverse complement strand
TGAGGAAGCTTCATGAAGGGAGCAACATTAAGGAGTAGTCAGCCCTGTAAGGTGCCACCAAATCAAGTAACTCAACTGAAGTGACGATCAGATGAATGGAGGAAGGTTGCATATGTGCTGGAGGTGACAGCTCTGTTACAGCTGACTGCAATGCTAGGCGGCTGACAAGTTTCTTTCGACAACTATTGTAAGATGCATCCACTTTTCATAAGAACATAGAATATATGAAATACCACATTTCAGATTGAGGGGAAATAGGGTATTCTGGAACTAAAATCCCCCTTTTCTTTAGATAAGAAGTTGATCTCCTCTTTGACGGTAGCCTGCCTCTTCACCTCTCTAGGCTGGCTTTCCTGCATCCAGTTCTAGACTTTCAAATAGTTTTCCCTGCCTCAATTACCCTCATTTCTCTCTAACCCAAATATATCAACCATAAGGTAAATGCATTCTAAATCTTTTGAAGACTGTGAAGGCGGGGGTGGGGAGGATGCTGGTGTTAGGTAGTATTGTCTCATTTTATTACGACCATTCATTAGCCTTGTGAGTATAAGCAGGTTGCTGTGAGTTCAACTTCAAATGCGAGAGAACATAGAAATAATTTAACATGGAGTCTTGCACTCAGGGATTTATCAATGAATGTTAAGCTGGTATTATTACTGTTAATATCATCATCATAGTAGATCTCTTAGCTCTGATTAATCAAGACTCATAGTCAATTGGTTAAATCGAAAAGTCAGATGAAGTGTGAAATTATTAATAAAAAAGTTATATTCAATTGTCTAATTCTACCTATATTGAGTAGCTTGCAGCAGACCAACGTTTATGCCAAGAAAAAGTAGAAAAGCCAATTAAAAAACAAAAATAAATCTGAAGTCATGAGGGAGTTGCTGAGGTAGCCAGAACATGAGAAGTCAAGATCTCAGGGAGGAGGAATCATAGAGAGGTGAGCCAACAATCTCCTCTCTTTTTCCTAGTGTCATTTGCAAGGTATCCAGGCAGAGGACAACTGTTAAGGGCAGAGATTCCAGGAAAGCTTCTGAAAATCTCACAGAGCTGGGAATATGAAAATTATAGTTCAGGGCTTCCAAAGCAGCCAAGAATTGAGGGACCGAGATCTCTGACAGAAGTGAAGCATAGAGAAGTGAGCCCAACACTCTGCTCCTCAAAGCCTTTGCACAAAGCAGGTTAAAAAGCCAAATAGAAACGTGCTGAAAATTTTAACCCTGTAATGGTTACATCCATAATGTAACATTTAGGATTCTAATACACAAGCTGAATAAACAGGATGTTTGTTTGGGGGTTTTTTTGCATGTAAAATTTATTTATAAAGAGGACTAGAATAGAAGGGTGCCAGTTTACGTTCTTAACTAACAGGCCATGTGGATTTGGTGACTTACACTTTAACCTTGATCCCTTTAGCATGTTGTGGCTTAAGTGTGTATTTTCAAGAATATCAGAGGATCCTGGAGTTTGCCAGAAATAGTACTACATATATCTATTTTAAAGTTAAATCTGTAATTTAAAATCTTCACAAAGAAATATCCAGGGCCAGATGACTTCGCTGATAAATTCTTCTAAATATTTAAAGAAGAAATGACACTAAACTTAAACAATTTCTTGCATATACAAGCAAACTTATTTTATAATGCCAGCCTAACCTTGAAAACAAAAGCTAACAAGCATATTATAAGAATCAGAAATTACAGGTCCATCTCACTCATAAATATAGATGGAAAAATTATAACCAAATATCACCTAACCATGTATAAAAAGAATAGAATATGACAACCAAATTGTACTCCAGTAATACAAGGTTGGTTTTACATTCAAACTTAACCAATCAATGTAGTTCATCACATTAGCGTAATTAGGAGAAAAATCGTAAGACCAGCTAAAAAAATAAATATAAAGCATTTATAAAGCTGACTTCCACTTGCAATTTTAAAACATCTTAGCAAACTAGGCCTGGAGTGGAACTTTTTTAAATCCATTAAGGATATATATTTTAAAAGCTATAGAAAACATACTCAATAATATAATAGTGTAAGTTTCCACCTGAGATCAGGAATGAGACAAGAGTGTCTCCTATCATCATTTTAGTGAACATTCTACTGGAAATTATAGCCAGTGCAATAAGGAAAGAAAAAAATAAACGAAAGGTATAGGGATTGAAAAGAAAGAAAAGTATCACCCTTATTGACAGATAACATAATTATGTACATAGAAAAGCGAAAAGATTCCGCAGACAAATAATTAAATTAATAAGGGACGTTGGAAAAGGTTAGCAGATATAACATCAATATATATTTTAAATAACATGTTGCTACACTATCGATAAGTAATTACAAATGAACTACTTAAAACTACCTATGCAATATTAAAAAATACCAACTACTTAATTCTAAAACAACATATGTATAAGACTTTTCTACTAAAAACTGTAAACCATTTACTGAGAGAAATTTTAGGCCTAAGTAAATAGAAGTATCTGCTATATTTTGATAGAGAAGAGGACCTAATATTTTAGTTGTTAATTCCTTCTAAATTTATCTATATATTCGAAGAAATCTGCAGCAGGTGTGTGTTTGTGTGTGTGTGTGTGTGTGTGTGTGTGTGTGAAAAATTGATCTGCAGTTCTTATATTTATATGGAAATGAGAAGAAGCAATAATAGCCAAGATAATCTTGAAGAATAAAAAGAGAAAGGAGGATTTACCCTACCAGATATCAAGACCTAAAACCACAATAATTAAGATAGTATAGTATTGATGAAAAGATAGACAAATAGATCTACAGAATTGAAAAGGGATTCCCAAAATAAAGATGAAAATGCATGGACAGAGAAAAGGATGGTCGTTTCAATAAGTGAGGCTTGGTCAATCGGTCATCCACCTGGAAATCTACCTCGTACTACACATAAAATTCAATTCCAGGTGTATTATAGGTCCAAATATAAAAGGTAAAACAATAAAGCATTTAGAAGATAACAAGGAAGAATATTTTTATGATCAGAAACAGAACCATAAGGGGAAAAAAGTGACTAACTATACCATGATAATATCAACAACGTCTGTTTTTCAAAAACGCCACTAATACAATAAAAAGACAAGCCAAAGAGTGGAAGAGGGTATTTGTGATACATATATCCAATGAAGAACTCAAATCCAGAATACACACGCAAAAGAAAAAAAGTCTATAGATCTATAAGAAAAAGATGTAGACATTTCAATAGACAAATACAAAAATGACTTGAACAGGCACTGCATTAAAAAGAATATTCGAATGGCCAATAAACATTTGAAAAGGTGATTGTCTTCATGGGAATACAAATGAATGCCACAGTGAGATACCTAGCACCAAGATCTTAGTTTCTAAATATTATTCTCTAATTAAAGGAATCAGGGCTCCATAGAGAAATGAGTGATTCTAAGACCGGGGCAGAGAAAACACAATATAAACTGGGAGTATCTTGTAGCACTAGAAATTAAGTAAGTGCTTAAAAAAACAAAGAGATGCGGGGAGGCACATTAAAAGGACATAGGAGCTATCCTGAAAGAGCTCTCAATGGCCAAAGCTGGAAAAACTTGAGCAACAAATAAGTAATATAGTATTGAATCATAACCCAAAATATAAAATTAATATATATGAGCTCATAATGGAAGGAAGGAAGGAAGGAAGGAAGGAAGGAAGGAAGGAAGGAAGGAAGAGAGGAAGGAAGGAAGGAAGGAAGGAAGGAAGGAAGGAAGAGAGGGAGGGAGGGAAAGAAAAGAGGTGAGACAAATCTTTCTTGCAGAATTCCAAATAATGTCTGTAGATACTCCCCCCTCCAGAAGGTGAAACTTAATTCTCCCTCACCCCACCCCCACCACTGCCCTTGAGAATGGGCTAGATTTAGTGATTCATCTCCAAACTATAAACTAGGAAAAGGAGGAATAGTGACTTTGCAGTGAGAAATCTGGCGACCACTGCCTTAACCGAATGATGAAGGTTAATAACATCATCGGTGATGTCACGTGGAAGGTATGCATTCCTTAATTACGGTGGGATGAGGAAAGCACTTCTCTACTGTGGTATTATTTCCAAAAACCTTTAACCCTATTCTAGTGACGACATCAGCCAGACTCAGATTAGGGAGTATGCTACAGGATATCTTGCCAGTATTTCTCAAGACCACCAAGGTCATCAAAACAAGAGAAGACTGGGAAACTGTCATAGACCAGAAGAGGCTGGGGAGACATGATAACAATATGAAATGTGGCTCCCTAGAATGGCTCCTGGAACCTCAAGAGGACAATAATGAACAAACTGATGAAATTCAAGTCAAGTCTGGAGTTTACTTAGCAGTAATGTACCACTGTCTGTCTGTTTCTTCACTTTGATAAATATACAGTGGTAATATGAGATGTTAACAATGGATGTGGCCTATACAGGAACTTTCTGTACTATCTTTGCAGCTTTCCTGTAAATCTAAAATCATTCCACAAGAAAAGATTTATTAAAAACAAACAAAATCAATAAGATACCACTTCACCCCCACGAAAACAGCTAAAACTAAAAACCACAATGACATAGACAATACCAAATACCAGCAAGAGTGTTGGAGCCAGTAGAACTTTCATACGCTGCAGGTGGCAGCAGAAACCACCGACATAACCACTGTGGAAGACACTTTGTCAGTATCTGCAAAACCCGAATATGTGTACAACTTAGGACCCACCAGTTTTCCTCCTAACTAGATACCCAAAAGAAATGCACACATAAGATGATCACAAAACCTGTGTAAAAATTGTGAAAGCAGCACTATTCGTAATAGCCAGATGCTGAAAACAACATAAATACTCTCCAATAGTAGAATGGAGTATTCATCACTTCCAAAGCACCATTTGAACGCAGAGGATTGACAGCTGTCTAGGTGTCTTATTTTGGCTGCTATTTTGAGTGCTTACTGTATACCACTACATATCTCTGGCTGCTATTTTGAGTGCTTACTGTATACCACGACATAGCTCATAGGATGGTGACCAAATTATTGCTACACTAAACAACATAGATGGGTTTTACAAACATAACAGCAAAAAAACAAAACAAAACAAGCCAAAAACAAACAAAAAACCATTCTGCTTGATTGAGATAACAGGCAAAAGTAATCGATGCTTATAGAAGTCAGAGTAGTGGCCACGTTTGAGGTGAGCATGTGTAACAGTTGGCATAAGGGAAGATTTTGGAGTGCTGGCAAAGTTCTATTACTGATCTGGTTGCTAGTTACACTGGGTGTTCACTTTGTAAAAATACATCCCCCTATACTCTTAGCTATGTGCACTTTCCTATAAGTATGCTAGCTGGTCTTCAATAAAAACTTTTCTTAAAGCTAAAAAAAAATGATACATAATACTTCAAACCTGTTTAATTTTAACTTAAAGCATATAAAGGCACACTCATTCACCACTCTTTTGATGTGCAGCCAAGGCTCTTCTTTGAGAATGGGTCTGCTAACTGCAGCTTCTTGTCATCTTTCTTACATAAACCACACCCATAATGCATCATCTACAGTTTCCAGCATCAGTTTCTTTGAAGTAGCAAGAGACCTTAAAGACCCCTGTAAAACAATCTGAGTGCTGAATCTTGCTAGAATTTTATGATTTTCCCAATCCTTTCCTTGTCTCAACCACACCCAATTTCATAGCATTTTTTTTTGTAGTCTTTTCAAAGCTTTCAACTCAGCATTCATAGAAATATTTCTCTTTTTTTCACACTTTTTTTTTTTTTTTGGTTTATATTTCATTGAGTAATTAACAATGAAGACTGGCATAGATAGTTTTGGAACTAAACACAAATGACCCTTGATAGACATACAGTTCTACTGATGGGAGCAGCCGTATGTGGGTGTCCTGGAGAGTAGCCTGCATTTTCAGGCACTTCCCATGATGTGGGCATACATTCATCGATATGTTCTGCCGCAGGTATGAAGAGCTTCAGTTAATACCCCGTGTCTGTCATATGGAGTGGCCACTCATATTATTAAGTATGCTCCTACCACTGTCATTTTTGGAGCATCTTTCACCTGGGCCACCATGAAGGTCCCTTAATAATTTTCCACACAGGTACCCTTTTTTCTCTAAAATGCAATGCACGAAACTGTTTCCTGCTTAAAACTCTTTAGACGTAGAGTTCCTGGTGTATAGTGATTAGTGGGTGCTCAATAAATATATGATGAATGAGGGAATGACTAAATGAGTTTTCAGCTCCTCCGTGACAAAGTTCCAGCTCATTGGTCTGTCCCACTAGGCCCTTCCTGGTCAGATTCTCTTCTCCTTCCCAGGCATCTCATCTTACATCTCCTCAGTGCATCCTGCACTGCAGCCCCACCAAGCACCTTCTGATCACCAGCCACACGCCATCACACACGCTGGTCCTCTACGTGGAGTGCTCTTTTTTCATTGCCTTACATGGTGGCACTTACGTAAGACAGTCATTTCTCTTCAAAGCTGTCCCTGATGTATCCCGGTGGAGCTCATCAGTAGCTCCGATCTCCTGCTTTACAAATCTTGTTATCATCATTCCTGGTCATAGTCCTGTCTCTCCCATGAACAGTGCAACTGAGAGACTTGAGAGCTGGGATTCAGCCCTGTTAATTGGCTTCGCAGTCCCACTGTCTAGCTCAGCCTTGGCATAGAGTTGGTGCTCAACACAGGCGTGAAGGCAGGAATCAGCTGGCCTGAGCTCAAACCCTGACTCTGCCAATTGATAGCTGCGGAGCCTTGGACAGATTCCTTCTCCAACACTCACTTTCCTGTCAAACGGGAGCAATGATACCTACCTCTCATCGTTCCTTTGAAGATTGAATGAGATCTCCTAGGTAAAAAGCCTGGCACATGAAAAGCACTCAATAAACACAACCTGAAAACACATGGGAGTGCTCACTCCCAAGATCTAGACAGCTGTCCACCGATGTCCATCCAGGTCACATACAGTCCAGATGTGATACGGTCCCCAGTATCTGCACACGAGCTAGACACTCAATAAATATTTTTTGAATGAGTGAATGATGCTCTTCCATCCTTCACCCCCTTTCTTTGTTCTGTTCTCTTTGCCCTTACCACCATTCTCCACATCCAGGCCCCAGCTCTGTGGGTTATTTGAAATTAAAATCCTGAAGTTATTTTTCATAAGCAAGAACAATCACTCTTGGGTTTGCTGGCACGGCATCCTGACAGGGGGCTGGCAACAGCCAGTTCACAGTGAGCCCTGCCAGGGGGTTGTGCACATGCTTCTAAGAATAACTCAGTGTCCAAGAATTCCGCCTGTTCTATCGCAAGCTGGGGCCGGCGGGCAGCTGGTTTGCATTAACGTTAAGAGAGATGGTATTCCACTTTACTACAGCAAGCCCGATGCACCTCCTTCCTTTCTTCTGCTCCTGCTCTGAGCTGCCATTGAGCAAGCAGAGTCTTCATTTAACAGTATTGAAAGAACCAGGAAGGGGCCTGGTTAGAGGTAAACTGCAGAGTGGATGGAGTCTGCCTTCTGGGTCCTTTCATCTCACGTCTGGGTCATCCATCACTCTCTCATATGGGTATCATTCTGAGTCCGCACATGACCCCAGTACCAAGGCCACAGGAACATCCCACCCAAACTTGCCCTCGTAAGAGCAGCCAATGCCTGAGATCATTCCTGACCTTCTCTTCTTTGTTCATTCATTCATTCATTCATTCATTCACTTCTATACAGAATGGTTGAATACTAAAGCATGGTCTGTAATGGTTCTTAGAGTAGAAAAAGCAGTAAGTACACTCTCATATAAGATATTTGGAAATGTCGGAGAGCACTTAAATTTGGTGTGTCACAATGTACCAACGGCATTTGATGGGCAAAAAATATCTAGGATATTTTGTATCCAGGAATATTCCCATATGACAATGAATTACTCAGCCAAAAAAATGTCCATAGTGTCCCTCTTGAGAAATACCAGTGGAGTGGAGCATACCATCCTATATTTATCCTCTCCTCCTACTGCATAGCATATTGGTTATAAACGCAGGCTCATACGTACATCCTGGCCTCTGCATAGCTTTACACCATGTCAACCCAGATATAAAACTCAGTTCTTTCTCCAATTCCCTCTGAAACTAGCTTGCTCAAAGCTCTTGTGCAGGTGGCAGACTTCCTCCAAAGATGTGGGGGAAGTAGAGAAAAGGGTTGACATCAACATAACATGAACAACGTTAGAAGGAACAGCAGAAATTCCTTTTAAAGGCCCTGGCCACCCATGACAGGAAAGCCTCTCATCACTGCTCAGAGGCCCCATCTTGACCAATCTCACTGGTTCCTCCCTCCCTTCCCATTCCTTCCCATCACCTCTCTTCTATTCTCTGTCCCCCACTCTCAGAAATAGAAAACGAATGCCTCTCTTTTTCTCAGAGCCCCTGAGCCTCCTCTCCGTGTGCCTGTGAGCCCACTGAAACCCATGCCTTTGTCAGGCTTGCCTACTGCTTAATGGACAAATTGAGGTGTTTTGAGTCAAAGCTGTTCCCTCTCTTAAAAAAATGAAGTTAGATCATAAATGTTTCACCTCATTTTTCCTGTTGATGTCTTAAATAACAAACCCGAATTGTTGAGAGAAACAAAGCAATGTGGAAAGCCAGCGGGCTGGTCCAGGAGGAGTTCCTGGGCAAGTCTGACTTGAAGAGTAGATGGGATTTAGAGAGAACTAGAAAGAGAATCCAATGGCATCACGACATCAATAAAAATGTGGAGGCTGAATTGGCACAGAATATGTAAGGGAGATGAGGAACTTGTTGGAGCCAAAGTCAACCATATATTGGCTCATAGTGAAGGATAAAAATAAGAGCATTAAGGCGGAATCATGAGTAGAGGGCTCTGAATGTGTCAGGTTAAGAATCTGACCAAAATACGATCTCTCCTTTGGGATAGGCTAATCCATTTTTAGGAGGTTTTTGTTGTTGAGAAAACCGTATCAATGATCCTTTTAGATATGCAAAAGTAAAGCAAGAACATCTTGGAGAAAGATGGGAATCCAATAGATTAAATACATCTAATTTAGACAAACCAGCTGCATAGCCTGTTTGGTTAACCCCAAGCTTCCCAGTGCAATGTCTCTGCAGACACTATTGCTTTTCTTGATATAGAAAAGTTTCTTTTCTATATGGATTTGTCTACCATACAGGTGAATCTTTTTTATTCTTTTGGAGATGGGTGTGTTTTCTTTAACAGTTGTTTGCAGAAGGACAGAATTCAAATGGACAAGTGCTTGGGAGGAACTAGCAAATGTGCCCTCTGTGCCCCTCACAGAGGACAAGAGAAAAGGAAAGAGTTGGCATGCATTT
>NW_011888797.1:5125464-5145822 GCF_000151845.1 Pteropus vampyrus | reverse complement strand
CAACATTTATTTTTGTGCACAGTCCTGTGAGGGCTGTGTTCCTATGATTCCAAATTTTGTAGTATTGGGGGTGCATCTTTAGGACTCTAAGCTGTCAGGCTACAATTGTGCCTGCTGACCTCTGTGACACAGCCAGATCAGTTCTGCAGAGCTCTCCAGGCCTGAGCCTGGGGATGTATGCTCCCTCTAGGAAGGATAGTGTCTGCATTGTACTCTTCCCAGACATTTTTCCTAAAAAGAGGGAAAACTTTTGCAGGAAACATTAGCACATACATGGTTTCCTAGGGGAACAACCTCAAACCTTATGGAACAAGTACAGACACAACAGATGCCATGGCCCTGTGCCCACTTCCCTCCACAGGAAAATTGCCTGAAGAAGGAAACCAGACATCACCTTTTATAAACAGTGTACAGCACTTCTTCAGTATTTCTCTTGTGGTCTAGCATGGGATGGAAAGAAAGGGCACTAAGCACAGTGACAACGGATCTTGGACCTAGTTCCTGCTTCATCTTGCTCCCTGCACTAAGGCCACAGAAACTTTCAGTTGTTCAATTAACATTTAATATGCACAGTCCTGTGAGGGCTGTGTTCCTATGATTCTTCTTATTGAAGACAAGTGGCCAAAATTCAGATGAACTAGTTTAAGTCAAAGGGGAAACAAGAATATTTAAGGATTCTGGGAATCTTAGGAAAAGTTTCAAGGAAGTCCAAGACTGAATTAGAGGGGGAAATGCCCCTCTAATTTTAGTCATTTCCTAAAAATCTGCAGTGCTTTGGAGAATGAAGGTTTTCTAGCCATGGCTTTAAACATCAAGAGATGAACAGCTCTTTATATGACATCATATAAAGAGTTTCCATACACCCTCTCATCTACCTCTTTTTCTGTGCCTGGGGCTCCATCGTCTCTGCAGGCTGGTCTGGAAAGAAAGAGCACAGAGAACTTTTTGAACATAATGTGGCCAGAGAAATATGGCCCAATCTGCAATGGGAAATAAGTTTGGAATACAATGTTAGAATCAGATTGTTACAGAAGTTTGCATTCATTCTATTGAAAATGAGTAATTATTTAAGACAGACAATATCTATTGATTCTGCAATATTTACTAAGAACAAAGTATATGCAAGGCCCTGTACTAAAGAAATAATAAATAAGGCACAGTCCATGATCTCAAGAATATTTTCATCTAATATGGCAGCTGAAAGATGAATCTAGAAATATCTAGAACAGCACTGTCCAATAGAAATAGAATGTGAGCTACAAATTCAACTTTAAATTTTCTAGTAATCACATTATAAATATAATAAGAAATAGGTGGATCTCATTTTAAGAAATATTTTGTTTAACCCAATATATCAAATTTATTTCAACAT
The DNA here is from genome assembly GCF_000151845.1 of Pteropus vampyrus. Lineage (NCBI taxonomy): Eukaryota > Metazoa > Chordata > Mammalia > Chiroptera > Pteropodidae > Pteropus > Pteropus vampyrus. Next base: position 5,144,450 of record NW_011888797.1, on the reverse strand, counting down.
GTAATCAGTATAAGAAATTATTAATGAGGTAGTTTACATTCTTTTTTTTATTGAGTTTCAAAACCCAACTGTATTTTTATATCTCAATTTGGACTGGCCCCATTTTAAGTGTTCAATAGCCATATGTGATTAAAGCTATTGTATTAGACAAGGATGTTAATAGGAAAATCATCATAGTTCTTTCATTTCCATGGAGGAGAAGTAAAGTGAATATCTGTCTTTCTTCTCCATTTCAACTGTTTTCCTTGAATGATACTCTAATTTTCCTCTCCAGAGTCACCTGTCCTCTACTTAGCTCATATACATTTCAGATGGAGTTGATGCCATGCCAGATCCAGAGGTGGCTACTAAGGTCATTATATGGCTCTGGACATCATTATTGGTTCAGGGGTGGACATTTGACCCAATCAAAGTCATTCAAGTACAATGATTCTTTTGTTGGAACTTTTAATGAAGCCACCATGATAAGATTAGAGAGAGATGAAGAGAAATTCAGTTCTCTTGGTGTCAACTTAGCTCTTAGAGAATTCCTGAGCTTTTCAGTTACATGGATCAATAAACTCTTTACTTAAGCCAGTTTGAGTTCGGAGATTTTTTTAAAAAGTACCCTGATGTAAAAAGGAACTTCTGAGGGGAAATTTAAGAAAGAAAGAGGGCTGGGGGAGGGAGGAAGGGGGAGAGAGAGAGAGAGAGAGAGAGAGAGAGAGAGAAAGAGAGAGAGAGAGGAAGAAAGAGAGAAAGAAAGAGAGAAAGAAAGAAAAGAAAGGAATTTCTATTCCACTCCCCAGGAGGAGGAGGAGGTATAGCATGATTTCATTCAATTTCTATCTCCATTCCTATATCCATATCCTATACCTGAGAAGAGAAGTAACTTAACTGGTGATACCAGTGAATCCTGACATCCATTGAGCTACGTATACCAGAAGACAGCATCACTACACTAAAATAGCGATATTGCTCGTCTCTCATTTTCACTTGTCTCTTGCTCTGTTGAATCACAAATCTAGCCAAGAATCTGCTATCTGCTTTCTCTGTCCAAGCTTCTCCTCCTGCAACTGAGTGGTTGAGTCAGGTCAGCCCTGGGGAACTAACTGCATTTGATTCTTGCCTCTACAGTGGTACCTGGTTCATACCAGCAACACATTCATAAATGTGGTATATTGCCTCAGTTTCCCCAAGACGATCAGGCAATAGTGGTAAACAATGCATTTTTATGGAAAGGAGATGATATGAATGTCTTATCAGAAAAATTCTCTATCCTTCTCTGAGTCATGCCCCTTTGGAAAATTCTCAACAAGTTTAATTAATTTTTTCAATCCCTAAACTTCACCACTTACTCATCAAACATTGAGAGAGTACCTGTTATATATAGGGCATGGTAATAGCCACTGAGGGTACAAAGATATCACTGAGCTCAAAGAGGCAATGTTTAGTTTATGAAAGTTTTTAAAAATGAAATACTGTAATAAGAGAGACAAGAACATGAAGGGAACATTGAGAAATGACACTTAAAAAGGTCAGGCGTAGTAGCTACATTAAATTTAAATAGACAACAGAATCCAATAAAAAAAGGCAGCAGTTGGCAGAATGGATGGGGGAAAATTATCTAATTACATGCTGAGTAAAAGAGACACACTTCATATTCAAAGACACAAATAGTTTGAAATAAAATGATAGGGGAAAATAATACCATGTAAACAGTATCTTAAAAAGAGCTAGAGTATTTATACTAATAACAGGCAAAATAAACTCAAAGAAAAAATTGTTAGTAGAGACAAAGAGAAACATTTTATAATGATTAAAGGGACAATCCATCAGGAAGCTATAACATATGATAACTATAACAATGTAACAAGTGAGCCCCAAAATACATGAAGCAACAGAACTGAAGAGAGAAATAGACAATTCAACAACAATAATTGGAAACTTCAGTATCCCATTCTTTCTATAATGGATAAGATATCTATTCTTGATGGATCTATTTAAATAATGAGCATAATATCAACAAAGAAATAGAACACCTGCACAATACAAAAAACAACCAGACCTAAGAGACAGCTATTGAGCACTCTAGCCAACGGCAAAATTCATATTCTTCTAAAGAGCACATGGAACATTCTTCAGGGCAAAATATTTGTTAGGCCATAAAACAAGCCTCAATAAACCTAGGAGGATGGAAATTATATAAAGTATGACATCTAATCATAATAAATAGAAATCAGAAATTTATAACAGAAGTAAATTTGAAAAATTGACAAATATATAGTCATAAAACAACATGTTACTAGTTAAAAGAAAAAATAACTCAAAGAAGAAATCAAAATAGAAATTAGAAAATACTTGGAGATGTATGAAAAACGTGCGCGCGCGCACACACACACAATATGCCAAAACTTATGCAATGCAGCCAAAACAATGCTGAGAGGGAAATTTATAACTTAGGTTAAAAAAAAAAAAGTCATCTTAAATTGATAACCTAAACTTTCACCTTAAGAAATTTGAAAAGAAAGAGCAACTAAACCCAAACAAGCAAAGGAAGGAAATAATAAAGATTAGAGTGAAAATAAAAGAAATAGAGAATAGAAAGCAATAGAGAAAAGAAACAATGAAACCAAAGATTTCTTTGAAAAGATCAATAAAACATAACAGATTTTTAACTAAACTGACCAAGATAAAGAGAGAATACTCAAATTACTAAAACCAGAAATGAAATTATTATCTACTCCACAGAAATAAAAGGGATTATAAAGTAATAATATTAACAATTATTTGACAACCAATTATATAACATAAATAAAATGAAAAAATTTCTAGAAAGATACAACTATAGAAACTGACTCAAGAAGAAATAGAAAAAGTGAATATACCTATAACAAGAGATTAAATTAATAATCAAAAAGTCCCACAGTGAAAAAGCCAGATCCAGATAGCATTACAGGTAAATTCTACCAAACCTGTAAAGAATTAATGTCAATCCTCCATAAACTCTTTCAAGAGTAGAAGAAGAGGAAACACATCAAAACCCATTTTAGGAAGCCAGTATTGTTCTGATACCAAAACCAGATAAAGGTGTCACAAGAAAAGGTAACTGCAAATCAATATCCCTCATGAAAATTGACACAAAAATTCTCAAAAAAGTGCTAGTATATTGAGTCTAGCAATATATAAAAAGGATTACATATCATGACCTAGTGAAATTTACCCCAAGAATTCAAGATGAGTTTAACATATGAAATCAGCATACAAAAATCAATCAATGTAATATACAATACTAATAGAATAAAACAACATGATCATCTGAATAGACATAGAAAAAAGCATTTGACAAAATTCAATAAAATCATAAGGATGTCAACTCTCACCGTTTTTATTCAACACTATGCTGAAGCTTCTAGTCAATGCAATTAGGTAAGAAAAAAAAGTACCCATATTGGAAAGGAAGAAGTAAATGTATTTCTATTCACAGATGATATGATCTTGCATATAAGAAATCCCAAGGAATATACCAAAAAAAAAAAAAAATAGAATAAATGAATTCAGCAAGGTTACAAGCTAGAAGATCGGTATACAAAAATTAATCATATTTCTATAAATTTGTAATAAATAGTTCAAAAATAAAATTGAGAAAACAATTCTACTTATAAGACCATTAAAAAATAAAATACTTGGGAATACATTTAACAAAAAAAAGTATGTTGAAAACTATAAAACATTGCTGAAAGAAACAAAAGAAACTATAGAAGTGGGAAAGAAACCAAGTCCATAGATTGGAAGACTAACTGTTTTTAGGATGTAATTCTTCAAAATAATCCACAGAGTTGAGGCAATCCTTACCAAAGTCTCAAATGCCTTTTTATGTATTTATTTATTTATTTATTTATTTTTTAAGAAATTGACAAGTTAATGCTAAAATTCTTATGGAAATTCAAGAAACCAAGAATATCCAAAACAATCTTGAAAAATGAGAATGAAGTTGAAATATTCATACTTCCTGATTTCAAAACTTACTTCAAATCTACCATAATCAAGACAGTCTGCTAGTGGCATAAAAATAGATACATAGATCAATGGAGTATAATTGAGAATCTAAAAATCAAAACTTAAATGTATGGTCAATTGATTTTTAACAAGGGTGCCAAATAAATTCAATAAGGAATAATTGTCTTCTTAATAAATGGCACTGGGATAACAGGATATCCATGTGTCAAATAATGAAATTAAATCTCTACCTCACATCATATACACAAGTTAACTCAAAATGGATTATAAACCTAAATGTAAGTGTTAAAACTATTTTTTAAACTATAAAACTCTTACAAGTAAATCATCACGACCTTGGATAAGGCAATGGTTTCTTAAATATAACACCAAAATTACAAGCTACGAAAGAAAAAATTAAAATTAAAGTCTTTTCTGCTTTAAAGTGTACTATCAAGTAAGCAAAAAGTCAAACCATAGCATGGGAGACAAAATTTGCAAATTATATATCTGAAAAGATACTTGTTACAGAATATATTTTAAAAGCCACAAATGGCCAATAAGCATGTGAAAAGATGCTCAAAATCATGAGTCATCAGGGAATGCAAATCAAAACCACAATGAGAAACCTCTTCATACCCACTAGGATAAATATAATAAAAAATATAGACAATAACAAATATTAGCAAAGATGTGAAGAAATCGGAACTCTCATATATTTCCAGTAAGAACATAAAATAGTGCAGTCACTTTGGAAAATAATTTGGCAGTTTCTCAAACAGTTAAATACTGAGTTATCATATGATGACAATTCCACTCATAGACATGGCTCCAAAAGAATTGAAAACATGTCCACACAAAAACTTGTACATGAATGTTCATAAAAGAGTTATCCATAATAACCAAAAAGTGGAAACAAACCATGTGTTCATCAACTGATAAAAAAATAATCAAAATGTGGTATATCCATGCCATGGAATATTATTTATCCATAAAAAGACATGAAATACTGACACTTGCTACAACACAGATGAGCCTTGAAAACATATGGTAAATGGAAGGAGCCGATCATGAAAGACTACATATTTTCTGATTCTATTCATATAAAATATCCATAATAGGAAAATCTATAGAGACATAAAATTTATTAGTGCTGCCTGTATCTGCAAGGGGAGAGAGAAGGGATAGAGAGTGAGTGCTCATGGGTACAGGGTTTCTATTTCGGTTGATAAAGTGTTCTAGAATTAGATGCACAACTCTGTCAATATACTAAAGACTACTGAAATGTATACTTTAAAGGAGTGAACTTTATGGTATGTGGATTATATTTCAATCAAACCATTATTTAAAAAAGACTTTACGGACCCAAGGAGGACATCCCCAAAAAGATACTCTAAAATTGATTTTTGAATGGAAAGAAGTTTACTATAATCAACCAAGACACATTTAGTAAGAAATTTTCAATGTAAGTTTACAAAGCATTCAGGTTAAATATTATAAAAATCTCTCAAATTAGTATATACACACTCTAGAAGCTTATAATCTAGCTGAGGACACACTGGCAGGAAGTAAGAAAATGTAGGTCACTTAGCATTTCCTAAGTTCCTACTCTGTCAGGCTTTTTTTAAAACCTATGTATTGTATTTTCGTTTATATCTCACAACATCCTATTTGAAATTTGAAAGCTAAGAATATGAAACTCAGACAGGTTGGTTGAATTTCCAAAGACTATTCAGGTACTAGATTAAACACCTGGTTTGAACCAAGGTCTGCCTCAACACGTCACCACATGAATAGTGTCAGGTGTTATGAGTCCTGAGTGATGAACTTCATAATTTATCTTACCTGACCTGCTACACCTATTCTTTTCCCAGAACATCTGGTAGACCATAGCAGAGACCTAACGGCACCAATGGGCTGTGTGGTAGTCTTCAATAAAAACAGCCCAACTCATTCCAGAATATAACATACCAAATTCTTTCTCCCTGACACATGGATATCCTTGGCCCCACCCCTGTACAAATGACTTATTTCTTAAATGTAATTGTTTGCTCTTGTATAGTTACAACCTTTACGTTTCCAGCAGAGACATCATGCCTTTGGATTCTGATTCCATTTCAGTTGTTAGTCCAGGGATCCTGGTCGGCGTTCAGTACACTAAACAGTAACCAAAATAAATATCCTAGGAGCCAGAATCCTAAGGTTGTCTCCCACTCGGGAGTTTGTGAGGTTCCCGTTGTCGGTGTAGGTTTTCCTTTCAAGACAAGACAAGCTATGTATGTGCTAAGTAGGAATGTTATATGATCCACCCAGCTCTCCCCCCAGTGCTAAAAGGAAAATACAGTTCGAATTTAAGAGAGAAAAATGGCGCCAGAAAGAAAGAAGAGCCAAACTAAATTTGGCATTTCACCTTTCATTTCCCCCCAAATGCTGCCTACCCACAACCCCCCATCAGTGTCAGATGTTTCAGATGTCTTCATTGTTCCCTCCCTCAGCCCAGCTCCAAATCCCAGGAAGGGGAAGGGGTGGCGGGGGAGCGGGGGTGCGAATCAATGCCATACAGATGTGTTTATCCCCTCTTGCCTGGATGAAAGACTGTTTTCAAGCATCGTGCATATCTTCTAGGCTGAATCTCTGCCTGCACAGGAATGCCACATGGCAGTCAGGTCAGGGCTGCTCTTTTGCTGTCCTTTTTATGTCAAAACCCAAGCTTTTGTACTCTGATGTTAAGCCTGACAGATGTGTTCTCGGCAGCCTGCACACTGAAAACACATGGCAGACTGAAAGCCCCTGATCTCCTTGGTCAAATCACAGCCAGTGATATTGGTAAAACAATTCCGCGATTTCCCAAGAGGCTCCAGGATCTCACTGCAGTAGGGATACGATGAGATGAGTTTGATGTAAGGTTAGGACCATATTCAGGAGAGCAGAAAGGGAAGAGAAACTTGAGTGAAACCTTGATTATTCCTGGGAACTGAGAGTGTTACCGTTTGCTCTGGTATGTTGTAGGGGGTTCTGAGTTTTTATATTAAATTATAGCAGAAGCATGCAACACCTTGTATTACTCAACTCTCTGTTTCTGATGTGCACACACAGGTAAATGCAACTCTCCCTCCCTTCTTTCTCTCCTTCCTTCTCTCCTTTCCGCTTTCTCTCCTTCCTTTCCTCTTTCTCTCTATCTTTTTCTTTCCTTCCTTCTTCTTTTTTTCTTCCTATCCATCTTTCTTTTTTCTTTTCCATGTCCTCTCAAATGCTTTTTCCTTCCTCCCTCATACTTTCCTCTCTCATACACTTTCTCATCTTTATCTCTAATTTCCCTCTCCATGTGTGTGTGTGTCTCTCTCTCTCTCTCTCTCGCTCTCTCTCTCTCTCTCGCTCTCTCTCTCACACACACACACACACACACACACACACACACCACTCTCTCTCACACACATGTCCTCGCCAAGCCTCAAAGACTAAAACATACTGAAGACTCCACATTTCTACCCTTTATTAATTCTGGGTCCAGGTCCTCTTCCTATGGCTTCTCCCAGAGTTCTGGGCTGCTGATGTAGGTGACAGGGACAGCTCTGGCTGCCTGCTGACATCTGGGCCACTTATTTATCTCAGCAGCAAATCATTTTACATTTACAGATTAGAAGGAATTTTTACAAGTGTCTTATTTTTCCCAGAAGTTCCTGTTCTCTCCTCTCACCATTGTGCAATCTCATTTCTCTTTTTTGACTCAGCGGTAGGCGGTGCGATCCCTCTGCCCTGCTCCAAAGGCGGGTGAGGGCTTCCTCCACATGAGGGACCCAGGCAAGCTGAAGGCGTTCGTACCACTGCCGGGCCCCGTTTTCTCTCCACTTCATCCCCACCCACTCTCTGTCTATACTCTTGCCAACTTGTCTGAGTCTGGAGCTTGTCAGCTGCTACCCCGGTGACCAGCATTTTTTGAACACTTTTAAGAACCCAGGAGAAATGTAATCTAAATTTGTAATGCTGTGGAGAGAGCATGTGTCGAGGGGCCAATGTACCCGTATTTCAGCTTTACATTAGAGTAGATGTGTTACCTTAGTGTGACAGAGCCTGCTGGTTTTTCCCTGAGATGCATTTTTCCTTTATTTCTCCACAATAGAACCCTCTAAATATTGACTGAGTATATAGCCACCAGAATAAATACTATACTCCCCACATGCCCTTGCAGCTAGATATGGACATATGACAAATTTCAACCAATGGGATATAAGTTAATATAACTTGTACGATCCTTATGTATGTAAATCCTATGTGTGTAAATCGTATGGATGATATGGTTTATATAACGTTCATGATGTATACAAGTGGTATGTTTGTGCCATTCTTTTTCCTTTTCCTCTTTCCTGAGGCCTGGATTAAAGCTGTGATAGCTGGAGCTGGAGCAGCCATCTTGAACCACAAAGTGGAAGTCTTATATTGAGGATGAAAAAGCACAAAAGCTAGAAAAAGCCTAGTTTGACTGATGACCATGGAGCCATTATTTCAGTCCTGGGCTGCTGATGTTTATGTGAAAACAAGCAAGCAAACATCTCATCTAAATCACCATTTTTTGGTAGGAGAAGAGGGATGTCCCATCGCTCCCTTCCCCCATCTCCAAAAGGCGATCAAAATATATGATCACCATTCCAGGTCTGAAACACCAATGGTTCTACTTAAAAGTCATGGATGCATTTACAGAGTTCATATTTCTGACTTTAGCTTTAAATTCAGCTGTAGGTCAGAATGGCTGGCACAGCTTAAAAGAAATCCACAGCTTTGATTCCTTTTCTCCTCATCACTCTGTCTACTTAGTGACCATGAGTCCCCAGTGACAGTCAGAGTGGAGCCGAAACCAAAGTAAAAACAGTTACGGTTTACTGAGCCCTCGCCTTGTCCTGAGCTTCATTTAATCTTCACAACAGCCCTAGGAGGCAAGTACTAATTATCCCCCTTTTAATGATCGAGGATACCGAGGCTTAGAAAGAAAGCCGGTAACAGGAAGGATCCAACAAGGGCTTGCCTGGCTCCAGAGCCGGTTGTCTCCCACAATGACATCTCAATATGGAGAATCCAGAAAAAGTCCACCAAGGTAAGCCAGTGCGTATGCACGTGTGGGAGGGAGAATAGGTGGCCACTCGATGTGAGCAAAAGAAAAACCAGACCCTCCCAAATCCTACCTTCAGGATCAAAGCCAGAGATTCTGTATGCTATGTCCCCTTTCTTGAGCATGATCTGGTGGGTATAGCAGGAGATACCATAGTCCTCCGAACTCAGAAGTTGCTCCTCTCAGGATGGGGCAAAACGCTGACCAATGGGAGATGTTGGGACTGGGAAATGCACCCTACCCACTTCCAACAAAGGAGAAACACGCAGATTGGTCAGAGAAAGGCAGACTGACCCTTTTTCTCCCTCTTGAAATCAAGTCAACCCAACCCCAGACCCGCAGAAATAAATAGGGCACAGTCCTGTCCTCCGGGAGCATATAACGCTACGTGCCACCATTGATGGCTGAGGCATTCATGGATTCTCTGTAGGAAAGAGTTTATTATCCTCATCCTATAGACCAGGAAACTGACTCTCAGAGATAAAGGGTCTTGCAGAAAACTTGTGGCAAAGCCAGGATTGAAATCCTTGTTTAAAGGCTCCAAAGCCCATAAAACTCCGTGCTGAACATCAGCCTCTTAAACAAGATTAGGGTCCTAATCTCAAAGCCAAAGCCCCCTTTCTAAGGAGCCAGGTTCATAAGGAAGAGATAATAATTCCTTCCAGCTCTTGATTGTAGATATTATTCTAGAATCACCAACTCTCATGGCTCAGAGGTACCTTAAGGAGTATCAAGACCAATAGTATCCCCTTAAAGGGGAGGAATGTGAGTCCTAGAGCAGTGGTATCTTTACCGAGAGTCTCACGGCTGTCTATAGCAGCGCCACTATCAAATTCAAGGCCCAGACTCTTGTACTGTCCTAATCTGTGTTTCTATTTTTGGAGGAGGGTACAGAAACTAATGGTTCAGTCTGTGAATTCTGGAATCAGACAGTCTTGGTTTTAAATCTTGGCCATGCTACATCTGAGTCCTGTGACATTGCACAGTTTCTTTAACCTCCTTATGCCTTACTTTCCTTTTGTGTACTTGAAGGTGGTAATAGCACTTGTGAGGATGAGCAAAGGAGGTGATGCAGGTAAAGCAATCAGCATGATCCTGGCTCAAAATAACTACCTGGCAAACACTACTGCCTTATAACTATCCAAGCACACGCCTCTTACCTCTCAGCAGACATATCCTAAACAAGGGAGACCGAGGCATCAGAGAAGAGGGGTGAAATTAAATCAGCATAGAGAACACAAGCACTTTTCCCCCCCATCTCAAGCAGACAGCGATAAATAGAACCTGGAGATCATATCATATCTCAGAAAAAGGATTCTAAACAAGGAGACGCGGAGCACAGAGCACTGAGTCTCCCAGCTCTGGGTTCGCTTTCTTATCTGCTAATGCATCATTTAGCATCACCCAGAGGGTAATAATTGGGTTCCAGCCCTCTCTCTTAAGTGAGGAATTCCTCATTCCTTAAGTGTTAGGATTTCCAGAGATTAGTGTGAACTGTGCTTAAGAATCTAAATCCCTCAGAATGAAGAGGAGAGAAAGCCCCACTCATTCCCCCACCCAAGGCCCCTTTTCCCTCTCACATGGCCTCACTCTCTCACACTTCCTCTGCCCTGAGCTTCTCCAGTGGCTAGTGGCTAGGAAGGAGCGCTGTATAAGGAGAGGGACTGTTAAAGGCCACCACAGATCCCACAGCAGCAGGGATGGGTGGCTGTGTATGTCTTACACAAGCCTGAGAACAAATTTTAAGCACTTAACCTTCTACAGATTTCAGATTGCTTGCGATACACATGTAAAACAGTTATGGGGCTTCTGTTTTATTTTTTTAAAAGAGTTAGCATCAGCCCCATTTGGCCTCTGTCTGTAACATCTGCTGCTGACTTTATGGAGCAGAGGGACGGGGAACACAGGCAGTGAGACAAGCACAGGTGTTGCAGGCAGAGGCTCCGGGTTCCCACCTGGCTTCCCAGTCACAGAGGAGGGCAGACTAGGTAACCTTAGGACATCTGATCTACCAAACAACCAATAGATTTTTCTTTGAAAGAAGGTAAGTTGTATAACTAACCAAGTTTCCCTTTCCAAAATGGCAGCTAGAAAGTTAAGTGTCTCATGTGTGGCCTTGGAAATGCAAGGAGGCCATTATGCTAGCCTTTCTGGCCAGGGCGGGGGAGGGGCTTCACTTTAGTCTACGTTCTTGTCTGCTTTGTTTCGGTTTTATACCTAATTTTTAAATCAATGCCATTTTATATAATTTAAATATACTCATAAACCTGTAAATCCTTTCTGAGTCAAGGTGAAAATAAATAGTACAAAACGATGCCTGCAGGATTATTTTTAGAATTATTTTTAGAATTATCAATAATGCATATGAACTTTCCATATCACTGAGTAGATACCAAACAAGTAGTTGGCTACTCCAAGGAGAATAAGAGACTCGTGGATCAGAGCAGAATCATCCCACTGAGCCCACGGTTCATCAGCAGCCCCCCAGCCAACACCCAGCTGTGTGAGTGAAGTTCTTATTATCATACACCACGGAAGCTGTATGGTTGTTTGTTATGCAGCGTAATTGTGGCAATAACTAACTGACCAGTGAGTAATGTCTAGTCTCTTGAATTCAATGAACTCACAGTCAAGAAAGTGAGCAAACTAGCAGACACAAAGATGCAACCAGTATGATACATGTAAGACAAGTGCTGATAGAGATTTTCTGAGTGTTCTGAGAACATAGCAGGAGGGTCTGTAATTCATCTCAGAATGTGTCAAACAACGCTTCCCTGTTAGCAAGAGAAGGAAGAAACCGTGTCTGTTCTGTATCCTCAGTGCCAAGCAGAGGACTGAATACGGACTAGGTGCTTAAGTTAGTCATCCTATGTTTACCCCCATGTCCCAGAGCCATTCTCTGTCTTGCTCTTTGAACCAAAGACCAATTCCTGTGGACTGTCTCCCTGGGGATCCCTAACCGGCTGGGTTAGAGCCATGGTGATCGAAGAATGGAAAGAAGAGACCCCAAGATGTCTCTTTTCCACTCCCACCTTATTTCGCCTCTGCAGACGCCTCCAAAAGTTGCTTCGTTTGAGCCATCTCAGTGTAATGTAATTCTGTTTCCTGCCACCATCCTATCCAGTACAATGCTTAAATACATTGGTTGAAGGATTCATCAGTGAACATCTAATGACCATCTACTATATTCCAGACATTTTTCTAGCCACTATTAATACAACTGTGAGCCATGCAGATGAAATCCTGCCCTCTGGGAGATTAAATTCTATTTGGAAGACAGATAATAACATGATGATGTCAGATCATGAAGATATAAATAAGTAATATGAGGAAAACAAAGGAGAGTTAAGCGATTGGAGAATTTCATGGGTTCCAGTTTAGATGGGAAGGCAGAGAAGGCTCTTCTGAGGTGGTGGCATTTGAGCAGGGGCCTGAATAAAGTGAGGAAGTGAGGGAGAGTTGGAGGATATTCCTGGAAGAGGGAGGAACAAGTACAAAAGTAGAAAGTTGAGGGTTAAAGAGACAGCAGGGGCTAGTGTGGCTGAAACTGGTGACTGGTGGAGCGCGCATGAGATGACATCAGAGATCTTGTCGGGGATTCGCCCTTAGAAGGGCTTATAGATCATGGTAAGGACCTTGGATTTTATAATAAGAGTGATTTCACATCCAAGCAGGATGTTGTTAAAGAAAATGGATTTTGACGCTTGTTAATATGGTAAGGAAGAATTTATTCTAAACTATTGCAGTAGGGGAGAGAGATTGAACTCCAAATACGACAAGGTCAAGTGAGAATTTGTAGCCATTGAGCAGAGTGAGGGGCTCAGTGGATAGAAAATTACTAAGAGATATCAAGGAGGATTCTTGCTAAACTGACCTCACAGGATTTATGCTAAAGGTGGGCCAAGGGCTCAGGTATTGAGGGTGGGGGATGAGGAATTTGATCAGATATCAAATTCTGAGTGGGAGAAGTCTTGCTAAACTGACTTAGTAGGATTCTTTGCCAAAACTGGGCCCAGCAGGCCAAGGGCAGGGCAGTAGTCTAAGGTCAAGGCCTAGTTGAAAAGAGGGCTAAGAGGAGCCTGACCAAAGTTTGGTCAAAGAGAGTCTTTGTCAATCCCTTGAGCTGCCATGTGGACAATCAACTATAGGGGCAAGAGAGGAAGGGAGGAGGCAGTTAGGAGACTGTCACAGGCAGCTGGGAGGCCCTGCAGGAGATGGTAGTGGCTCAGGCATTTGAACTGAGTCTCGAAAGACAAATAGGAATGAGCCAGATTGGGCAAGGTGGCGTTCCAGAGAGAAAGAACATAAAGAGCAAAGGCACGAAGGTGCAAAAGGAGGCCTGGGGGAATAACTAGGTGGCCCTATGGTGAGATCAGAGGGTACCTGTTGGGGAGGTGCAGGACTTGACTCACCTGACTCCTTGAGAGAATTGCAACAAGCCAGTCCAGCTCTACAGCTGCAGGCTTGGTGCGGTAATTCTTGTACTTCCATCAACAAAAGGTTTAATTCTATTTAGCTTTTCAGAGGAGGGGCTGATGCTTCTCTGAGAGGCCTTGCTGATGGTGCTAAGTCCCGTCCAGAAGGCATAGCCCTCTTCTCTCCTGTGATACCTCCAGACTGCATGCAGGCACTCTGTTGAGGGCCGAGGGCTTAGGAGTAAGCACACCCAGTCCTTGCCCTTAGGAGGCATACAGCTTAGGAAGGAGGTAGCTGCCACCCAGTGGGACGAGAGCAGAGATGGGGAGTTCAGGGGCCTCCAGGACACATAAGAATCTGCTTGTAAGTTGAGCTCATGGGAGGTACCGTCCATTTAACATACAAACTTTAGCATGTTACCCTGCTGCGTTGTATTCTTCAGTGGCTCCCAACTGCCTTCCAGTTTATCCTGAAACTGGGTTACACAACTCTCTATGAGTGAGCCTGCCTTCTCCTCGGCCTCATCTGCCGCTACCATCCTCTCTTCTCAAGTCCCTGTTCCTCCTTATGGTACTTCTTGCACCTCCCAGAAAAAATCCCACTAGGTTTTACTTCCAACTTCTGCACATGTCCCCTAGTCTGTCTCATTTATCATTACGATCACATCTTAAATATCGCTACCTCCAGGAAAACTTCCCCCACCTTCCAGGTCTCAGTGGGTGTTCTAAGCACCTGTACTTCCCCTGTTGTGGGGAACTGTTTATAGAACTATTTCCAGATTGCCAGTTTGCTTATTTATTTCTCCCACTACACTTCAGCCCTTGGCTTGTCGGGACCAGGTCTGTCTCGTTCACTCTGGTAACTAAAGCACCCAAGTCAGCGTCCGCACTGGAGCAGGAGCTCGGTACGTATTTGTAGAAATGAACTCAGTGGGTCTGAAACTCCCACCGAGAGCAGCTTCTGCTATAGAGCTAGTCTCTCAGCATGATCTAAGCTGCTCCTTAAATAGACCAACTCTTTATTTTCCATCTTAAATATTGTAAAAATAATATAAAGTTTGACAGCAGTCACTTCCTACGTGGAAAGAAACAACATCTCTTTAGAGAAATCCACAGATTATCAGTAGCATGACCTAGGAGCTTGTGTAATTTGCATAAGAACCCTCTGATATGTGGCTGCCCATTTTAACAGTAAGAAAAGAGGGTCTCCCAACAGTTGAGTAACTGTCCAGCCTCAGCGTTAGTAAGTGGTACAACCAGGACACAAACCCAGGCCCAAAAGGTAGGTAAGATTCTCATTTCCCTGCCTCTCTGTCTTGGAGCAAGAGGCCACGCCCACAGGATACCCGTGCCTGAGGGAAAAAACGCTGCAGGGAGGTAAGGGTCTCATTGTCTGGCCCTTTAAAAAATTTTTGAAACTATTTCCCTCCATAGTTTTAGAGAAGGGGAGGAAAGCACAGAGCACATGGAAGGGTGGCCACAGGGGCTCTAAAAGTCAAATTTCTGCCATTCCTGCTTTGGGGTTAGTGCAGCCCTTGGGGACCCGTAGCAGATCCCACGCATTCCAGTGAGTGTGTAATGAAAACAGCCTGGTCTCTGGATATGGGTCTCTAAGAGTGCGGGGCTCTCGCGAAAGTCAAGAGTTATGTTATTTCTCAGCCCCTCACAGAAAGTCAAACCAGGCCGCCTCCGGAAAAAGTGGGGGGCCGCCACGGAGGGCGCCTCTCCTTTGGGCCAGATTTCCATCCCACGAAACTCCACGTGGGATGCCCGTGGGAATCATTCGTTGTTTGGAATTTAAACATTTCGTACTTTTCCTAGACACGGAGAAAATATTTTTTAGGTATGCCAAGAATTAACCAGCAAGGGCTTCCATTTAATTGTCTTTGAAACAGAAGCTAATGCTGTTAGCACACAGACCACGTTTACCGATAGCATGCAGGGGAGGAGGGCAGTGGGAGGAATTATAAAAATATGTGAGAATAGAGCCAGCTTTGAGCAAGCCTGGGGACAGAAGTGCTAAAATGGCCATTGTTACACTGTATTTGTCTTTTCATTAGTAGGGAAAGAAACCTCACTTTCTGTCTACATTCATTGTGGTGTTGGGACGTCTTTGATCTCCCAAATCAGCAAGAATCCCAAAGGGAAGCTAGCAGTGTTTTTGATTATTATCTTTAAAGTCTAAAATTCCTTAGGTGAAATTCAGTATGAAACGCATCCATGCAATGGGGAAGGTGAGTGACTGTGTCAACATCTGGGCCTTATTAAGGCACAGCTATTTTCACTAGGCAGTGAACTGGAGAAACCAAATTCCTTGATAAAGCTAGAAATTTCCAGGAACTGCTTGTAAGAGGCATTTATTCTGTCTGGTTATTTTGCATAACACACAGCACTGTGAGTTCCTGCCCAGCCAGGCCGGGGGAGATAAAAGGCATTATCTGTTTGTCGAATTGTCTCTAAAGCTTTAATGCTCTGGTTCACTGTTTGGTTTTGACCTTTGTAGAGCACTGTGCAATTTACAACGCCTTTCCACATACCTCCTGCCTTTTGATCTGCACAGCAGCCCTGAGAGGGAACAGACACAGATGGGGAAACTGAGGCCAAGAGCGATCCTGTGGGATCTCTTTTGAACCAAGCTGATAAGGCAGTGCTTCATTGTCAGGCAAATCATTTGGAGATTTAAGTAAAAATGTAGATTCTGATCCAGTGGGTCTGGTGGGGAGTCCACATTCTGCATTTCTAACAGCTCAGGGGCGATGGTAATGCTGCGGCCCATGGACCACACTTTAGGTAGCCATTAGGTAGCCAGGAGCTCAGAGGCAGAGCTGGGAGTCAAAATGGAGTCTTGGGTTTCCAAGTTCAAGATTATTGTGCCAAATCATGTAGCTTATGTGAAGGATAAGGTAGAAGTACCAGGGCCTGACTCTAGGGATTCAAACCCCATCTCTGGCGCCTGTTAGCTTTGTGCAATTTTCTTAATCTCTCCACGTGTCAATTTTATCATCTGAGAAATGGAGATAAAGTGGGACCAACATTCACAACGTTATTTTTTAATTAAATAAAGGGTATAATGCATTAAAACAGAATAATGTTTCCAATATAGTAGGAACTTAGTGAATGTTAGATATTTTTATCTCTTATTGATCATGTTGGAGTCAAGCCCTAATTGTGAAGAGTCCCTCTCAGAGCCTCAGGCTGCTAATCTACAAAATGGAACAATAAGTTAACTCCCACAGCTGCTGTGAAGAGCAAAAGGGATAATAACGATAAATGAGTTATGCCACACACAAAAAAAAACACAATTTTTTTCTGCAATTCCTTATAATGACGATAAATGAGTTATGCCACAAAAAAAAAATTTTTTTTTCTGCAATTCCTTAAAGAGTCTTATGCCCTTTTTGCAACCATCATGCTTAGCCTAAGTCCTGGTACAGCTTACATGCTCAATAAAAGTGTTTTGTTTGATTGATTTTAAATAGTTGCCCATTTCCCTGAATCTATAATTGGACCTGAGGAAGGAGCTTTATTGAATCAATCCTCTCGTCATCAGAAACCAACTTTAAGGCTTTATTCTTTTAAAGCTAAATAAAGTCTTTGGATTCTTTCATAGCAAGGCAATAGAAACTCCCAACCCAATATCTGATGCTCCAGACACAAATGAGAAGGAAACTTTCCTGTCACCATCGACAGAGTCACTCTCCCTCTTCCTTCATCAGCACTTTGATATCGCCTCAAGGGAAGGGAAGAACCTGCTGACTTTGTGTTTTCTCCAAGTGGAAATCACCAAATGAAAAAAGGGTAGGGAGCATGATTATCAACCAAGTGGAAACAGTCACCATTAAAATTCTATAAGCAGCAGGATTCCTCAGCAGATTAGCCCTTTGTAAAATGAGGAGGATTGCTAAACCAAGATACGGATATTTGAGATCTAGCTTTTAGCGGATCTGACATTCTGACACATATTTAGGACGGCATAAAACAAAAGATCTTGGTATATATAACTCAGTATTACTCATTTGCCATGTTAGAAGAATTGAGATTAATTCATTCATGCATCCATTCGCTTGGCAATTATTCACTGAACACTGTGCTGGATGAACAAGATAGATTTGTTGCCTAAATTCCCAGCACTTAACAGTCTGTGGGAGATGCAGACACACAATCAGGCAATTATAGTATACTGTGTAAGTATAAAGATAGGAAAAGGCAGACTGCAACAAAATCTGATCAACCAGTGTGAAATAATAATACTAAACTTACACATATCTAATAAAATAACCTCAAATTATGTAGACCAAAAATTGATAGAACTACAGAGAGAAACTGACAAATCCACCATTACAATGATTCATTCACTGATCAAGCAAATTAAAAGTAAAAAAGGCAAATCTGAATAATTCATTGACTTAAACATGTATTTAAAAACTTGCTTTCAATAATTAGAAAATGTGTCTCTCAAACACACATGGAACATTTATTTTTAAATTACCATTTCCTATGTTAAAGAATAAGTCTCAACAAATTTCAGAGAATGAGTATTATATAGGAGACATTCTCTAATCACAATACTTTAAGTTAGGCATCAATAACAGAAAGATCATTTTTAAAACACATTGGGAATTTAACAATAAGTTTATAAATTACTCATGGGGAGAAAAGAAACCAAAATAGAAATTTAAAAATACATGGAACTCAGTCGTAACAATAACACTACGTGTCAAAACGTAAGTAATACTTCAAGAGAATTTTATACTCAAACACTTGTATTAGGAAAGAATAAAGGTATAAAGTTAATGAGCTAAGCAACCAATTGAAAAGGTGATAAAGAGAACAGAACAACACCAACATTGTATAAAACAAAAATGTAATACAAAGGATCAATGAAACTGAAATTTTGTTCTTTGAAAAGTCTACAGATACAGATAAGCCAGTCGTGAGACTGATCAAAAAAAAAAGATAGAACAGACAAATAAACAATATTAGGAATGAAAGGGGATATAACACTATCAGAGATTGAAAATGATAAGTGAATATTTAATGTTAACAAATTTAACTTTAAATTAAATTGAAATTTAATGTTAATAAATTTGCAAATGTAGATTAATATATATAAATTCCTACAAAAAGATGACCAAAACTGATTTAGAGAATTAGAAACCCTGTATAATCTTACGAACTTTAAAGGAAATTTAATCAGCACTATAAATCCTTCTGAAAACAAACATGAGGCCCAGACAATTTTAAAACTTTCAAGGAACAGACCATACTTATCTTCAAATATCTTTTCCAAGGAACAGAAAAAGAGAACACTCTACAATTCATTTTATGAAGCTGATATGAAACTGATACCTGAACCAGACAAAGAGAGTTTTAAAAAGAAAAAAATATACTCCAGTCTTACTCATGAACACAGATGTGAAATTTGCAAACCCAATGGTGGCAGACTGACTCCAGCAAAGTATTAAAAAATTAAAAAAGTAACATTTTGT
>NW_011888797.1:5112108-5125414 GCF_000151845.1 Pteropus vampyrus | reverse complement strand
GAGACATTCTCTAATCACAATACTTTAAGTTAGGCATCAATAACAGAAAGATCATTTTTAAAACACATTGGGAATTTAACAATAAGTTTATAAATTACTCATGGGGAGAAAAGAAACCAAAATAGAAATTTAAAAATACATGGAACTCAGTCGTAACAATAACACTACGTGTCAAAACGTAAGTAATACTTCAAGAGAATTTTATACTCAAACACTTGTATTAGGAAAGAATAAAGGTATAAAGTTAATGAGCTAAGCAACCAATTGAAAAGGTGATAAAGAGAACAGAACAACACCAACATTGTATAAAACAAAAATGTAATACAAAGGATCAATGAAACTGAAATTTTGTTCTTTGAAAAGTCTACAGATACAGATAAGCCAGTCGTGAGACTGATCAAAAAAAAAAGATAGAACATACAAATAAACAATATTAGGAATGAAAGGGGATATAACACTATCAGAGATTGAAAATGATAAGTGAATATTTAATGTTAACAAATTTAACTTTAAATTAAATTGAAATTTAATGTTAATAAATTTGCAAATGTAGATTAATATATATAAATTCCTACAAAAAGATGACCAAAACTGATTTAGAGAATTAGAAACCCTGTATAATCTTACGAACTTTAAAGGAAATTTAATCAGCACTATAAATCCTTCTGAAAACAAACATGAGGCCCAGACAATTTTAAAACTTTCAAGGAACAGACCATACTTATCTTCAAATATCTTTTCCAAGGAATAGAAAAAGAGAACACTCTACAATTCATTTTATGAAGCTGATATGAAACTGATACCTGAACCAGACAAAGAGAGTTTTAAAAAGAAAAAAATATACTCCAGTCTTACTCATGAACACAGATGTGAAATTTGCAAACCCAATGGTGGCAGACTGACTCCAGCAAAGTATTAAAAAATTAAAAAAGTAACATTTTGTGATCAAATTGGTCTAGCTAAAGAAATGCAAGAGTAATTTAACATCAGAAACTGGATGAATGTAATTCAACACGTTAATAGACTAAAAGAGAAAAATCATATCCGCAACCTGAGTCCCCTAGAAACAAGGCTAAAGTGTGAGTTCTTTTCTGAGGAGTGAGATCTCAGGGGGCAGGAGTGAGGAGTAAGAAGAGAGGAGAGCCAACAGGAACAGAGAGCCAACATGAAGATGAGTTATAGGCTGACCACTGCATGAGTGACTTAGTCCCTGAATTGTCATGTAAAATGCAACTGAGTACTCTCCATAGAAAGAGGGAATCCTTTTTCTCAATGAGTAAATTTTGATGAGTGCCAGTGGTTCCCATACTGGTTCCCACTGTGGCCCCAACAGAGAAGGGAAGAGGCATGTGTAGGATCTGAAGGTTACGCACTGTCAGGGCACACTTTTGGGAGCTGATTGGAGCCCACGCAATACTGGTCCCTGCGGCAGTGGCTTTGACAGAAAATTAAGAAGTTAATTAAGGCTGAGAGAATCTGAGCTGTGAACGAGAACTGTCCGAAGCACCACATTATCTTTACAGCACAAACAGAAAAAGCCCTAGGTAAAATTGAACTATTCATAATTTAAAAATAAAAAAAAAATAAAAAAAACTCTTAGGAACCAAGATAACAAGGGAATAAACTTGCATAGCTTCATATAGGATACCTCTTAAATCTATAATAAGCATCATTCTTCTTAGTGTGAAATATTAGAATCATTCCTATTAAAGTCTGGAAAAGGACAAAGGTATCAGCACCTCTCTTCCATGCTAACCTGGAGGACATGGTGTAGTAAGACAGAAAAAATAAATAAAAGGCACAAGTATTAGAAAGAAACAAACTATATTTATGTGTAATATGATTGTCTATGTAGAAGACACAGTCTAATCTATGACAAATCATTGTATGACAGATCATATAATTTGGGGATTTTCTTAAAAATAATCCTTATATGAGAGGAGTAGATGAAGTTAGAGATGAAACAAGTATGATCATATACTCATAATAGCCGAAGTTGAGTGATGTGTGCATTGGATTTCTTTTACTATTTTAGCTACTTTGGCTTATTTTTTAATTCCATGGTAAAGTTTAATATATATTAATAAGTATATATAATATAAATAATATTGATGGCATGCAATATAATAAATATATATATCATGTACATACATTTGTATATATACTATATATGTATTTGTATAAACATTTGTATGTGTAGACATACAAATATAATTTATATCATATACAATAGCAAGAAAAAGTATCTAAAATAAACCTAACAAAAATGTGAAGTTTATTGTGGGAAAAAAAAATTTTAACTTTATTGAAATAAGGCTTGACTACATGGAAATATAAACATATTGATGGAGTAAAAGACTCATAATTTTCTAAATGTCTATTTGTTCCAAGTTATCCATAGTTTATATTTGATTCTAATCAAAATTCCACAAGATGTTTTTAAAGTTTTGATGTCCTTAATTCAAAATTTTACATGGGAGAGTAAAGGGCCACGAATAGACTGAAAGATAAAGTGGGGAAAGCTTCCATATCTAATTTCAATATTCATTTAGCTCTCTGATATTAAGACTCATATAGCTCTAGCAGTAAGATATCGGCATAGGGATAGACAAATTGAACAATGGGACAGAATAGAACATCCAGAGCCGGAATCACACTTATTCGTAACTGCAGTGGCATTGATGATTAGTGGGGAAAGGATGGACTGCTCAATAAATTGTGCCCGGATAATCAGTTATCCACAGACAAAAAATTATATCCTTACCTCACATCATAGAGAACAATCAATTCCAGACAGATGAAGGGCTTAAATGTGAAAGGGAAGTCTGAAATTTTTATGAAAAAATGTAGAAGACTATCTTCATGAGCAAAAGTAGGAAAGAACTTCCTAAACAAGATAAAAACCATGTAGATGGGTTTAACTATAAAAATGTTTGGAAACAATTCAAATACAACTGTACTAATCAAGGTTTTCCAGAGAAACAGAACCCATAGGATGTATATATAGATAGAGAGTAGAAGAGATTTATTTTAAGGAGTTGGCTTGTATAATTATGCGGGCTGGCAAGTCCAAAACCTGTAGGTTGAATTGTCAGGTCGAAAAAGGGTGGGGCATTGCAGAGCATAAATACAGTAGTCCCCCCTTATCTGTTGGGGATACGTTCCAAGACCCCCAGTAAGTGCCTGAAACCATGGAGTGTGCCAAAGCCTACCTATACTATGTTTTTCCCCAGACATACCTATGATGAAGTTTAATTTATAAATAGCTACATTCAGAGATTAACAACAATAACTAATAATAGAGTAGAACAATTATATACTGTAATAAAAGTTATATAAATTGCTTTGGGGCCATTATTGAGTAAAATAAAGGTTACTTGATCACAGGCATTGTGCTACTGACAGTTGTCCTGATAACCATCACGGCTACTAAGTGACAAATGGATGAGGAGCATATACAGCATAGATACAGTGGACAAAGGGGTGATTCACATTCGGTTGGAATGGAGCAGAACAGTGCGAGGTCTCATTATGCCACTCAGAATGGTGTGCAATTTAAAACTTATGAATTGCATATTTCTGGAAATTTCCACTTAATATTTTCTAACTTTGGTTGGCCATGGGTAACTGAAACTATGGAGAGCAAAACCATGGATAATTATGTAACCTTTGTGTAATCTGACTGCCGTAATCTTTAATGGGGAACTGCGGCACCTCTTAGCACACCCGCTATACTCCAGACACTATTGGAGAAAATGGCTTCTCCATCCTCAGAGCAACCTTGCTGGGGATGACAGAGCTGCTATAGGGAATGAACTGTTTGTGCCTCTACACAGCACACCTGTGTACCCGCACGCAGTAGGGTGGTCCCTGCTCTGGACATTTCGCTTTCTACTTTCAGGCTCAAGCTCAGTGCAAAGATTTCTGTGCACACACATCTTTGAGGCTGAGCTGGCAGAGACCCAGCCAGGAGGCAGCCCCTCAACGAAGGCGGTTTATCTTTTGTGCCCATTCACTTACATATCTGGGATATCTGCCTACCTCCTGGCTGTGTTCAGAGCACTAGTCCTGTTAATTCTCTTGGCTTTAGCCAATACCTAAGGATCAGCTGATGACCGTTGGGGATACGTTCTCAGATAAGAATGTAAGGTGTTATATATGAAGCAACATTGAGGAAGACAGGAAAAGGAAGGGAAGGCAGAGAGGTAGCTGGAGGCTGCTTGGGTTTGAGTCTGATTCTGCCCTCTAATAACCATGGTGATGAAGAAGCCATTCAAACTCTCTGGTGATAACGGTGACGAAGCTCCTACCTCAGAGTGCAAGGAAAAGACCTATCACGTGTCAAATATCCATTCCCTCTCTCTATACCTTCCCCCTGATAGGGCTACTTCAAAAAGTCTCAAGGAGACGTTACAGTGAGCAGTAAAGAAGCTGATGCTGGCATGCAGACCATTAGCAGGCCGTTAAAAAACGATTGGCTTGTCACATCATGCCATTTGAAAAGTCTGCCTCTTCTACCTGCACTCAATGCTGCCCCTGACTTTGAGAACCAGGTCAGGAGGGAGAACAGTGAGAGGAAAGCTTCGTCTCACAGCTCTTCGGTGCTCTGCACTGGGATGTTAGGGGGCCCAGAGATGCTCAGCATCTTAGTCTCGCTACAGTGAATCATAGTGAATTGAACTGAATTGAATTGAATTGAAAATACAGTGAAGTGAATTAAACCACACGCCCATCATTTATCAACCACCACCTAGATGGCAGGCAGTGGGCTGTACTTGACAATGTGTTCTTTCATTTAGTCCTCACAGCAGCCTCTACAAGGTAAGTGTTATTATTAAAATAAGGAAACTGAGGCGTGGGCTGCTTAGATAAATTGACAAAGTCACTTGGCTGAGAAGTAGTGGAGCTGAACAAAGCCCACCGCGGTGCCGGAACCTGTGCCCTTCTACCGCCTCTGTGGGCTCTCGGTGTTCTCCCAGGTGGGACCGGCTACCTCCCGGCAGGGCTCGAGGACAGCACATCTCTCATCACTCTGGAGACTGTCATGGGAGTCCTGCTTGCAGTGAACTCCAAGAGGCATTTGATGACACAGGTCCCTCTTCCAGACTTCATGCAGTCCAGCATTCTCTGCTGAGAGTCACTGGCTGTCCCCGAGGGCCGAGGATGCCCTGTGCTGTCAGGGACTGTGTCTACTGGGGAGAGAAGCAGCTGTGGGTACCCTTCCTCCAGTTCCTTCCTGAGACCCCACCCAATGGGCTGCCTCGCTGCCCCTGCGAGACCTTGTCTCCTCAGACATGTCCTGTGCCCAGACCAGCAGATGTGGCCCTTGGGCTTGCATCAGAGAAACAGGACAAACACAGCAAACAGAGCTACTCCTCCCCCACCCCAAAAAGAGGCCTTTTGGAAACTATGACCAT
Organism: Pteropus vampyrus; assembly: GCF_000151845.1. NCBI lineage: Eukaryota > Metazoa > Chordata > Mammalia > Chiroptera > Pteropodidae > Pteropus > Pteropus vampyrus. The sequence continues at coordinate 5,119,997 of NW_011888797.1, read as the reverse complement.
CTCTGTATTCTAAGGGGAGGATAAAACCTGGGTTTGGGAACATTCTTTCTTTGGAAGGACCCACTTGGGGACCTATTTTGGTAAAGAACTTGATAAAAGGTAAAGAACTTAACCTGGAGTTGGGTTGTCATCCTAATGTCTGATCTTGGTGCAGTGAAGTGACCTGCTTAATAATGCACATGGGTGTCTTTGCTGTGGGCAGGAGGCAGATCTGGGCCTTAGAGAGGAAGATGGAGCAGATGGAAGAAAAGACTCCTCTTGAATCCAAGAATCTCCCCTTCCCAGTTCAGAGACTGTCCTGCTCACAGTACTGAAAACAAAATTCTGAGTGATATTGAGAGGAGTCTACTACAACCTCATGCCTTTTTACTAAACACGGATCCCATGCTACAGTTTCTTGTAATCCAGAAAATAGCCTTTCCCCAGAGTGACAGTTGCCAGTTTCCATTAAGTCCTTCTGTACGCTGAAACATCCAAGCGTCTCTGCTTTTAAGAATCCTAGACTGACTGCTAAATAGTTAGAACTTGACCACCAAATCTCTGCATCCGTGTGCCCTTGGACACCTCCAATTATCTGTCTCCCAGGCCCTTCAAATTCAACTTACTCCAATTAATCTCATAATTTCCCCATTCACTCCTCATCTACATACACTTACAGCTTTTGCTCCATGCTCAATGAGCAACTTGAAAATCCCCAAATAGTACATAGGTTCATATTCTCTCTCTCTCACTCTCTCTCTCTCTCTCTCTCTCTCTCTCTCTCTCTCTTTCCTTATCTCTCTCCCTCCCTCAATTTCTTCCTGCCTCTGGCCATACATTGCTTCTTCTGCCTGGAACACTCATCCATTCTCTGTGTCCTTCAGATAGTATTAGTTCTCCCAAGAAGCTTTCCAAGATGCCAGCCACACCCCAGACTCAATTAGAAGCCCCTCTCTGTGCTCAGTAAGACCCTGTACTTATCTAATCTTGTTTATTTCACCATGTGGAGATTGCCTGTCATCTTGCCTGCATCTCTGGTCTCTGCCCTCCAGCAAGGTCTAATAGGCAGAGATTTTAACTATCTGAGTCATCTTTGTATCCCCAACTCTGAGAAGCACAAAAGGGTACTCATCCTTCGAGACTCAGCTCAAGTGCCTCATCCAGTAAGAATTTTTTTCCTAAGAGCCTCTCTACCATTGCCTCCACCACACTGTCATCAGTGCGGCCTCATTACTACCATCCCCATGGAAACATCATTACCACCACCACCATGATCACCGTGTTCTATCTCATTGTGATCAGCACCGTAACATCATCACGGCCACCCCTGCTACAGCCGTGGCCACCACTATACTATCACACCATCGCCTCAATCGCCGCCCTCACCTTCTTCTACCACGCTTACCACAATCATTCCTACACTAGCACAGCCACTACCACCATCACACCCTCGCCATCATCAGCACGATCTCTGCTACCAACCTTACCATAGACGTCATTAATAGCACGATCACCATCGCCTCCGCCACCATTTCTACCACCTGACGGGCACCGTTATGGCTGCTGCCATCGGCATCAGCAGCAGCACCATCATTAATACCACCCTCACGGTAAATCATTGCCACCAGCACTGCCACTCGCCACGACCACCCCAATCACCAGCCTCACCGCTACCATCGTCATCACTCATGTCATTACTACAATCATTTCTAGCACCACCGCCATACGGTCGCTATAGCACCATCGGTACGACCATCCTTATAACCATTACCAACAGGACCATCATGACCATCACTATTACTACCATTCCTACCACTACCATCACCAGCATCGCCACCATCACCTTGAGTTAGGTGTCCCTCTACTGTGCTCCCGAAGCCTGTTACGCGCACGTTTCATACTGTTTTATAATCACCTATGTACGTGTTTGTCTCTCCCACTGAGTGGTGGCCTCCTCAAGAGCAAGGACGAGGACTCATTCGTTTATGTATCCCCGATACTTCACACAGCACCTGGCACATAGAAAGTACTAAATTAATACCAGCTAAGTAAATGAAGGAATAAATGAATGAATGAATGCTACTATAAATAATAATTACTAACAATCATGAACATTATTTCATTTAAGCCTCATGATAATCCTATGAAGTGTTTTTACTATCCTATTTTAAAGGCGAGGAATTTGAGGTTAAGTAACTTGCCCAAGGTCACACGGTTAGGAAATGGCTGAGCCAGTATGTAAGCCCACATCATCTGACTCCAGGGCCATTGTGACTAATTACAATATATTTTGCCCAGCTTTTCCTCTCCTATGAAATGAGATTACAGAAGGAAAACATTCACCTCAGGGGACCTCAAAATCCTCAGAACGTGGAGAGTTGCTTCATCATCAGCCCCTCATGGCCTAGGACCTGACTTGGCAGCTTAGCTGCTCTGGGTTGGGCTTTGTCTGTGTCTCTGAGCATGAACGCCCTTAAGACATATCCCCAGTTCTCGGGGGACATTTTCAACGCTGGGTTAAAGAGTGATTGTTTATGCTTGTTTCTAATGAGCTTCCTATCTTAGAAAGGAAAAGCAAAGGCTATCTAATAAACACAGCTGACTTGTAAGGCCTGAAATATCCCAAACTCCTAAGAGAGGAAAAGCTTCCTCCAGTTCCTTCCTGAGACCCCACCCAATGGGCTGCTTCGCTGCTCCTGCGAGACCTTGTCTCCTCAGACATGTCCTGTGCCCAGACCAGCAGATGTGGCCCTTGGGCTTGCATCAGAGAAACAGGACAAACACAGCAAACAGAGCTACTCCTCCCCCATCCAAAAAGAGGCCTTTTGGAAACTATGACCATCTCTGTATTCTAAGGGGAGGATAAAACCTGGGTTTGGGAACATTCTTTCTTTGGAAGGACCCACTTGGGGACCTATTTTGGTAAAGAACTTGATAAAAGGTAAGAATTTTTTTCCTAAGAGCCTCTCTACCATTGCCTCCACCACACTGTCATCAGTGCGGCCTCATTACTACCATCCCCATGGAAACATCATTACCACCACCACCATGATCACCGTGTTCTCCTATCTCACTGTGATCAGCACCGTAACATCATCACGGCCACCCCTGCTACAGCCGTGGCCACCACTATACTATCACACCATCGCCTCAATCGCCGCCCTCACCTTCTTCTACCACGCTTACCACAATCATTCCTACACTAGCACAGCCACTACCACCATCACACCCTCGCCATCATCAGCACGATCTCTGCTACCAACCTTACCATAGACGTCATTAATAGCACGATCACCATCGCCTCCGCCACCATTTCTACCACCTGACGGGCACCGTTATGGCTGCTGCCATCGGCATCAGCAGCAGCACCATCATTAATACCATCCTCACGGTAAATCATTGCCACCAGCACTGCCACTCGCCATGACCACCCCAATCACCAGCCTCACCGCTACCATCGTCATCACTCATGTCATTACTACAATCGTTTCTACCACCACCGCCATACGGTCACTATAGCACCATCGGTACGACCATCCTTATAACCATTACCAACAGGACCATCATGACCATCACTATTACTACCATTCCTACCACTACCATCACCAGCATCGCCACCATCACCTTGAGTTAGGTGTCCCTCTACTGTGCTCCCGAAGCCTGTTACGCGCACGTTTCATACTGTTTTATAATCACCTATGTACGTGTTTGTCTCTCCCACTGAGTGGTGGCCTCCTCAAGAGCAAGGACGAGGACTCATTCGTTTATGTATCCCCGATGCTTCACACAGCACCTGGCACATAGAAAGTACTAAATTAATATCAGCTAAGTAAATGAAGGAATAAATGAATGAATGAATGCTACTATAAATAATAATTACTAACAATCATGAACATTATTTCATTTAAGCCTCATGATAATCCTATGAAGTGTTTTTACTATCCTATTTTAACGGCGAGGAATTTGAGGTTAAGTAACTTGCCCAAGGTCACACGGTTAGGAAATGGCTGAGCCAGTATGTAAGCCCACATCATCTGACTCCAGGGCCATTGTGACTAATTACAATATATTTTGCCCAGCTTTTCCTCTCCTATGAAATGAGATTACAGAAGGAAAACATTCACCTCAGGGGACCTCAAAATCCTCAGAACGTGGAGAGTTGCTTCATCATCAGCCCCTCATGGCCTAGGACCTGACTTGGCAGCTTAGCTGCTCTGGGTTGGGCTTTGTCTGTGTCTCTGAGCATGAACGCCCTTAAGACATATCCCCAGTTCTCGGGGGACATTTTCAACGCTGGGTTAAAGAGTGATTGTTTATGCTTGTTTCTAATGAGCTTCCTATCTTAGAAAGGAAAAGCAAAGGCTAGCTAATAAACACAGCTGACTTGTAAGGCCTGAAATATCCCAAACTCCTAAGAGAGGAAAAGCAATTGTGTGTGAGGGTGTGCAAACTCACACCAGGCAGGATAATTGAAGGAAGCCCTCAAGAAGTTAGCATCTTTCACAGGGATGCAGCATCTGCTGCCACAAAGCTAGGCTCCTGGCACACCTCCCATGGCATTCACCCTGACACTCACAGCTAGAAACCCACTGCTCCAGAATGGAATATAACAGTTAACGGTGACAGTTTCAAAACATCCCCTCTGCCTTCCAGGTACTGCTGAAGAGGGCATGAGTGTGCATGGCATGCGTCCACTTCTTCAAGTCAAGAAGTATCACCAAGGGCCCACAACGGCCTGGCCCACCAGCCCAACTTTGCTTCCTGAGAGAGGCTTCTGGAAGGCCATGTCCCTAGTGCTCTCTCCACTCAGAAAATCTACTGCTGCTCAGCAGGCCATAGAAGCCACAACCAACAGCATCTTTTGTATTAGTTAGCATTTATTGAGTGTTTATTGTGGGCCAGGCACGACACTATTTTCCCACACTGTCCCAAGTGATACATACTCGTGACAACCCAATCAACCAGGTAGCATTTGCTTCCCTATCTTATAGACGAGTAACCAAGATTGGAGAAGTAAAGACTCCACCAGAGGTGATATGTTGTAAGTGGTGAAACCAGATATGAACCCAGGTTTTCAGACTCCAAAGTGTGTGGGCTTAACCACTTGGCTACACGGCCACCCCAAACATTAATTATTATAGGGCCCTTCAAGAGAAAGTTCCAGGTACACATGAAAGGGGGACTTTTGGAGGCTTCTGTTTTTCTGATTTGAGCAGGAAAACATTCACACATTAAAGAGAAGTGCAAACTTTACGAGTAGCTCTTATGCATTTCATTAAAGATTGCTGTGTGTGTAGCATTTCTCCTCGGGGGGCCGTAAGCTCTGTAAGGGCAGGAATTGTGTGTGATATATTTTTGCATCTCCCACACCAAGTGAAGTGCCTGGCATCCAGCAGGTGATGTGGAAATGTGTTTCAAAGAGGGCAGTGAGGATAATGATAATAATGACTCTGCATTCTGGGCCCTCTTGATCTCTCCAGCCTGGCTCCATGGAGTTCTGTGCTCCAGCCAAGCCGGCCTTCTTTCCCAGTTACAAAGACCCACCACGTTTCCACACCTCTGGGCCTTCGCCCACGACGTGGCCTCCACTTGGAAGGCTGTCCTCTGCTGTACTATGCTTCCATCAAGGCCCATCTCAAATGCCACCTCCTTGGTGAGGCCTCTCAGCTAGAAATAATCTCTCCTCTCTCAACTCCCTTAATTCCTGTGAGTTCCTTTCTTTCCTCCCCTTTCTTCCTGTCAGAGACTTAATGTGAGGCTGAAATGAGATAATATTCTAGAAAGTTCTTTGTAAGCCAGGAGGCACTATCCAACCATGAGGAAGGCTCATCTCTCTTCGACTAAAGAATAAGATCATCCCTGGGGTCAGGTTCAACATTGCCCAGCACAGGACCTCACACACGCAAGGCACACTTCTCTCCCTTTTCCCTGGAGCCATGTTTATGCCCTTCCAATCAAGCTGAGGGGACTTCCATCAGGTCAAAGGAAAGTCTTATTAGGAATAGACTGAAAAACAACGGGCAAGGGAAAATATGCGACTATCTGCTGAACACCTCCCCCTAAGGACTTTCATACACCACGATGATCCTCAACTCTATTATATCCAATATCCCTTTTTTTGTAAGAAATATTTTGTAACTCCCTTTCCTATTCTATAATGAAATACATAGGTAATGTGCACGACAGTGTTTGGTTAACTGCTCACCAGCCCCGGATCCTCCTCTTTCTGGGTGCACTACGCTGGATTTCCCAGCCTCCCCTGCAGTGAGGTGCTGCCATGCGACTGAGTTTTAATTAATGGTTGGGAGCACCACCTCCAGGCCTGGGTACAGCAACACCTCCCTCTAGCAAAATCTAGGTCTTTCCAGATGACCTTAATAAGCCACGGCTTGAAGATGATAAAATCTGACTGTGAATACAGCTGCTAGAAAACTTAACATAAGGGAGAAATCAACTTCTATTGTTTAAGCCACCGAGATTTGGCAGTTTATTTCTTAGAGCACTAGCATTGTCCTATTAAGATGACAGTTAACACGTACATACGGTAGTTGTAGATCTAACACACTTCCATGTAGCTATGGCTCCCAACCCTAAATAGATGTTGTATTTTAGTGGCAGTAGAGAGGAGTTGAGTAGAAGTTGGGGCCCAGGATCGAGAAACATGGGTTCCAGTCTGGGCTCTGCCACTAAATAGCTGAGTGACAGGAGTCAAGTTCATGCCAAGTTGTCTTGTCAAGTTCTCTCTGGGCCTCAGTTTTATGGCTGTAAAATAAAGGGTTGAAGAGATTATCTTTAAAGTTCCATCCAGTTCGAATATTCCGGGACTCTACTGTCAGCTCCATAGGGCCAGAGGCCACAACTGCCTCGTCCCTACTCTCTCCTCAGCATGGAACACATTGTTTAGGACATACGAGTGCTCGAAAAACCACTTTTTGAATGAGAGAATACTGCTGCGATGTATGCAACTCATGACTTTAAACCTTCCCCACTTGCCAGATATCAGCAAGTTGTATGAACTAGCAAACTCTCTCTTCTTGTGTAACAGGAAGCGTTGATGGTACGCTCCCGGAACTGTATTCCACCCTTCCCTCTGCCAATACGCCCTCCACTGGCACACACCAACATACGTTCCCCTCCCACTAAATAGAACCCGGGCCCCAAGACCTTCTGCAAACTTCTATCCTTCTGCCCTTGCACATTCCGCTCCCATGCCCTCCAGCCCCTCCCTGCGAGCTGCCAAGTGCTCTGAGTCCCCCAGCTCTGCTACGTCATTCCTCTCTCCAAGCACTAAAATGCTAACTATTTATTTTAAGATGGAAGGAAATTAGAGCCTGCAATTAGCACATTTTTCCAACACATTGCCTAAACCACTTCTGTGTAGCGGAGCCAGGAACAAGTGCTAGTAAAGTTAACACAGTTTATTAAGCAGGAGAAGCCATCCAGAGCTGAGCAAATACAGAAACCACATGGAAGGTTCACCTCTTTCCTGAGACAGCTCCTTCGATCAGCCTTTAATGAGGAATGGCGCTCTTCCTTCAAAATCCAAACTATATCTATCGCAAACAGAGGAGAACTCCGCCTCTAAGGTCTATGAGCTGTGTGACCTTGAGTTAGTCAAACAACCTCTCTGAGTCCCAGGTTCCCAACCATAAAATAATGAAAACCTGTCTGATATACATTACAACAGAGGTCCCCAACCCCTAGGCTGCAAACCAGTACTGGTCCATGGCCAGTTAGGAACCAGGCTGCAGAGCAGGCGGTGAGCAGTGGTAAAATTTCATCTGTATTCATAGCTGCTGCCTAGCACTAGCATCGCCGCCTCGGCTCCACCTCAGATCATCAGGCATCAGATTCTCATAGAAGCACCGGTCCCTGGTGCCAAAAAGGTCGGGGACTACTGCATTACAAGA
>NW_011888797.1:5108537-5110828 GCF_000151845.1 Pteropus vampyrus | reverse complement strand
AGTTTTCCATATTCTTCATATATATTGTTATTCTTATAAATTATTTGGAAAAAAAATTTGTATATATTGGTATTCTCATAAATCATTTTTCAAAGCGAAAAAGCTTTGGAACTCTGTGCTCTAGAATAATCCATCTCATTTGAATTCAGATCATATTCCTCAGAACTATGATGGTACAGCTCAGGTGGAACTATATTATTATGTATCTGTGACATCTTGGGAGTTCAAGCAACCTTAGCATGGGGCCCATTCTTCCTTTCTAACAAAGAGTAGCACAGAAAGAGCACTTCATCACATGGTGAAAAGGACACTGTTGGGCATAAGATTATACAAGCTAATAAGTTAGCACGTTACTGTTTCATAGATGCTGGCAGAGGACACAAGACTCCTGGGTCAAAGACAAAAGATGTTATTACTCACAGCACAGCAAGCAGCATGAGTAGCAGCACATTTGCATCAGGTTCCACGTGGCAACATAATAAGACCCAGATGGATGCTTCACATAGAGTGAGTCTGTATCATAGCTGAAGAACCCTGAGCTTGAGGGAATCTACCACTTTTATAGTAAGCAGCAAGCCCTCCTTCCATTTGTTCTAAGGGGAGATATTACTTCATGCCTCAAGGGTGCTCGCTGCAAACACAACTCTGAGATTTGGCCCAGGTAAAGACAGGTCAGGGCCTTGCATTCTTGGCACACTCAACAAGACATGTAGGAGCATAATGATTCCCAGATTTTTATTTCTCAGAGAAACAAACAGTATAGTGTTTAGAAAATGCATTAAACGCAGCTCTTTAAAAAGTCATTTTCTCCTGGATATTGCCCCTCATACTCCCGATTTGATTTGGATCTGCCTTCTCAGGGAATAGAACACTTCATTTCTTGATTGAGTTATAATAGTCATCCTACTTATCCCTCCACAGCAACCCCTACCTACTACATAGCTCCATGGATGTACAGCCATGTCTCTGTGATTAGAGCACCTAACACAGTATCAGGGCTGTACCATGGGCTTACTAATTGTCTGTTGAAAGAATTAACGATTTAGACTATCTTATTTGAACAGAGGCTCCTGAACCTCGGCAAACCCTACTCTTCCAGTTATATCAGAATTTAGGAAATTACCATGCTGTCACCCTATGTAGCTCTATAAGGACACCAGACTGGAAAGACGCAGCATGCATTTGGAGATCACTTGAAGGCATTTTCACCCTTCCTCAAAAGCCACTCCACTAACCAAATGCATATTCTCAGCCAGTACACACTATCTGTCCTGCTGATCTCTGCTGATTGAAAAGGTAGTTGGACACAGGGAGAGGCATCTTGGACAGGAAGGAAAACCAGCTACTGAATCTTTATCTCCAGCACTGGCTGTTTTCAGGTGGGAGAAACTGAGTTTCAGGATAGCCTATTTGGAGGATCTGTTTTTTATGCATATGAAAAATCATCTGGTTATTTTCCTGAGGAAGGGTGAAGGGAAAATTGTGGGCTAGAGTAAAGGACCTCATTTCCAGCAGAATTCCTTTCTATGTAACTACATCATTTCAGCCTTGGGATCCTATTTTATTAAATGCCCCAATGTCATGTTCCAGAGAAAGAGGACTGTTTAAAGCTAGCCCTCCTGGCTTTCTGCAGCCTCTCACTCTCCCAGGACATGACTCAAGGCCCTTTTCCCTCCCAGCAATATCTGTTCTCCCGATCTCACTAGGAAATCCAGGCCAGCTGGGGATTTCAAGTTCCTTTATCTGCTGTGATAATGAGTATCCCAGCATGCCATGCGGCCCCACTCTGCCAGCTCCCAGGCTGCCACACCAAGTGGAATAATAAATAGTTGCCATGTGGGGCTGTCACGACACCCTCAAAAAGGAAGGGCAAACACAATGGCTCACCAAAAATACTCACGTGCCTCAACTTGAGATTTCTCATTCCCAGGCCAGCCTACCAGATACACACAATTCCCTCTCCTTTCAAAGAAGGTGACGTTAGGTGAATGGTCTTTCAGGCCAAGTCCTTAATTGTTTCTTTAATATCATAATTTTTTTTTATATAATTATAATGGATCTGGTGTCAACTCATTGTGATAGGAGGGGACCTACTGGATAGAGAATAAAAAGCATGGATTTAGAATCAAAAGGCTTTGAGTTTTAATCTCCTTTCACATTCCTACTAGTTGGAGGACTTTGGCCAAGGTGCCTTAACATTTCTGAGCTTCAATTTTATTGCTATAAAATAAGACCAATAAATATATACCACAGGCCTGTTGGGAAAATTAAAATGAATAACTCATGAAAGG
>NW_011888797.1:5106249-5108487 GCF_000151845.1 Pteropus vampyrus | reverse complement strand
GCTTACTAATTGTCTGTTGAAAGAATTAACGATTTAGACTATCTTATTTGAACAGAGGCTCCTGAACCTCGGCAAACCCTACTCTTCCAGTTATATCAGAATTTAGGAAATTACCATGCTGTCACCCTATGTAGCTCTATAAGGACACCAGACTGGAAAGACGCAGCATGCATTTGGAGATCACTTGAAGGCATTTTCACCCTTCCTCAAAAGCCACTCCACTAACCAAATGCATATTCTCAGCCAGTACACACTATCTGTCCTGCTGATCTCTGCTGATTGAAAAGGTAGTTGGACACAGGGAGAGGCATCTTGGACAGGAAGGAAAACCAGCTACTGAATCTTTATCTCCAGCACTGGCTGTTTTCAGGTGGGAGAAACTGAGTTTCAGGATAGCCTATTTGGAGGATCTGTTTTTTATGCATATGAAAAATCATCTGGTTATTTTCCTGAGGAAGGGTGAAGGGAAAATTGTGGGCTAGAGTAAAGGACCTCATTTCCAGCAGAATTCCTTTCTATGTAACTACATCATTTCAGCCTTGGGATCCTATTTTATTAAATGCCCCAATGTCATGTTCCAGAGAAAGAGGACTGTTTAAAGCTAGCCCTCCTGGCTTTCTGCAGCCTCTCACTCTCCCAGGACATGACTCAAGGCCCTTTTCCCTCCCAGCAATATCTGTTCTCCCGATCTCACTAGGAAATCCAGGCCAGCTGGGGATTTCAAGTTCCTTTATCTGCTGTGATAATGAGTATCCCAGCATGCCATGCGGCCCCACTCTGCCAGCTCCCAGGCTGCCACACCAAGTGGAATAATAAATAGTTGCCATGTGGGGCTGTCACGACACCCTCAAAAAGGAAGGGCAAACACAATGGCTCACCAAAAATACTCACGTGCCTCAACTTGAGATTTCTCATTCCCAGGCCAGCCTACCAGATACACACAATTCCCTCTCCTTTCAAAGAAGGTGACGTTAGGTGAATGGTCTTTCAGGCCAAGTCCTTAATTGTTTCTTTAATATCATAATTTTTTTTTATATAATTATAATGGATCTGGTGTCAACTCATTGTGATAGGAGGGGACCTACTGGATAGAGAATAAAAAGCATGGATTTAGAATCAAAAGGCTTTGAGTTTTAATCTCCTTTCACATTCCTACTAGTTGGAGGACTTTGGCCAAGGTGCCTTAACATTTCTGAGCTTCAATTTTATTGCTATAAAATAAGACCAATAAATATATACCACAGGCCTGTTGGGAAAATTAAAATGAATAACTCATGAAAGGTATTTAATAAATGTTTGTTCCTTTCTCTAAAGTTCTGTGACTTGATAAGGGTCAGAAGTACCAGGGCCTACACAGTGCTCCAAAACCTAGAAAAGTCAATAATAGAGTTGAATTTAGAGTGTGAAAAGAATAGGGAAAATATTTGCAAATCATAAGGGACTAGTGTCTAGAACATATAAAACACCCTTACAAGTCAACAATAAAAAGACAACCCAATTAAAAAACAGGCAAAGGATCTGAACATATATTTTTCCAAAAAGGATATATCAATGGCCAATAAGCACATGAAAAGATGCTCAACATCATTACTCATCATGAAAATGCAAAATCAAAACTACAAGACACCACTTTACAACCACTTAATGAAAAAGATAGATAATAACAAGTGTTGGTGAGGATATGGAGAAAGTGGAACCCTCCAGTGTTGCTGGGGAGTATAATATGGTGCAGCTGCTATGGAAAACAGTATGACGGTTCCTCAAAATGACCTAGCAATTTCACTCCAAGGGATATACCCAAGAGAAATGAAGACATATGTTCACTCAAAAATTCACTCACAAATGATCGGAGCAGCAATATTCATGATAGACAAAAAGTAGAAACAACCCAAATGTCCCTCAATTGATGAATGAGTAAATAAAGACTGGTATATCCATACAGTGGAATACTATTCAGCCAGAAAAAGGAACAAAGTACTGGTACGTGCTACAACATGGACGAATCTTGAAAACATTATGCTAAATAAATGAAGCCAAACACAGAAGACTACATACTGTATTACTCCATTTATATGAAATGTCCACGATAAGCAAAGTTATAGAGACAGAAAATAAATTAGTGGTTGCCTAGGGCTGCAGGGAGCGAAAGAGAGGATGGGGAGAGACTGCAAGTGAGTACAATATTTTTGGGGGGGATGGTAAAAATGTTCTAAAATTAGATAGTGGTGATGGATGCAC
>NW_011888797.1:5105785-5106199 GCF_000151845.1 Pteropus vampyrus | reverse complement strand
ACTCTGTGAATATACTAAAAATCACTGAAATGGACATTTCAGACAGTTGAATGTCATGACATGTACATTATATCTCAATAAAACTATTTTTTTTTTAAATAAAACTTACTCCAAAAGGGTGTAAAGTACAGCATAGGGAGTGTAGTCAATAATATTGTAATAACTATTGCCAAGTGGGTATTAGGCTTATTGAGGGGATCGCTTTGTAAATTATATAAATGTCTAACCACTATGCTGTAGACCTGAAACTAACATAAAATAATATTGAATGTCAATTTTAATCGAAAAAATTAAAAGATAATAAAGTATAAAAAATAAGTAGAACTTACCCAATGGGACCAGGATTTGGTTCAACCCAACAGGCAGACTAGAACCACTGTTCAGAAAAAGATTTGCTATTCCTAAAACTGGGGA
>NW_011888797.1:5099035-5104610 GCF_000151845.1 Pteropus vampyrus | reverse complement strand
GTCTAACCACTATGCTGTAGACCTGAAACTAACATAAAATAATATTGAATGTCAACTTTAATCAAAAAATTAAAAGATAATAAAGTATAAAAAATAAATAGAACTTACCCAATGGGACCAGGATTTGGTTCAACCCAACAGGCAGACTAGAACCACTGTTCAGAAAAAGATTTGCTATTCCTAAAACTGGGGAAAGGAATCTTAGTTCCCTTTGATTTGGACCCAAAGTAGCAACCAGGCCCTGGACCCAAACCCATGTTTGTAAAAATAAAGAGAGGAGTCTATAAACTATAAACGAAGGTGATGGGGGAGAATGCATCAGCCCATGTCAGATCACGTGACTCAGCCACACATGTTCCCAAGCAGTTCCCAGCCAAGCTGGAAGCAGGAAGCCTGATGCTATGGGATTTTCAGTTACATCAATAACTACAGAGAAACACGATTATACCCTAATAATATGTTTTAGTCCATCATTATGAGGGTATATTGCCAAGGCAAGAGGAATGAAGTAATTTTATCTAAAAGTTTGTTAACTCGATTAAACATTTTAAATGTGTGGAGACTTCCATTTGTACTTTTGCCCCATCCTTGAAAATATTAAGGCAGACCTGGCCACTAGACACATGAGCGGCTGAGCTAGGCCTACAACTCAGGGTTTGAGTCCCATTTGTCACTACCTCGTGCAAGCTCAAAACCCTAGATCAAGTCACCACGCTCTTCTAGAACCTAGATGTTAGAAATAACCTCCAAACTTGTCTATTTCTCCTTCCTTCCACCACCAGCCCCCAATCTGTTTTCTACCAGTGATTCTTTTAAAACATCAGCCAGATATGACTCCTTTTCTCAAAGATCTGCAACGGCTAAAAGTCAGTGTCCTTACAGTGGTGTCAGAAGTAGGGGCCTGGACTTCCACAAGCCCTCCCATGACCTCCTGTCCTACACATCCTCATGCCCTCACTCACCCCGCACTGGCCTCTCTGAGGATCCTCAAACACCTGAGGCGGGCTCACCCTCAGAGCCTTGGAAATTGCTGTTCCTTCTGCTTTGAATGCTCTTCCTCCAGGTATCCTCATGGCATGCCCCCTCACTGATTCCAAGTCCTTCCATAAATACCTTCTTAGTGAGAACCTCCCTCACCACCTATTTAGAATCAAACTCTAGTACCTCTTCCTCCTTTCCTGCTTTATTTTTCTTTATACTACTAATGAGGTTTAGTTTATTATGTCTCCCTCTTTAGCCTGGAAGTTCCATAAAAGCAGATAATTCCACGAGGGCTGATCTGTTCACTGCTCTATCTACAGCACCTAGAACAATGCCTGGCATATAATAGATGTTCAAGAAATCTTCATTGAATGAATGAATGATTCTTTAACTCAAAGGGAACAGCTGCAACATTTAAGGGCTGTGCAGAGATTAAAGAACCAGCTAAATTGAGACTAGTTTCAGGGCTGAGCAAACAAGGAGAAGCTGAGATCCTGGAAGACAAGTGGGCAAGGGGAGTGCCCAGCAGTTTCCAATGCCACGAGAAGGGGCCGGCGGGGCAAGATAAAGACTAAAAAGATGAACACAAGGATTTGGCTTGAAGATTTCCCTACAAAAACATGCTACAAAGATATAGTTTTTTGAGGGGGGAGGGGTGTTGTAACTAGTAATCACTCTATCCTTAATTTTTTCCAAGAGAATGTCTGAGCAACCTAATAGTAATAATAGCAATGAGTGATGTTACCTGTACATAACTTTTTTTTTTTTTTAACCGCCTACAGCACCGGATATTTCTAGGTAGTCTCCCATCCAAGTACTAACCAGACCTGACCCCGCTTAGCTTCCAAGATCAGATGAGATCCGGCACGTCCAGGGTGGCATGCCATAGACAACTTTTTCATCTTTTTATAAATGGTCTCAGAATGCCCAACTTTATGGAAACAAGCTCAGATCAAGGATGCACATCTTATTATGGTGCCATGTAAATATTTATCTATTATGATCTCTGCAAAATGTGACTGAGAACATTGAGAAATAATGATTGGGAAACTCCAGTGTGTCAGCAATTAATCTAGCTGCTTTCTGCTTTCACACAGATGGATAATGCAATCGTCAGAACGAGCTAGCGAATAATACATTACTCGCTACAATGTATGGCTGGAGGTCAGGCCCTGAAGTCACACAGTCTGGGTTTCCATTCCAGTCCTGCTTCTTACCAGCCACGTGGCCTCAGACATGTTTTTAACCTCTCCAAGCCCTGTAATAACAGCATCTGCCTCAAAAGAATAGAGGGAGGATTAAATCAAAATAATACGTGTAAAGTTCTCAATGTAGCTAGTAGCCAACAATAAGCTCTCAGAAAATAGTTTGTTCCAACAATTAGTGAAAATATGAACCTGGAAAAGCCTGGGGTAAGTGTTCTATCTAGTAAGTGAGAGAGTCAAGACTTGAACCCAGCTCCTCCATGTTCTGACATAATACTTTCCCCATCACATCACAGTTATCTCGCTACATTTCTAGTGACAGGGACGTGTCCTTGCTGAATGTGAAAGTTACACAGCAAGTTGAGAGCATTTTCTGCTCACGGTGATGTCAGGTAGGGCTGTGGTCCTCTGGAACCTCTAGTGAACCGGCAGATCCAAAGGGTTCACTCACATGTCTTGTACGTTGGCAGGGATGGTGGAATGCCAGGCTTACTAGGGATGCTGGGACGACCACGAAATATAGCACTAAGTCACCAAACCACCAATTCTTTAGGAAAAGTCCTATGCACAGAAAACATTCACATTTCCACCACCATCTTTGTTTGCTTTATGGTATGCACCTAAGATGTCACCTCCTTGAAATTAAGAATTAACCTGCCTTATTCATTGCTGGAGCCCCAGAACTATGCCTGGAACATGGCACAAACTTAATAAATATTTTTAGATAAAGGTAAGGAAAGGAGAGAGAGAAAGGAAGAATGAGTGGAGGAAAGAAGGAGAGAGGGCCTGAGGAAAGTCCCCCCAGGAGTGTATGTTGATTTTTGACTGTGACACCCCACCTCCTGTGGGTCCATCTTCCATGGAAGTGCAACCCAAAGACCATCTCCTCCCTTGCCTACTTTCAGAGAAAAGTAAAAGACAGTCTCTCCCATGTGACTCCCATCAACTGCCCTCTACCCTACCGCTACCATCAATTTTCCATCTCGTCAATCAAAGCAGAGAGCACTGGAGCCTGGCCAATCACCGTACAGCTTGACCTTGCCCATCCCTATGGGATTCACTCCTTAGACTGAGACTTGATTGCATCAGAATCTCTCAGGTAGAGCCTGTATCAGAAATTCTTAAAGGTTATCAGTTGATTCCAAAATAGTTTGTTCCAAAAGAACAGCTAGGAAGCCTAGATTGAGAATGACAGTCACTTGTCTGGAGGACAGAGAACTTAAGAAACACACACACACACACACACACACACACACACACACACACACACACACACATCTAGTTCTTAGAGCCCACAGTGAAGATTGTAGTTTCACTTCATCTGAACTCCTCTTAGCATGCTGTACCATCCACCTCCTTCTCTGCATTTTAATTTTAATTAGATTTGTACTTGTCATCTCTTCTGTCTGATTATAAATTCCTGGAGTTCCTGGAGGAAAAGATTTCATCTTCTACCCCCACCTCTCTAGCACCTAAGAGCACCTGGCAGTACAGATGCTCCACCAGCTGCTGGCTGTGTGAGCAAGGCAACAGGCCTCGGGAGGAGCTGGTCTTGCAGTAAATCCTACAAGGCTGTTTCCTGTACAGCCTCTGCTTTTCTTCTCTGACTCCTTTTCCTTTGCTCTGACTCTGGACATTCCTACCCATTTCCTGGCTCTCTAGCAAAGTGGGAAGAACCCAATTTCTCAGCGTTGGACTGTGGCAACCCTGCTGAGAAGCTGCCGCTTTAAATAAATTCATCTGGCCATTTCAGACTTACAGTATGGACCCACCTCAATCCTTGATACAGCTTCAGATCAATTGAATGGGCTTGAGAGGGAATGCAAAGGCCCAGACTCCCACAGAGGCAGCTAATAAGCCAAAGGGAAAGGAGAAAGTCTAACTGAATGGGGAGCGACAGAGATCCTGGCCAAAATTCCCCATCGAAGACACAATCAGTTTTAAATGGATTTGGACAGACAGTCCTGCCAGGACATTCCACCGGTGTCTAAGTACCAGCGGCAGACACAGAGAACGTGCGTTGTGCAGCAGGACCGCCGCGGGCTGCCAGGGCTGCCAGGAAACTGACTACCTGCAGCTCAGGCCACCGGTCCTAGCCCCTGACACTCCTCCTCCTCCACTGAGACCGCTCGGGCTCCTGAGTCACTATAATGCATCACTTCTTCCTCTCCATGGAGCATGTCTACTTCTACCCTAAGGACAGTTGTTTCTTGCACTTTTCATTTCCTATCCAGCAGAAAAAACAAGTGGAGATGCCACATTCAGGTCCATTGAGGCTCTGGGTCAGCAAGTGACTCAGGTAAAGCTTTCGGCTTTAAAGCCCTGTGAAAACTAAGGAAACAGCTTTGTTCCTCTCTCCCCCGTTCCTGTAGCTTGTTAGCTACAGGTCCCTGAAGAAATGCCCCTATTCCCACCCTCCTGCGTGAACGACAGGAGCATCTCTATGCAAAGGACGAAAATATGATTGCTCTCCAATGCAAACTCCCTCCAATAGATTGATCATGCCTGCTAGGGGCATGGCCCTGCCCAGGCTCAGTGGGCAATCACAGTCGATTAGTGATGCTTGCCACATGCCTGTTAAGAAGACTTGTAGAGTGTCCGCCTTGTTTTTATCAACCTCTAGTAGAAGATCAAAGCTCCTCATTAAGGGGGAAGGAATTCCCCGCCCAGATCAAGCACTTGGTGGTGGTCGGTGGTCGACACCGGTTGCCAAGGTAGGTCGTGTAGTTTGGGTGGGAGGTGGAAGCAGAGATAGTTCTCTTCCATCGGATGGGTGTTTTCTCTGTTTCCTTAGTAACCGAGGAAATGAGATAACCCTCTTAGTCGGGGGGCATCCTGCATCTCAGAGGACAAAGACAGGGAAGAGGAAAAAGATAAGGCATGGGTGGCTCTGGGAAAATGAGCAAAGGGAATGCTCCGGACTGCCCAATCTGAAAGAAGCCAGAGAAGAACAAGGGCCAAAGCACCAGCGAGAAATAACGGGCATCACCACATCCTTTTGCATAGACATCCTTGGGGGTCTTAGGCTGGATGGGAGTGGATGAGGATTCAGGAAATTGTGAGAATTTTGTAGTTTCTGTCATCTCTCCTCTGTCATAAACTTGTCAGTGAGGAAGGGTCATATTGCAAAGAAGGAAATAGAAATAAATGGGTATTTTATCTGTGTTGTTGTTGAGGGTAGGATATAGTATTTTTAACTCGTTTTCCTTTTTTATGCAAATCATCCAGAAAAACATAGAGTAATTGCTGAAGAAAGCCTTGTTATATAAAAGTCCAACCAAAAAAAAAAAAAAAAAAAACTTTGGAGTCACAGTGAACCATAAATTGGCCTCGCATTTGCAAAGCAGATTCTGTTTTGCTTGTTGGTTGGCTTGCTCTTGGCTTTTTTT
>NW_011888797.1:5096417-5098115 GCF_000151845.1 Pteropus vampyrus | reverse complement strand
CACAGAAAACCACCCTCAAGAGGCATCTAAGCTCTTTGGTCCGTCAGTCAGTCAGTAGGGTTTGTTGACTATGAGACTTTCTCTCACCCACACTGAGCAAGGCACACACAGAGGAGCTGAAGGCTTGGCCCCTGAGCGTGACAAGCAAATTTCCTTCATTCAGCACAAATGCACTGAGCGCTCCATCTAAGCAAGGCATTGCACTGTGCTTTTTAGAGGAAAAAAAAAAGCTCTGTTGGGCAAAGCCTCTATTTTTAAAAATATACACAAATAACTCCGGGAACTGGAAGAACATGGTAGGAGGTATAGGAGAGGTTGAGAGAAAGCGCTTGGAACTAAGAGTTAAGGAGAGGATGGGCATCTAGTTGAGGTAACCAAAAGAGACTGCATGGAGGAGATGGTAGTTGAGGTAAGTATGGAAGAAGTGGCTCCTTGGAGTAGGCTTCACTCAGAAACAGGGCAGAAAGGTGAGGTGGTGAATAACATGAGCTCTGGATGCCTGGGTTTCAACACAGGCTCTACCGCCGACCAATGAACTCTGTGAGACCCTTGAATAAGTTTACTTATGTTTGTTTCTGAGCCTCAGTTTTTCTCAGTAATATCTACCTACCTCTTAGGGATAGTTGAAAAGATTAAATCAGCTAACTAATGAAAAATAAAGTGAAAAAATGAAAAACAAGGTAATTGATGAAACAAATGAAAAACTCTTGGTATAGAAGGTACTCAAGAAATGATACTCCATAATTCGTTTTTTTTAAAGATGGGGTTTGTGAGGACTGTAAAGGATGGTGGATGGGAAGTCTTGACCAGACAGTGGGGGCATGCTGGGTCCGAGGTATGGAATGAGATCTGTTGCCAAAAGTTCCATGCTGAATGAGATGACTCAGAAGGACCATCTCACAGCATCCGAGTCAGATGGAGCTAAGCCATTGTCACGACATGCGGAGCCTCTCACAGGATAAACAAAAAGGTCCTTTGGCCTTTTTAAAATTTGTTAAGTGCTCTATTCGAAGTTAAGATTTGGAGAACTGAATGTGCATGTATAAGAGCAATGAACATTATAGAATGAGACTGGGAATACACACCATAAGACTGTCACTTGGCGAATTCCTTCAGGAAATGCACTAGTAGCCTGTGCCAAATTGGAGCCCAAGGCAAAAGGGAAAAATCAGTATCGCTGATTCTGTCTTTGTTTAAATTTTGATATTTTGTTCATCATGAGTTTTTTTACATTAATTTTGATTTTCTTAAATATTGCATTAAAATTGTTTATCTTGATTACTGAGCTTCACGGCCCTCTTTAAATTTTGCACCACCCTAGAACCAGTCCCAATGGTCACCAGAGACAGCCCATCACTGATGGTGGCTCATCAGAAACCCAAATTCCATCATCCCTGTAGAAATGTCCATGCTACCAAGAACCCAAAAGAAAACTTCAATAATTAATTAGACTTTCCAGACCCTTAATAATAACCCCGGCCTGCCCACGGACAGATAGTTTATAACTGAGGTTAGTAGAGTTTAACGTAATCTCAGTTATCCTCACAGTAACTTGGAGAAAGAGTGATATCTCACTTTGCTGGTAAACTATGAGGCTTTTCCTTGGTAGGAAACTAATCTTTTCAAGACGATTTTGAGCAGGGCCACTGTAGAGCTAATCTATGACTCAGTGTCTAACACAAGAGTCAGACCACATAC
>NW_011888797.1:5092714-5095238 GCF_000151845.1 Pteropus vampyrus | reverse complement strand
AACATATTATTGGTTCTCTAATTAATTATTGAGTAGAATAAAATCTTTGACATGTATTCCTCTTGTATTTGCATAAATCTTTTTTGTTTGTTTGTTTTTAGAGTCATGCTTTTCCAACCTTTTGAAAAATCATACTTTTACACCATGCACAGAGACAATGCTTTCCCTGGGGGCCCAAACGAGGCCTTTAAGGAAGCCATGTGATTTCTGGCTGAACAAAAACAAACCAGCAACAACACCTTTCAAACCGAAGCTGGCCACTGAGCGGCCCTGAGCCTGGCCCTCTGCCCCAGGCACAGACAGCATGGGGGTTTTAAGACTTCATTCCCAAGCCAGGCATGTGGAGCCACTGAGGAACTTTCCTCCCCTGCTTCCAGACAAGGTTCGGGGGTCAGAGCAGAGGCTGGAGCAGCCCCCTGGGGTTGACCAATTATTTGGCAAAGTGCAGAGATAACATTCCTGCAAATTTCCTCATATTGTCCTGCCTCGCTCTGAGTACTCCCAGATGGGATAACGTAGACGTAAGGACCGGGAAAGGATGGAGTGCCTGGGTCTCTCCCTACACATATCCCAGTCATTTTCACTATTACCTCTCGGCCACTCAAGATGAATGTGACCTTGCCTCCCCTTCTCATTCTGCTGCTTTCTGGCAAAAGCTAGAATTACAAAGTCTTTTACCTCCTCAGAATCCCAATGGAAATCCTCTTTTACTGGGGTCAGAATAAAACCTCAGTGTTGCCCAGGTAGCTTGCAGCAATTAGCAGCTGCCTTACGGTATGAACTCTTGTGGATCCCAGGGCTGAGCTTCAGAGGGGGGCCACATTCCCGTATCCTTTTCTCTCAGCCCAGCCCTCAACCTGCTGGTGAGGGTGAATGAGAGAGATTTAAGATATAGTTTGGGTAGAATTCTCAGAACTCGTTGGTAAATTGGATATGTGGGATTAGAGAAAGGGAGAAATCAAGATTGTATTACTCAGGGTTCTCCAGAGAAACAGACCAATAGGATAGATGTAGATACAAACATGGACATATACGCATACAGACACATACAGATATGTAGAAAGAGGTGCATTATAAGGTATTGCTCCTGCGATTATGGAGGCTAAGAAATCCCACAATCTGCCATCACCAAGCTGGAGACCCAGGAAAGTTGGTGGGGTAGCTCAAAGGCCTGAGAGCCAGAGAGCCAGGGGTATAGATTCCAGTCCGAGTCTGAAGGCCTGAGAACCAGGAGTGCCAAGGGCAAGAGAAGGTCAATGTTGCAGCTAAAGAAATCAGGCAGAGAGCAAAGGCAATCTTCCTCCATCTCTCGTTCTATTCAGGCCCCCGATGGATTGGATGATGCCCACCCACACTAGGAAGGGCCATCTGCTTTACTCAGCCCACCAATTCAAATGTTGATCTCTTCCCAAAACACCTACACAGACACACACAGAAATCATATTTAACTAGATATCTGGGCATCCGTAAGTTCCCAGGAGTTTCATGGCAAGGACTGGGACTTTGTACAATGGATCTTTCCAACACAGTGTCAGTGAGCGCTTGCTGTTATCATTCGAAAGAAGGAGAGGAAAAGTTACATATTTAGATGCACATGTAGATATGGATGGCACAAATACTTATGAATAGAAAAAAAAGACAGAAGGAAATAAAAACAAAATATTGACAAAAGTTATCTCTGTGTAATAGGCTGGCACTTCCTTTTTTCGAAAAAAATTTTTTTCAGTTTTTGCTTTTCAATATTTCCTACAAACATTTATTCATTCAACGAATGTATTTGGCATGCTTACCACATATCAGGCACCATGCTAGGCCCTGGAGTATCGAAAGGTAACAGAAAAGGGTGCGAAGGATAATAGGCATCCCTGCCCCAAGAGCTGACATCCAAAGCTGAAGACAGAGAAGGACAAAGGCAAGATGCAGTGCACAACTTCAAGGCCGTCATCGACATCATACACATCACAGACCTCTGTGTTTAGTGGAGTTTCTCTGCAGATGGAAGTATAGACTCTTGAAAAGGGGATGTTTTCAAATTCACATGATAGAAGTGACCATGAGCAATTACAGTGCAGTATGATACGGGTAGGGAGAAAAAAAAAACAGTATCGTGTAAGCACATCTGACGGCAGTCTCTGTGAGTAAGAGAAGGCTTCTCATAGGAAGTAAGATTTTGGGCAAACATGAAAGGCAAGATTCACTGTTACTTTTGTAACTAGAATAAAACAAAGTTGTGGAGAGCGGATTGTAAACGGACAAGGTCCTTGCAATCTGTGAGGCCAACCAAGGGTTACCTCATCTCCACAAATCCTCCTAAGAATGGGAAGTAGGAACTGATTAGAGAACAATGCGGGTGTTGAAATGCAAATGATTTTAGCAGGCTGCGTAGGGTGGGGATTACCCTATGGAAATGCAAATGATTATAGTAGGATGTGGAGGTGGGGAGGGGATTATCTCATTTTAGTCAGCAAATGTATGCGCTTGTATAAAAGCAATTTGCAAAAATAAAATCGTTCTCTATTCCATC
>NW_011888797.1:5079379-5092554 GCF_000151845.1 Pteropus vampyrus | reverse complement strand
ATGAAAAACGGAATATTAGATTTAAAAAAAGAATAAAGATCAAATGATGACTGGTTCATTCTACCTCCACTTCGAGGAAGAATCGCAGGTGAAAAAAACAATTGCCTGACTCTCAGCCCATAGTTCTTCCTTTGGGCCCTTGCTGCTCAAAGTGTTGTCCATGGACTGGCAGCATCAGCTTCACCCAGAACTTGTCAGAAATTCAGAATTTCAGGCCCCACCGCTGACCCACTGAATCAGAATCAGCATTCTAACCCAAACTAACAATTTAACACCCGTGATTTGTGCACACATTGAAGGTTGAGAAGTGCTATACTTGTGATTGACAATCTCAGCTGCACATTAGAATCGCCAGGGAATTTATACAAATCTAATTGCCTCCGTATAGCTTAGCGGTTAAAAGCACAAGTCCCGAATCTAATTTCCAGGTTCTCTAGTTTATTAGCTGTATGACTTCGGGCTAGGTTCATGACCTTTTGGTGCCTTGGTTTTGGTGTCTTGGTAGGCAGCTATGGACATGGTTCCCAGCGGTTCCTGTTTCCTGGTATTCACACACTTGCGTGATCCCCTCCCCCTTGACTGTGGGCTGAATGAACCTGTGGTTTGCTTCTAATAAATAGAATACAGCAGGAGAGATAGGAAGTCATTTCCAAGATGAGGTAAGAAAGGACTGTGACTTCCATCTTGCTCACATCCTCTCTCTGACTCTTCTCATTTGCTTACTTTGATAAAGGAAATCAACGTGATGTGAGCTGCCCTATAGAGACTCATGTGCCAAGGAACTGAGGCTCTGAGTCCAACAGCCACAAGGAACTAAATCCTGCCAACAGCTAGTGACTTAACTCATATATGAGTCTTCCCCGTGTCTAACCTTTAGATCACTGCAGCTCTGGTTGACGACTTTATTACAGACTTAAGAGAGACCCTGAGTTCAAGGGCCAGCTGAGCCACATCTGAATGCTTGATCCACAAAAACTCTGAGAAAATAAATATTGCTTTGAGCCACTGAATTTGGGCTGCACAGTAACAGAAAACTAATGCAATCTATAAAATAACTGTGATAGTAGCACTCGCTGCATAGAGTTATTGCAAGATTAAATAATTCCCAAAAAGTGCTTAGAATAGGACCTGGCGTATCATAAGCATTATTCACATTTTATTATTAGATATTATTAGAAAGCATTAATGCTCTTGATACCTACTAAAGAATGAGTACTTTCTCTATTACCAAGTGGCCCCAGCCTCCTCTGCTTCCTGAAAGTTTCTCTACCTTCCTTGTCAATTGACTGCCGCTCCAAGTTGGTTTCAGTGTGTCTGCTTCTGGCAGTTCATCCTCATCCTGAAAAAACTATTTAAAAAATCAGCTATTTCTAATCTGCTGTAGACTGGGAACATTGGTAAATAAACTTGTTTTAATTGTGACTAAACTAAAAGTAAATAGGCTCTGATTTAGGGTCTCAGGAGTTCTCCAATGAGTATAATTAAAGGCTGTTTTTGTGCTGTTCTTCAATACAAGGGGTTTGTTACCGTCATTTTTGATGCTCCAAGGCTCTTGTGGCTTCTAGTTTCTTGGCTATTTTCTACTCTGTTGAAGTCACTAGCTTTAGGAGACCTCTCTGAATTTCTACCATGCACTGAATATATTCTACATCAACTATGTCATTTATCACACTTCCGATTCTATTCATCCCTAATCTCAAATTTCTCCTAGCTCTATCCAGAAGTAATTTATTTCAGTCAAAAAATATTCTTTGTTTTCAATGCTTCAGTTTAATCAAGTTTAATTTCTGTCATTTGCTATCAAGAGTCCTAATTTATACCGGGATTAAGGGAGATTAGCTTGAGGAAGAAAAGATTAAATGAAGATTAGAAGATACATTTCGATGTAAATGTGTGTGGGAGAAGAAGGGGGATTGGAAGATGGTTTAAGGCAGAAGGAACATCTAGTGTGACTTCTCCAAGGTGAGAGGGAGCAAGGCAAGTTTGAGGAACAGAAGGAAAATCTGTGTGGCTGGAATGCAATGCATAAGGCAGAAAGTACAATGGAAGTGTCAGGAGCCATAGCATCCTGGCCTTACACACTGGCAAGGAGTTTGGGTTTCAGTCGAAGGGCAAAGACACAACACTCGTGGATTTTAAGTCAGAGCTTAGCAAACTACAGCCCTGAGGCAAATCTGGCCCTCTGCCTGTTTTGGTAAATACATTTGTATTAGAACATAGTGACGGCAATTCATTTACACAATGGCAGAGGTAAGTAATTGAAACAGAGATCCCATAGCCTGCAATAAGCCTAGAATATTTACTATTTGAGCCTATACAGAAAGAGTTGTGGACCCTTGGTTTACACTCTTTTGGTTTCATGATCAGACATACACTCTATGCCAATTCTGGCTGCTGGAGGAGAACGCATAAGGGCAGCATTCTCCACCATGTTTCCCTTCCTTTACACCCAGTAAGGGCTAGAGCATAGCGAATATCCTTGTGTAAGAAAGAGTGGGGGTGGGGAATGCAGTTAGCATTAATATGATGGCTAGATGAGGGCCAGGGGAGGGAGGGAGCAATTGGGGGGATCGTTTTATGAACTATGTAGATGTCTAACCAATGTACTGTACACTCGAAACTAATTTAAATAAATAAATTTTTAAAAAAGGAAAAGGAAGGGGGGGGGGAAGACAAAGGAGAGGCCAATGGCCAATGGTCTGGATGATCCACAGACAGGTAAATCGGATGCTATAGGAGCTGGTCACATTTTTAACAAACAAAGAACATTTTAGAGAATAAGAGAGAAGAAATAGAAACACATTTTTTTTTTCTCTCATTGGTATATCAGAAAATGTGGGAGCAAGTACACGAATTTAGATTGGGTTAGTAGTTTAAAACAAAACAAAAACAAAAACAAAACAAAACAAAAAGCCACTCCTCCCGGCCTGACATCTGTATGACACCTCTGCCCACGGACAATTCCTGGAGTGGTGAAACCTAAGAACATTACTCTTATGTAATCAAAGGGAGGAAAACACCAAGATGAGAAAAGACTACACTGGTTTCAAAATGCACAGTTGCTTAGATCTTTCTTGGGTTTACTTAGGAGCAGCATTTGCTAGTAAAACAATAATTATTCTCTAACTTTGGTTGGGAGTAGGGAGGGTAAGATAGAAAATATGAAGCCAAGGGAAGTTGCTGCTTCAGGATAGCTGGCAGAGACCCAAAGTACAAAGTTGTCTACACACTCTCGAATCAGTGTGAGACTTGAAAGAGAACTATGTGCTGGCAACACGGGCTGGCCCGCCTTGCCAGAGCGGAATTAAAACCATACCTCTACCTCATGCAGACATCACCCACTGGAAGGATGTTCTCATAAATCCCAGCCTTGGAGCCCATCTCCTGAGCAACCCCCTCCCCGTTCCCCTTCTCGTTCACTCCTCAAACCAGAGGAACTTAATAAAAACAGAAGGAACGCATCTCTCCAGAGCTTCTCTGAGCTGAAAGAAGTGGGAAAGAAAAATACACAGAGGATGAAGAGGACCACTCTGGTCACTTCTGATCAGGTCCCAAGGGACTCCACCATTGTGGCCCATTTGATCTGGGCCACACTGTGGGGTGCAAAGTCCATGGATGCTGGGAGTAGACTCCACAGTGCCTACAGCCACAGGAGACCCCAGATCTGATTGCCCTTTCCCTGAGCTACTCTTCCCAGTACAAAGCCAAGGAATTCCAGGTTGATTGATGAAACTCTGACCTCATTCCAGAGAAACTCCCAAATTACCCCAGAGAGAACACAAATAACTATACCTTGTACTTGCATTGAAAACCAAGGATGAATCACAGCTACAGAAGGGCAGGGCAGAAAGGAGTTTTTGTCCTGGGACAGATCCCGCTGTTTCCCTTGGGAGGCCCTGAACTTGATATGCAAGGCTCTCCTTAAATTTGACTCAACTCTCCCGACTTTTTCCCTCTCACGCTGTACACAAACACTGTCAGACGGATTTGTCCCACGTTCATGCCACAGGCACCCTGGCTCCTATCACTGCACCAGCTAGAATGTACTTCACCCTCATCTGGTCCTGCCACATCCAGGAAAACACTTTAGTGGAAAGCAGAAAGTACTGATATACCCGAAAAGAGAAAGAGACCCTACATAAAGCTAGAACTAGCTTTCAAGACGGCGGGCGACCGGAAATTTCATGTGGTAAATATAGTGGGGTGTTTTTTGCCAAAGCACTTTTGCCTTGTGTGTTATCTCAAGAGAAACATACTGTTAAGTCTCTTTTCTCAGTCCACCTATCGTGGTAGAAATTGGTGGTCCTTTCTATACATTTTTTAATTTATCTTCTTCCTGGTAATACCATTCTGCCACAAAGGTAGTAAAAGAAGAAGGTTGTTTCTAAAATGTAGCTGCATGTCAAGATTTAGGACAGTATTTTAGTTCACTCCAAAGTTCAAAGATAAATTGGCTTATTTAATAAAAATTAAACCTTAGTTGGGAAAATTCGGGTGATACGCTATTTGGAGTGTCTCCACCAAAAGAAAATAAAGAGTCCAGAAAATTTCTCTGTCAACATATATGTATTCGTCTAATTGAACTTTCTATAAAGTTAACGTTCCATTTGGAGTTCTGGTTAAAGTTCAACTGAGAAAGACAAAAGTAACTTTATAACATTAGCCCTGGATTGGCAACATTCACGACCAATAAGAAATGTTTGAAGCAAGTACCTAGGCCTTCTTTGTGATCAGTTGTGAGCACCGCTCCCTCCTTCCATTCTGAAATATGATCTTCTCTTGAGTTCCACCTCCTAGAGTTCCTTCTACCATTCTGGCCTCTTCTTATTCTACTATGTAGGTTCATTCACTTCTATCCAACCATTAAACAACTCTGCTCTGGGCCAAGCCAAGGTTTGCCAGCAGCCACCAGAAGCCGGAAGAGAGACATGGAGTGGATTCTCCCTCGGAGCATCTAGAGGGAACCAACTCTCCCAACACCTGGATTTCGGAATTCCAGCCTCCAGAACTGTGAGAGAATACATTTCTGTTGTTTAAACTGCCAAGTTTGTGGTAATTTGTTATGGCAGCTCTAAAAAATTAATACAGCACCCAAACGTGTCTCTAAGCTCTCTGGCCTCTCTCTCTCGGTTCCAGACAAATATCTATAACTGCCAACTTTACATCTCAGAGGAACCTAAACTCAACACGTCCCTGAATTAATGCAACATCTTAGCTACCTGTATTAGTCTGGGTTTTCCAGAGAAACAGGACCAATAGAATGTGTGTTTGTAGTTATATATATAGTTATATATCAGAGGACATTTGTTATAGGAATTGCCTCATGTGGTTTTGGAAGCTGAGAAGACCCACAGTCTGCTCTCTGCAAGCTGGAGAATGAGGAACGCCGATGGTATAATTTAGTCTGAATTCAGAGCCCTGAGAACTGTGGGGTCACTGTATAAGTGCCAGAGTCCGAAGGCATGAGAACCAAGAGCTTTGATGTTCAAGGTCAGGAGAAAATGGACATCCCAGCTCAAGAAGAGAGAATTTGCCCTTCCTCACATTTTTGTTCCATTTGGGCCCTCAAAAGATTGGATGATGCCCACCCACATTGATGGAGACAGATCTCTTTACTCAGTCTACTGAAACAAATGCTAATCTTTTCCAGATACATCCTCACAGACATACCCAGAAATAATGTTTCACTGGCTATCTGAGCATCCCTTAGTCCAGTCAAGTTGATACTTAAAATTAATCATCATAAGTCCACTCCTTGTCAACTCGACATCTCATGCATCTCTTTAACCCATACTTAATCTCCAAACAAGGACATGAACAAGGTCATAATTCTGCCTAACATGATACAACTATCCTGCGTACAACCAAAAAGGCACTAACCCCTTCCTCAGAAGAGGAAGTAAGTCCTTGAGTGATGTTTACTCTGCTCCTTGATATCCTATCATTTAAATACTGTGGTATAAAGTCAATGCATCTTATGTTATATGACAAGGGGATAAGAGAAGAAAGAAAAAAAAAGGTATTTGCTTAATATGTGTATATAGACACACGAATGTGTTTATAACAAAATAAAGAGGAAAAACTCACGACAATCACAGTCCTTGTTTCTGTAATGGTCACATGATCATAGCTGGCCTTTATAACTACCCTTTTCTACTATGCATTCTGTATTCTCTTTGCCTCCAGCTGGTCATGTTTCCTTACCGGGTGGCGTGACCCAAACCTTCATTCCCAAAGAACACGGTCATTAGAAGTCCTGCCTGGATTGGGTTGCTGTAGTTTTCTATTAACCTCAATCATAGAGGATGATAATACTCAGAGACGCCCTCAGGAACCTCCTGTATTACAGGTACACTCTTCCTTACCTCCACTGTGGAGTAAGTAGTCCAATTTCTCCTTGGTAATTGGGATCAATCACCAAATCAGCACAGTAACTCCCTTCCCTGCCTGTTGATTCAGAGGTACGAGGAGTCCAAAGTGGCCAGGCAGCAGTCTTAGCTTCCTGTTCAATGGAATCATTGTTGTACCTCTTAATGGAAGCATTCCTCCCTCTGCAACTAAGACCAATAGGCCAGCAAAGCATAAAGTAAGTCACAAGAACAGGAATCAAAAGTTTTTCTAGTGGGTTACTCGGGGTAATAGTGAGTGATGTCACTCCCATTTCCACCTCTTCATTGCTGGACTCGTGAATCATGGCTATAGTAGAAACAGCACTATATATTCAATGCTGACTCAGAGCATGTGCAGCCTTCTGGAGAACCTGTCCCAGCCCTCCAAGGCATTGCCACCTAGCCTGCACTGTAACCGCATCTTCAAAAGGCTATTCCTCCATTCTGCCAAGCCAGCTGCTTCGGGACTGTGGGAAACACAGTAAGACCAGTGGAGTCCATAAACATAGGCCCATCGTCGCACTTCTTTTGCTGTGAAAAGAGCTCTTTGAGCCAAAGCGATGCTGTGTGGAATACTGTGATGATGGCCAAGGCATTCTGCGAGTCCACAGATAGTAGTTTTAGCAGAAGCGTTATGTGCAGGAAAGAAAAATCCTTATACAGAGTGTCTATTCCAGTAAGGACAAATGCAGCCCCTTCCATGATGGAAGCAGTCCAAGGTAACCGACCTGCCACCCAGGGGACTGACGCTCTGCTGAGGGCTCATGCTTCCTGTCTACTCTCAGAAGGTCATCTCACAACCAAAGACTCTGCCAATAAAATGGCAATAACGTTATGCTCTCCCTCACAGCAGTGACCATGGTGTTTTGTTGTTGTTGTTATTGTTTTTCTGTATCTTTGAGATCTATTTTAGAGCTAGTCTCATAGTAAAGGCTTGTAAGTGTTTATTGATGGAATGTTCAGATGTCTTTTAATACCAGTTAACAACACAGCTGTCCTGCAGAGAGCCCTCAAAAAGTATTGTCACTTGACAAAGATTTTAACTTAGGGCTGCAGTCAATATGTAATACTATTCCTATGTGGTATTTCGAGCTTCCAACAGCCAAATTTCCTGATTTTCCTCTAGGGAGTTTCTCCTCCCCTACTCTCACTCTTTGTGCTTTGGATGGAATATGGGAGTGGGTGTCCACCCCTGGCTATAATATTGACCTGTGACCCAAATCCGGACAATCAAAACATCACACCCTACTGGACATATTGAGTGGCACTATGATCGGCAATGGGCATGTGATCCAATCCATGGCAATCGGTTCAATGAAAGCTAATTGTGAGACTCTGGTTTGAATAGCTATTAAAGAGTTGACGAGAGCTGGACTTTTTTCCACTGGTCTTGGGGAAGTGAGGTTGCAAGCCAGGAGTGGCCTGACGTCATCAGAGGAGAAGGACTCTGACAATGACGTGAACCCAAAGGAAGATGAACCAAGAGAAGGAAAAGACCAGGTCTTGATGACATTTTTGGAGCCTCTAGATCTAGCTATACTTGAACTCATCTTGCCCAGTGCTTTTGCCATGTGACATTATAAACTCTTTTTTTTTTTTTTTTAATTAAACTAGCTTGAGATGGGTTTTCTGTCCCTGGTAGCAAAGAGGGCTGTGACAAAACTCTATCTTCTGAACACATCTCAATTTTTTGATGCTTTGAACCTGAGAATTCCAGCTTCAGTTTATTACACTGAGCAATTAATGATGCAAGTCTCAGGAAACTGAAGCAGTGATAAACTTATGAAGGCCCCTAGCGTGACGTGAGGATCTAGACAGCTTTACAGTACAGGAACTATAGTGATATCTGTGAAACTTTTAAGGACTCAAAGGGTTGAAATTAATTGTATCTTAAATTCAAACATCTTTGAAGAGAAGTCACATTTAATTGGAAGTAGAATGCATACAGTCACCCCTGCTTCCATTGTAACACCAAATTAGTCCCCATTAATGGGTCCCCATTTATTTTCAATCACTTGTTGCTATTAAATATCTGTACTGGCATTTTAGTCAGGAAGACATTAGCTGAGCCTAATTGCTCAGACTCTATTGAGCAGACAGCCTGTGCTATGAGATAGCTCTGAAAAGTAAACAATAGAAGGCTTAACATGCAACCCTAGGAATGTCAGGTATGTAGTCATAAAATCTAATAATTTCAGCACAGGGAGCGCCTTAGATGAGCCGCCAATCTTCTCTGTGCCCTGAAACATGAAATGCCCTCAGACCCAACTAATGAAAGGCTAACCTCATTGCCAACTGTTAAAAAGTATTCTTGAAAAGACAAAAATCATGATTCTGATACGAATATAAAACGAACACGTCCAAGATTCCATTTTATTCATCAATTAATAAGGAACCCTAAGGTGTTCAAAGGAGAAGTCAAAGAACAGACACATATGTAGGCAATCAGGAGTGCTGATTGCATTTCAGAAATGCTGAAACGCGTTTGTTAATAGATGCAGGACTGGGTTCTTCCACCAAACGTTCATTTGCACTGAATGTGGACCAGGATTCTTTACATGATTATGGTTATTTTTTCAACTTACAGAGTTATGAAATAGTTCAAAGACAATAAAAGGTACAGAGCACTAGAAAATTAAAGAACCCAAATTAAAGGAGACTGCCCAGCATTCCATATGATATCCAGTAATTTCTTTCTCTCTTCACCAAAGATGTATGCAATTTTTCCTCTCAGTATATAATGTTTTCACTAATCAAATATATATTACCCATGTTATTTGAGCATTTTTGTGGTTTTTGAAAAATCTCACTGAGCCTCAGTTTCCTTACTTGAAAAGAAGAAATTGTAATATTTGTTTTGTAGAGTGCGGTGAAGATTAAACGCAACAATGTCTGGGAAATACCCTAGAACTGCACTAGACACCTAGTAGGTTAGGGAAGAATTTGTGCTTCAGTAGAAAACTATGCACTGTCTAGAGCACATCCTTCTGGGTCATATGATTCTGATTCTATGGTGGCTCTGCAACTTTCATGGCCTTTGAGTATTTTTATGATTATAAATCATAGGTAACTGATAGCAATGCAAGTAATTTTTGTCTATAGACATGCAAATAAATTCTGTCTGGCAGAGGGATAACCTGCTCCCTCCTTTAAAAAAGGTGGTTTTGCAGTCATTTGCAAATTCATTATTTCTACTCTATAAAAGTCTGCATTTTGACTTCTCCTTTAAATCAACTGTAACATCCATCAAAAACTGCCTCCTCGAATATCACCAGCGCAATTCTTGGTAAGACAAAGCTGAGTTTATTGTTTACTGCAGTGAAGGAAAATACTACCTGGCAAAGCTGTCTGGGAGGGAGGAAGGGAAAGTCGGAATTTACTAAGAATCAGAAGCTTGATGTAAGATGGGTTTTCAAAGTAGGGCTTTGATTAGGGTTGGGTAAGGACCATGTACCAAGTCAAGGATGGATGGACAGACTCATTATTTGCACAGTTTCTTTGCCACTGTGAGGACATCAGCCTTGCAGCTGAGGAAGGCTTTTATCCATGCAGAAAGCATACATACAACAAGAACATATTGATCAGCCATACTAAGTGACAGTTGAATGAAGTCCAGCTTAAATGCACCATGGAGAATGAAGGGATGCAAAAACGGAAAAATGAGGTTTGCCGGGGAGCTTGGAAAAACCAAGAGGCCCTCTTAGGTTTCCCCTAGACCTCACTATTTGTTTGATTTACAACCATCGCTTACCAGTCTTAGTTTCTCTCATTTAGGAGCAGACTGGCGCCATGTTACAAGGGTATCAGGATGGCAAAAGTCTGGTAATGGGGGTCATCTCTGCAGAAGCCCAATGGACTTCATCCACATATGCTACAATTTGTATAGATTTTGCTCCTGCCTTTGCATGAAAGTCAGCTAAGCCATTTCCCTTACAGGCAGTCCTTTCAGTGTGAGCTTCAATTTTGACAACAGACAATATTTAATGCCAGGACATATCAGACTTCCAGGAATTTCGCACAATTTCTGGAATACTTATAACAAACACCTATACAGATACAACATAAAGAAGGCTTAATGTTTGGACATTTGGCTAAATAGGATCACAGATTATTATGAAATAATACTTAATTATCTTTTTGGCCAAAGAAACAATAAAAGATTTCAAAGACAAATACAGCAGAAGTTTAGCTCTTACTATTGAGAAGATTCCGTTTTCTTAAGTAATCAAAGACCTCAATGACATAAAACAGAAAATTATTTTGATAAAACACAGAATCTTTGCTTTGTTGGCAGAAAACTTTTTATAATATCTTATCAGGAGTAGACCAACAGTCCAAGAAAACTTTGTCCATTTAGCAGATGAAAGAATATTAAGTTTTATAAGTACACTATTGATATTAAAGCTTACATAAAAACAAACGCTTTTAACAAATTCATCCAATCTTATTCAACTTGATCACACACAAAAAAATTTTTCTCGAGATGTCTTTTTCATAAACTTTCTACAGTGTTCTGTGTCCATTTTAGTTCTTATTCTCTTGCCCATTCTGAAAAAACCAGGACAAAATTAATTTATTTCCCTTAACAAAAACGCATATCCATACTTCATACTTTTATATCTTTTTTTAAAGCCAAAACACATTCTACTTTTCTTATATAAGTTGTTTCCCTTATTATTTTTTTGTAGTTTTAATTAAATATTTAGAATTCTTAACCTTTAGCACCTTTGCTTTCTGGTAAAAATTAAGAAGTAAGCAATTGTGAACTGCCTGATACACCAGCATTCTTTAGATTGATAAATTTATAAATGCATTCCATGATTTTTAGAAATATATGCTTTTCTTTAGTACAATCTTTCGATGGGGCACAAGACATGTTTACTAACATAGATTTCTTTAGTTACTCTGTAATATAAAGGCAGAAGTGGATAAACCTATGTTGAGTAATTAATATTTTATTATTTTATCTTATTTGGAAATGATCTAGCTATTCAGTGACTATTCATCATTTAATTTAGCTAGCGAAAAACTTTAAAGTTTCAAGTTACCAAAGAGATTTAGGAAATCATTTTCAAGTGCACATAAAATATAATTAATGCTAACAAGTTCAACTAAAAAATTTATTTTCTTTATATCTATTTAATTGATCTTAACAATTATATCTAGATTACCTACAAAAACTTCATTAGGCATTACAAAATATCAGTCATCATCTTAAGTTATTTTTTCTTGATGACAAACTTATTTAACCAATAAAGCCAAGTAAAATAAAAGTATTATATTTAATTATCATACCTCTAAAGACATGCCTGTTTTAATTAGACCAACAAATTTCAATTAGCTTTAATACTGAATATTTTCCTCAGATTCCATGAACCTGAAAAGCATTTGGGTTAGTTTCTGTTATATTTTTGAGAATTTTTATACAAGCACTTGTTTATTTAAGCCAATTAAATAGAGCTCTTTTACAAATTAGCAATGCCATCCAGAAGTAGAAAATATCACACAACACATAGAAACATACAGACAGTCACAAACAGAGATCTATCTCTTTGCCTTCATTTTAAAATTACTGCCATGAGACAGGTATGTTAATGTCAAAGTTCACTAGTTACAAAAGAACAGTTGGAATGAGTTAAGTTTGTCTGCTCAGATAGCTAAAACTTTTTCTTATTAATATTTTTGGTGAAGACAATTAATATCTGTATTTGTCCTTGGCAAGGGAGCCTTTGAGCCAGAGCAGCAGTCTGTGCTTTCAAAAAAACTCTCATTTCCTATTTTTCTTCTTCAATCTTAGGAATTGGAGATGATAAACATAGGTGGGCTTTGAACTACTTCTGGAGCTGCAGTTATGGTTTTGCAAAGATGTGTAAGATAAGAACAACTGCTCTCAATTCCCAAAGAATTGGGTTGTAACTTAAGTGATATCATAGGTTACTCTACTCTTGTCCAACTACATCATCCCTAATTTGCTTCTTTCCCTTTGGGTACCTAGTTCTATTTCTGATCATAGTTATTAAATCCTTTCAAGTATTTTGTCAGGTTTCAGCTGGGACAAACAGTAAATATTTCTGGCAGTATTAAACAATTCCGTGGACTCAAGAGGGTGCAAAGGTTACTAACTTCCAGAGTTATCCCCTCTGATAGCCAAAAGAGAAACTGACAGCCTGCCTGTCCTGGGCAGGCAGAAAGCCAAGAGCCAAGCCCTTAGGAGGAGAGGCAATAGCAATTCCTGAGCGGGGGGAAAGGATCAGTCATAACCAACTGGTTTGGATTTGCGAAGGAAAGGACCATGAAATTTTATTTCCCCCTCTCACTGGGCTCAGGAGGTAATCCATTTACAAAAACTGTTGAGGATCCTCCCTTGGTTAAAGAACTCTAATAGACCCCTAAGATTGGCCTTAGACCAGGGAGAGAGAGATATCTGAGGACAAGAGCCTCTAAGGGAGAACATCGGTCTTACAGTCTTCTATTTTGGTACCTTTTATCTCTTTAATTTTTCATTAGCCTTTTGCAGCAAATCTTTCAATGAAGCTCTTTTGAAATTTTCAAAGTCTTTCATACCAATTAAAATTAGGTATCTCGTTCTGTTTATTTGATTTGTAAGCCCTTGCTCTTCGGTGCACTTTTAAATGATCTAATCTAACTGGAATGTTCCTCATCATTGCCATTGTAATTTTAGGTTATAATTTCCTTGGAGGCTGACAGCATTTTGATATGACCCTAGCCAGAAATGGAGGTCAGCTCACATTTCTGTCTGGCCTTATTTTGGAGCTTCCAACCTCA
>NW_011888797.1:5075424-5079329 GCF_000151845.1 Pteropus vampyrus | reverse complement strand
AATTAGCTTTAATACTGAATATTTTCCTCAGATTCCATGAACCTGAAAAGCATTTGGGTTAGTTTCTGTTATATTTTTGAGAATTTTTATACAAGCACTTGTTTATTTAAGCCAATTAAATAGAGCTCTTTTACAAATTAGCAATGCCATCCAGAAGTAGAAAATATCACACAACACATAGAAACATACAGACAGTCACAAACAGAGATCTATCTCTTTGCCTTCATTTTAAAATTACTGCCATGAGACAGGTATGTTAATGTCAAAGTTCACTAGTTACAAAAGAACAGTTGGAATGAGTTAAGTTTGTCTGCTCAGATAGCTAAAACTTTTTCTTATTAATATTTTTGGTGAAGACAATTAATATCTGTATTTGTCCTTGGCAAGGGAGCCTTTGAGCCAGAGCAGCAGTCTGTGCTTTCAAAAAAACTCTCATTTCCTATTTTTCTTCTTCAATCTTAGGAATTGGAGATGATAAACATAGGTGGGCTTTGAACTACTTCTGGAGCTGCAGTTATGGTTTTGCAAAGATGTGTAAGATAAGAACAACTGCTCTCAATTCCCAAAGAATTGGGTTGTAACTTAAGTGATATCATAGGTTACTCTACTCTTGTCCAACTACATCATCCCTAATTTGCTTCTTTCCCTTTGGGTACCTAGTTCTATTTCTGATCATAGTTATTAAATCCTTTCAAGTATTTTGTCAGGTTTCAGCTGGGACAAACAGTAAATATTTCTGGCAGTATTAAACAATTCCGTGGACTCAAGAGGGTGCAAAGGTTACTAACTTCCAGAGTTATCCCCTCTGATAGCCAAAAGAGAAACTGACAGCCTGCCTGTCCTGGGCAGGCAGAAAGCCAAGAGCCAAGCCCTTAGGAGGAGAGGCAATAGCAATTCCTGAGCGGGGGGAAAGGATCAGTCATAACCAACTGGTTTGGATTTGCGAAGGAAAGGACCATGAAATTTTATTTCCCCCTCTCACTGGGCTCAGGAGGTAATCCATTTACAAAAACTGTTGAGGATCCTCCCTTGGTTAAAGAACTCTAATAGACCCCTAAGATTGGCCTTAGACCAGGGAGAGAGAGATATCTGAGGACAAGAGCCTCTAAGGGAGAACATCGGTCTTACAGTCTTCTATTTTGGTACCTTTTATCTCTTTAATTTTTCATTAGCCTTTTGCAGCAAATCTTTCAATGAAGCTCTTTTGAAATTTTCAAAGTCTTTCATACCAATTAAAATTAGGTATCTCGTTCTGTTTATTTGATTTGTAAGCCCTTGCTCTTCGGTGCACTTTTAAATGATCTAATCTAACTGGAATGTTCCTCATCATTGCCATTGTAATTTTAGGTTATAATTTCCTTGGAGGCTGACAGCATTTTGATATGACCCTAGCCAGAAATGGAGGTCAGCTCACATTTCTGTCTGGCCTTATTTTGGAGCTTCCAACCTCACGGTTATCCAGTCGAGTTTTTAAGACATAAAATTTTTAGGTTGTCTTTAATAAAGTTTTACCATTTTTTTCCTTTTTCTTAAGTACAGAACAATTTTACTTCTAATGTCCTGATATTTTTATAATACCCGCAAATAACTGAAGGCAAATAGGAAGGGGTATGAGTGAACTTTGATTTTTGTTCTCATTTCTGTCCTTCCATCTTATTAAGGGAATCTTAATGACTAACCATTAAAACAAGATGAGAGCTCTGTAAAAAAAAAAAAAAATGTTTTCCTTCTTTTCAATTTAAAAGTTTTTCCAATATAAAGGATCCGTCATCTGGCCTGGACAAGTAAGATCTTAATAGTGACTCAGATCAATAAGCCTTTTTATGGTTTCACCAAAGACAAAACACAGACCTAGAAAATTCACTTCCAGAGTTAGAAATAGCCTTTCCAAAATACAGAGAATTACGTGTTTTCCCCCCTTTTAAACAGAATAGGGTGTTTAGATTCCCTAAGCGTGGAGCCACAGCCTACTCGGCTGCCCACCAGATGCATATATATCCTCCAGCTGGCAGAAAACAAGAACTAAGGGGCCCCGTTTTAACCATCTTTAGGAGAAAATGGATAGACGCAGAAAACTCTTGAGAGCTTGGCACTGTCAGACATAAAGACGAAAAGGTGTCACTTACCAGTCACAAGCTCCAGATAAAATCTTGTGTTTCTGTCCTACTGGATATAACCACCCAGAATCCTCAGTCTATTTGATTGCCCACCAAGGTGCACCCTGGCAAGTGTGCCCTCCAGATGGTGGAGGCCAGAGAGAAAAT
Organism: Pteropus vampyrus; assembly: GCF_000151845.1. Classification (NCBI taxonomy): domain Eukaryota; kingdom Metazoa; phylum Chordata; class Mammalia; order Chiroptera; family Pteropodidae; genus Pteropus; species Pteropus vampyrus. The sequence goes on along the minus strand of NW_011888797.1, from coordinate 5,077,065 downwards.
ATTTTCACTGGTCACAAAGGCCAGGTTCTCAGGACACTTAACAAGACAAAAAGGGGGAGACACCAGACAGAGACAGAGAAAAAAACAGAGACAGACCAAAACAGAATTAACAACACCCGTGAGTACTCATACCAAATAACCAAAGACACTAGTTCCACAAATATTTTATTCTGCTAATCTAAATTTAGAAAAGGGAAGAAAACCACTCTGCTTCTACCGAACTCTTCGGGCAGAGTTCCAGGAGACTGAATTTGCAAGAATTCTTACCTTTTTTCATCGGCTCATGTTAGCGGTCCCAGGATCTTTCTACTGCAGCAGCTTCGAGGTGAGCGGTGTCTAGCCGGTGATGTATTCTGCTCACAGGAAGAATCGTTCCTCTACCTTTCTATGTTCTTTTGGCTGGTCTAGTAATTAAATCAACATGAGACAGATTAGCAAGAGAAAGTAGCCAACTTCAATTACATACCTACATATGGAGCCCCCCATACGTAAGAGGTTCAGAGACAGAAAGTTAAGATGAGGTGTATGTGGCATTCGGAGCTCAGGATGAGGTAAAATGCCTTAGGGCTTCAGAGTTAGGGAAGGTCATTTGCAGGATGATAAGAAATGTCCAGTAATTACAAGTTTGCCCTACCCTATAGATAGGTCGTAAAAGTTTTTTCTGGTGATGACTCTTAGTATGGGCAAAGTTCCAAATTTGAATTCTTTCAGGGAGAAGGAAAAGTTTCTCCTGAGGCCTTGACTGCCTTCAACTCAAAATAATTCACATGCCAAAGTGGCACGTCTTGGGGAGACCTGTTCTGAACCCCTTCACAGTATTCTATCTTACTTAGAAATTATCTAGCCATCCAATGAAAATTCATTAATTAACTCAATTTACTATCAGTCCTAAAGATCTTGGAAATGAATCTTTTAGCTGACATGCTACAAAATATAGTAACCATTGAAATTAAATTTTTAAAATAAGTCAGCACAATTTTTTATTTTTCATAACTATAAACACTAAATATAAGAAATACTAGTTTATTTGATCAGTAAACCTGTGTAAGTTTAAGAACATACCCAAGAAAGATAAATTCATTAGCTTCTATTATACTTTACTATGCTAAATCAGAGAAAACATAATTTTTTTATTAAATCAAAAATAACGAACTAGTCTAGTGTACAAAATTTTACCTAAAATATCTGAACTTGGGACTCTTAAATCATTTGAGTTGTTTCTAGCAGAATATTTTTTTAACATATTGAAAGTATTAGTCTGATTTTCTTAATTTCTGAGATTTTTTTGAATATTCAATGAATATAAGCGTTTATTTGAAATAAATCAGAAGAGTTTCTTTAATCTTTAGAGAAATTTCTGCTCAACAGATCCCTCCTGGTGCCTCATCAATCAATCATTTTACTTTTTACATAGTTCTGCTGTTTTCTTAGCCAAGACAGGGCAGTTCTTTTCCATTGTCTTTTGTCTTTACAATACCTGTAAGCTGTCTTTATAAAAGACTCCCTCCTTTGGAATTGAATAACTGAGATGAGAGAGAGCATCTCCACGTTTTATCTGCAAGGCCATAAATTCATGCAGATTTCTGCTTTGTTTTTATCCTAAGCTATTTCCAAATGCTCGGCAGGTGTTGGAGTTCTGGC
>NW_011888797.1:5070339-5075374 GCF_000151845.1 Pteropus vampyrus | reverse complement strand
GTGTCTAGCCGGTGATGTATTCTGCTCACAGGAAGAATCGTTCCTCTACCTTTCTATGTTCTTTTGGCTGGTCTAGTAATTAAATCAACATGAGACAGATTAGCAAGAGAAAGTAGCCAACTTCAATTACATACCTACATATGGAGCCCCCCATACGTAAGAGGTTCAGAGACAGAAAGTTAAGATGAGGTGTATGTGGCATTCGGAGCTCAGGATGAGGTAAAATGCCTTAGGGCTTCAGAGTTAGGGAAGGTCATTTGCAGGATGATAAGAAATGTCCAGTAATTACAAGTTTGCCCTACCCTATAGATAGGTCGTAAAAGTTTTTTCTGGTGATGACTCTTAGTATGGGCAAAGTTCCAAATTTGAATTCTTTCAGGGAGAAGGAAAAGTTTCTCCTGAGGCCTTGACTGCCTTCAACTCAAAATAATTCACATGCCAAAGTGGCACGTCTTGGGGAGACCTGTTCTGAACCCCTTCACAGTATTCTATCTTACTTAGAAATTATCTAGCCATCCAATGAAAATTCATTAATTAACTCAATTTACTATCAGTCCTAAAGATCTTGGAAATGAATCTTTTAGCTGACATGCTACAAAATATAGTAACCATTGAAATTAAATTTTTAAAATAAGTCAGCACAATTTTTTATTTTTCATAACTATAAACACTAAATATAAGAAATACTAGTTTATTTGATCAGTAAACCTGTGTAAGTTTAAGAACATACCCAAGAAAGATAAATTCATTAGCTTCTATTATACTTTACTATGCTAAATCAGAGAAAACATAATTTTTTTATTAAATCAAAAATAACGAACTAGTCTAGTGTACAAAATTTTACCTAAAATATCTGAACTTGGGACTCTTAAATCATTTGAGTTGTTTCTAGCAGAATATTTTTTTAACATATTGAAAGTATTAGTCTGATTTTCTTAATTTCTGAGATTTTTTTGAATATTCAATGAATATAAGCGTTTATTTGAAATAAATCAGAAGAGTTTCTTTAATCTTTAGAGAAATTTCTGCTCAACAGATCCCTCCTGGTGCCTCATCAATCAATCATTTTACTTTTTACATAGTTCTGCTGTTTTCTTAGCCAAGACAGGGCAGTTCTTTTCCATTGTCTTTTGTCTTTACAATACCTGTAAGCTGTCTTTATAAAAGACTCCCTCCTTTGGAATTGAATAACTGAGATGAGAGAGAGCATCTCCACGTTTTATCTGCAAGGCCATAAATTCATGCAGATTTCTGCTTTGTTTTTATCCTAAGCTATTTCCAAATGCTCGGCAGGTGTTGGAGTTCTGGCAATAGGGTTATTTTCCTATTCTAATCTATGCTTATGTATTAAATACTCAATTTCTGGCTTAACACCATTTATCAAAAGAATGAGGGAAAAAGTCACATCCCTTCTACGTCTCCTGAATGCTGTCTAAAGCTGTTAAAAGCCTATTCCTGAAGTCTCTAAGATATTCATCCTTCTTTACTTGCGACTGGATTAGAAGCTGATCTACTTTCTTAGGGAAGACTTTAGGGATAGATTCCAGAAGATCTTATCCAACATTTACAGCTATTCTAAACTCCTCTGATTTCCTATGAAATTCAGGGTTCTTTAAATCAGGGATCCCCAAACTTGCCCCCCACCCCAGGCTCTTGAACCTGTACCAGCATGTGGCCTGTTAGGAACTGGACTGCACAGCAGGAGGTGAGTGGTGGGCAAGCATCACCACCTCAGCTCCACCTCAGATCACCAAGCATGAGATTCTCATAGGAGCATTCTCATAAATGGTGGTTTAAAGCAGCGGTCCTTAACTTTTTTGTCACCGGTGACAAAAAGTTAAGGTGACAAAAAAGTTAAGGACCACTGTTTTAAACCACCATTTAGAGCTTCCAGTTCTGCTTTTTCCATTTATTTCTTAGCATCTGAGTTCCCCCGCCTCCAACACTCATTAATAGAGACCTGTGAGTCCTGTATTAAACGTTCGTAAAATTATTCTAAGTTCCCCTGCAAATTTTCCCCCATCCTGTCAGCTCTCAGCTGAGTGAAACCAAGGCTTGCAATCAATAGAAAGGGGTTTTGTCTATTCTGAGGGAGATTTGACTCTGAGACAACTGAGCTTAAGGGGACCTGTCAGGCCAGAAGGGAAGAGGAGCAAATCAGAGGGAGTAATAAGGGCAGACAGAAACAACACAGAATTGAGAGAAAATAGTAAGATGAGAGCTATTATTAGGTTCAAATCGTGATTTCAGAGGATCTAAAAGAGAGACAATTTTCAGTGTGTGTTTGTTTGTTTGTTTTGCTTTGCTTTGCTTTGGCCAAGGAATCTCTTAACGAAGAGATTTTGGGATCTGAATGTTTTCGAATGCTTCTTTATGCCAATTGAGAAATGTGAAGTGTTGGCAGTTTGAAGTTTGTTCCTTTTTTGAACTGAACTTCTCAGTCCCCAGAGCCAGCCTGAAGAAAGGACTTGCTTCAGGGCCTACACCCATCTTCCTTATGAATTTTTCCTATTGGTAGACAACAAAAGTGACAAGGACAGAGAGACATATTTCCAACAAGGAAATTAAGTCTTGTCTCTAGAGCAGGGGTTCTTAACCATTTTTTTTTTTTTTTTTTGCCATAGATTCCCTTGAAAGTCCAGTGAGGTTTATGAGTCTCTACCTAAAATCCTATTTTTAAATGCTCAGAGGAAAAATATATGGAATAATTTTTTTAAACCAATTATATTGAAATATGATTAAAAATATTTTATAAAAACAAATTTGCAAAATAGTAATATAGGTGCATCTTTATTAACACATTAAATAATATGTTCCAGTAGCAGACCCGATCATTATTGTAATATAAAGCATATAGGCTATTTTGAGATATCTACAAAACTATAACGTAATATGAAAATATCTGAGGTTCTCACTAATACAACCATGGTTTATTGTCTATATTCTTAATATAGACAAGTTAATGGACCTCCTGAATTCTACCCATATGAACTTTAGGTGTTCACAAACCCTAGTGGAAAACACCAATGAAAAACAATAAATTTTTTAAAATTAACTTAATTCTAGTCAATCGGAAAGCATGCTGCAGGATAATATACACAATATAACCTCACTGCTATAAAAACAAAACCAAAAAGTGCTGTGTTGTTTGTAAGAGGAAAGGAAAGGTGTGGAGAGACACAACCAACTGGTCCCCTGGCTGGACAGGCAGAAGTTGGAGGGACCAATTTATATATTCTTGTTATAGTTCAATATTGTTTAATGCTTTACAGTAAGTGTATTCTCTGGTAGTCATTATAGACTGAATTGTGTCCCCCCTTCAAATTCACATGTCAAAGCCCTAACCCCCAATGTGACTGTAGTTGAGACAGGGCCTTTAGGGAGATAATTAAGGTTAAATGAGGTCATAGAGGTGGGGCCCTAATCCAATAGGACTTTCCTCATAAAAAGAGGAGGACACCCCCAGAGACCTCCCTCTATCTCCACATGAACAGAGAGGAAGCCATGTATGGACGCAAGGAGAAGGTGGCCATCTGCAAGCCAGGAAGAGAGGTCTCCCCAGACACTGACCCTGCTGGCACCTTGATCTTGGACTTCCAGCTTCCAGAACTGTGAAAAAATAAAGGTCCATTTTTTAAGCTATGGCATTTTGTATGGTGGACAAGACACATTACAGTAGTTTAGGAGGGCAGACATACTTTTTTAAATAGTCGGTTTGAAATCCAAACACAGAGTATCGATTTGCAATAAAAAGTTATGCCCTGTGATCAGGAAAGCTTTGGTATCATAAGAGGAAGCTCCCAGAAGGGTAGTCTAGCAGAATCAATACCCCCTCTACCCTAACCCCGTAGCCCATGTCAACGTCAGAATCTTACAATGCTGTCTGATACTCCGACAACTGTGGTTCCCAGCAGGATTTTGACTGGTATTTTCCAGTTTCATCTCCCCATCAGCAGTAATAAGCCTTCTCTACTGTGCCACGGTAATTTCAAAAACAGCAGCCTATTTTTCCCAGCAAAGAGAATAATACGAAAACTATTCCCAGGAAAGAAAATAGTGTGGGGGGAAGGAGGAACAGATCTGCCAAAGAATTTCAAAAAGCCAAGAATCTATTGTGTGGTATCATTTAATCTTTGGGTGGTCTCCCCCTCCCCACCCAACTCCTAGCTTTCTGGCCCTAAGTACTCTTGACTTAAGATATCTTGAAGATCACCAGAAATGGAGTCTTGTAGATCATGCATGAAGCCTTATCTTTCCTGGTTTTGCTTTTATTTCAGAGGTCACCCATCCAAAGCACTCCGGGAGGTTCACGGCGCTAATGAATCCCTTGCTGAATTCACAGTAGCAGCTCTCAGCCCACACATTAGTGCCACTTAGACAGAGATCAGATTTCCTTTTTAAGCAAAAACTTCAATAGCTCACAGATCAGCCAGCTGAAAACTCTCTCTCTCTGACTTACAATTTGAACAGTGGGGGGTCTCAGGGAGCGGAAAATAAAACCCAAATTCCAACACAACACTTTACATTTTTAAATCTTCCCTAAGCGCATTTGTGAAATCATCTCTGTTTGCTTTACGAAGAAATGGGAGCTCTTTGCTTTAGGTTAAACAGAGAATGCTCTTAGGACAGTTGCAAAAGTGTTTGATCCGTTATTTGCAATTAAATAATCATTTACAAGCAGAGAGATCTGAAGAGTTCATTTCTCAAAACATCGGTATAAAAAGGGAATAAAAGTACATGGTCAGGTTACCTCCTAAGACTGTTGTAAAGATTAAATGAGACAATAATATATATAAAAGTTACTGTCAGTGCTGGTGATATTTGAGACTCAAATAAAGCATTTCTTTGGTAAACTTAAAGCCATGTAAGTGACCGTTTTAATAAATTTGGGGAATTATGTCAAGTTAATTCTAGATGAACATGAGCCCAAGGCACCTAAGTTTCTAATACAACTAGTACTGGGATTCTTTAAAATCAGATCTGCAAGAAGGTAATTAAGGTAAATGAACACGATTATGTAGCTGGAGAAATGAAC
>NW_011888797.1:5064014-5068494 GCF_000151845.1 Pteropus vampyrus | reverse complement strand
TTCTACTTTGTTCGCTCCTCCTACTCGATTTAGCTTAATCTCTCTTCGTTTTCTAAATAGGCAACAAATAACCTATTATTGCCTCCACATCTTTTCTTAAGTCATTTCGTCAGCAAGGAATGCCCCCCCAACATTTCTCCACTTAGCAATACTCATCATCGTCACAGCTGTCACTCCCTGAGCATTTACCACGTGCTGAAGGAGGAGAGTGTGGCGAGGGTACACTGGCTCTTAAATGTTTTGGCCTAGAAGTGACACACATCACTGCCATTCACATCACATTGGCCAGGACCAGCCTATGGCCCACCTGAGGGCAAAGCGGCTGGGAAGCAGAGTTATCCCGTGCACCCAGGATGGAGAGCAGAACCAGACAAGACTAAGCTCTAGAAGCCTCTGTCAAGAGACCAAAGCCCTATGAACTAGAGCCCCTGGTGAATAAACTGCAGAGGAGAAAAAAAAGGAACATGGAAATACAGACAACTAGGGTAGGTCTCCTACAAGCAAAACAGGGCAGGCCAACAAGGTGAGCCTAGCTCAGAGTCAGGGGACCAGTGATCTGCCGTTGATACCCTGCCTTAGGGCGGGTGACTCAGGTTCTCAGATAGGGGATCAGGTCAGTACTTGGGCACTGCTTCTTTGGGTCATCTAACAGTGAATATGATTTTTAAATTCCTCGGCTTCTTCATAAAAGGTAATCTACACAGTCACATAGCATAAAAGGACTGTGCGACAGCAACACACACACCACGCCTGAGTCCTAGAACAGGTGTATCTCTCCCTTATTAATGTGCACGTGTGCACACACACACACACACACACACACACACACACAGGAGAAGCCAGGTTTTATATATTCTGTCTTTAGTTTGCTGCCCGGAGAACTCAACTGAGGGACTCATTGTAAGAATCTCACTTTTTGTGAAGTTAAATGCTCAGACAGTCCAACAGGCTGTGTGATTTAATAACTAAGCTCCCTAATATGGCTTTGCTGGGGGCAGTCTGTATTTAGCTTGGGAACTGGGTTAGAATTAGACCTACCTATTAGCCGGATAGTCTTGTGAGGGTGGAGGTTGCTAGTATCCATATCCATAACAGACACCCAATAATATTTGTTGACAATGCTGTTGGTGGTAGTGACCTTGTACATAATATCTCTGACCTTGAATTTAACTCCAAAACATACACATAGGAAAAACCAATAGCCTACTAGTATCATCAGGCAGCCAGAATATGGGTCTGCCAGCCCTGAAGAAGCCTCTCTGTGCCAATCCTTAGGACTACACGGATAAACTAATTTGAAACTTTGTTTCAATATTTGGAAGCTGAATATTTTCAAAATAATTGATTAAGCCAAATGGTTTTAAACTACTCTGTGTGTATAGGTACTACATGTTATCCCCACTCCATGGATAACAATAATTTGGCAATTTCTAGCTTGAGCCCAATAATTCAGCAGGTAAATGTAGATCCTAATACTGATAGAGCCAATGGTCACAAAATGGTGGCATCGAGCAGTCACTTACAGTGAATGGACACATCTCTGGGATTTCCAGAGCGAAAGTAAACGAATGCTTTTGGTGGGCAAGAAGTCAATGATCTGGTAACTTACTGTAGTTATTGCCCTAGTATAGACATGAGTCAGCCTTTTTACATTCTCCGGCCCTCACAACTGGATTCAATTCTATTCCATAAACTACTTATGTTAAGTATGATATTCATATCTGAAGCTAGAAAGATAATGATGATGATAATAAATGTCATCTTATAGTCATCTTACAGATGAGGAAACGGAAACTCAGGTGACTCCACTTGTGGCAAAGGAATAAATGGCGGCGTGGGATTGGGAGAAGGGCTGTGTTTGCACAGAGTTCATGCTTATGCCACCGCGGCACCACGGTCCTACCCTCGGAGGACTCGCAGTCCTCTAGGATATGCAGGATGCATCACTACACCATCAGCACGCACCCCAAGGCATTGGCATCACCCCAAACATTAGCTTTCTCCTACCATCCCATTCCCATCTGGCCCTGCCTCTTCTTATCTGTCCTACACTGAGAGCTGGAGAGCTGGCCCCACCCCTCAGTCTGAGCCATCCTGCCTCATTCTAGCCAACTTCCTGCCAAGAGCTCAGACTGCTGCTCCCCCAGAACGCAGATCCTCTGCCAGACTTTGAGGTAACAAGGAGCAAGCAGTACAGAGGGAGTGCTTACCTGTAGGCTTCCTTCTCTGAGACTCGGCTTCCTTATCAATAAAATGGAGGTAATATTAATTCCCCCTAAGGTTGAATGAAATAATCTATGTAAAGGGCTCAGTACAGGGCTTGTCTCCTGAGAGTCCCCATATGCCTGAGTCTCTCAAGATTGTGCTTTTGGCCAAGAAGTTTAGACCACCCTCCCCGCAAAGCATTAAGAGAGCTTCACTGGGATTTGTACACTCCTCGGATGCTATGCACTGCCAGGTTCGAGGTCCCCCTCTGAAATCAAGCCAGTTTCCCCAGCTTCCTCATTTCGGCCAAGGGGGCAGGGCTCCACTATCCCCCGACAGCCTTGGCTGAGGTCCCAGCATGCTCGCTCCTGTTGCCACACTCCAGAGCAGCCCAGTCCAACAAAACTTTCCGGGATGATGGAACTGCTCTATATCTGTGCTGTCCGAAATGGAAACCAGCAGCCACAGTGGCTATTGAGAACTTGAAATGTGGTTAGTATGACAAAAGAACAGATATTTTAATGATTTTAATTACTTTTCATTTAAGTCACCATATGCGGCTGAGGCTAGCGACTATCATAGCAGACAGTGCAGGTGTAATGCGTGCGTACCCAGGTGTGAGCCCTGTCTCTCTGCTTCACCCCACGTGGGGTTGCTTAGCCACTCACGGTGAAGCTCAGCCTCCCAGGTAACTCACCACACAAGCATTCCCTCCTATAGATGAGCCGAGTGCATTCACCTCTGCCTTGAGAAATTCACCTCTGCCTTGAGAGATCCACCTCGCAGGTAACAACGCTTTTAGGGGTCACTGGAAGGTGAGGAGAAAACAGAGGAGAACTCCAGTGGTGGAGCCACAGCAGCCAGAGCTGAGGAGGGGTGTCTATAATTACACACCCCAGAGCTGGAGAGGATTAGTAGTGCTCCAGAAGCGAATGTCAGGCAACGTGACATTCCACAGGTGTGAAAGTAGCATTTCTATAGGGTTAGCCAGCCCTCTCTAAATCAAAAATATCTGCTGCCGGGGGAAAAAAAAAAAAAGAGAGAGAACGAAGTGCATCATAAACTAGAATGGGATGGAGAGACCGTACAGGGTATCCGGGCCAGCAGACCACACCTGCGAACCTGACTGCCCACGCATTGCTCTAGAAACTGCATCCTTTATCTGGGATATCGGATTTAAATTGAAAATAGACATTGAAAGAAGCAAAAGAGATTTTACAACTGAGGAAACGGAAGCTTAGAAATGTGAAGTTATTTACTCAAGTTCATGCGGCTTATAAGACTTGTAACCAAGCTATGACATTCAGGCAGTGGGACCCCAAGCCTCATCCTCAGTGACCTAGGATTCACATGAAGGCCGAGCTTGCACACAATAGAAGAGGTTGTTTTAACCATCTAGGCATCAAGTAAAAATGGAAAGGAATATAAAACCGAATCAATTTTAGTACCTGATGGGTGTTGAGGACCCAAGGGCCAAAGTGAGGGATTCGAGAATGGTGATCTGATATAAGGATCGAGATAATGAGTTGGGGTTTTGATGTGTTGAACTGTAAGTTGCAGTGAGAGAACTAAATGATCAAAAGTAAGTTGGAGACCTGGTACTAAACCCAAGGAGGGAGGATGGGACCGGAGATATAAATAGAAATTGGGAAATTGTCGTAAAGTGAACAATATCTCAAAAGAATAAAGAGAAAGCAACAACCGCCAAAGCACGGCCAGAGAGGAGACACTAAAAGAAAACTGACATGAAGCGTCCAGCATGTGTCGCTTCGCTAGGCAGTCTTACCTGTCATGATTTCACCTCGTTATCCAAACCGCAAACCTGCTGGAGAAGTGACGTAAAAGCGAGCGTTTGTCTTTTGCTTCCTAACACGTAGTTTCTCTTTTTCTAGCAACAGCCAACACTTTTGACTTGGGGATACCCTCTTCCCACCCTCCAAGGCAGGGGTCCCCAACTCCTGGACCTAGGACCAAAACCAGTCTGGGGCCTGTTAGGAACTGGGCCACACAGCAAGAAGTAAGCTGCGGGCTAGAGAGCAAAATTCATCTGTATTTGTAGCCGCTCCCCAGCACTAGCATCACCGCCTCAGCTCCACCTCAGATCATCAGGCATTAGATTCTCATAGCAGCACTGGTCCTTGATGCCAAAAAGGTTGGGGATCCATGGGAGTTCCACTCCCAGTGCAGGGAGGGGTCATGTGATCTAGCCTAAGCCAATCGACACGTCCTATTCCCCCAGCCATAGTGATTGATTCAGGGATAGGTGCAAGACCCA
>NW_011888797.1:5061186-5063964 GCF_000151845.1 Pteropus vampyrus | reverse complement strand
GAGCGTTTGTCTTTTGCTTCCTAACATGTAGTTTCTCTTTTTCTAGCAACAGCCAACACTTTTGACTTGGGGATACCCTCTTCCCACCCTCCAAGGCAGGGGTCCCCAACTCCTGGACCTAGGACCAAAACCAGTCTGGGGCCTGTTAGGAACTGGGCCACACAACAAGAAGTAAGCTGCGGGTTAGAGAGCAAAATTCATCTGTATTCGTAGCCGCTCCCCAGCGCTAACATCACCGCCTCAGCTCCACCTCAGATCATCAGGCATTAGATTCTCATAGCAGCACTGGTCCTTGATGCCAAAAAGGTTGGGGATCTATGGGAGTTCCACTCCCAGTGCAGGGAGGGGTCATGTGATCTAGCCTAAGCCAATCGACACGTCCTATTCCCCCAGCCATAGTGATTGATTCAGGGATAGGTGCAAGACCCAGCCAGCTTCAGTGAGACCCAGTGAGACTTTTGCTGGAAATTCTGGGACAGAGGCAGAGAGTTTTCCTTGGGGATCGAAGCCGGAGGAGTGGAGGGGATGAACACCTTCGGCCATCTTTCTGCCACTTGAAATCTGAGAGTGGAGTCAAAATGGAAGAATCAAAGGGAGAGGAAGAAATGGGGTCCTAGGGTAGACTTTGATTCATAAATCAAAATACACCTAAAAAGGGAGCCCACAGCCTTCCCACTCATGTGAGGTAGTAAATTCTGTTTGGAATGAGTTTTCTAGCATTTGCAACAAAAGGATTCCTACCTGATACAGAAACGATCCCCATTTTCTAGCTGAGGCAAACGAGGCTCCAAGAAATTAGCCAATTAGCCCAAATTCACATATTTCTTAAGTAACCAAGCCAAAATTTGAAATCACTTCCTCACTTCATCTTGCTAAAAGGAGATGCTGAGGGGAGACACACTGTATGTTGAACTGACTGCAATATGACAAATAGAAAAAATAAAAACAGAAAGACAGGAGTAAAAAAAAGACAAAGAGTGAAGGACATTGTAAATGAGATACAAAATTCAATGACTTCTGAAGATTCTGAAATCTGAGATTTTCCTGGTTTTCCCATCTCCTCCTATGGCTCAGCAAGATGAGAGATCGTGGACGACCCCGACTGTCTGGTTGACTATTGTAAACTCCAACTGTTTATAGGGTACAATTTAGAAATTATTGCAAGCATAACATCTGTTCATTGAGTTGCTAAAACACTGAGATTGGCTATCTAGAAGAATAATTTGCATTTCATTTCTAAAAGCAGCTGCTACTGCCAGGAAACCACGGAAAGCAAACCCAGGCCCAAGAAGATCCTCAGTTTCAGAAAGCAAACCACTGTGAATTACTCTACTTATTCACACTTTTCCCAGCAGAATAATCCAAAGTGAGCCCACATTCGTTGGGGGTTGAAGTATCTCACTCCTCACAGCTCTCAATAGGCATTCAATTTTTGAAGTTCCACGTTTTCAAATTCATGCCAGTTCTACATTATTCCCCATATATATATCTGTTTGTATATTTTTTAAAAAAATGTTTTTAGGTACTTAACAATTAAAGTATTTAATTTTTTTCAACATAGTTTACTAGTGAAATTTATTCTCTGGTTTGATGGGCCACGTGCATTGTGAAAGTTCTTACACACTTAGCTCACCCCTTTAGGCTTTTACGGATCAGAGAAGCTGGTTAATGATGCCTCGAAATGATGGATTAGTGCTTTCTGCTCTCCAGGTACCTGTTTGGGGTGCTTAACATACATTAATTCATTTAGCTATCACGACCACCTGTGAATTAGGTACTATTTGTAGTCCCATTTTATCTTTGAGAAAACCAAACCACAAGAGGTTAAGTGATTGGCCCAAGTTCACATAAATTGTACAGAGTAGAATTGGGATTTGAATGCAATCTCTAGCTTCTGAGCACTAGGCTCTACTGCCTCTCTAGTTCACCAGTTCTTGACGTGGAACCTACCTGTCATCTGTGGACTACAATCAAGAGTCTGTTAGAAAGAGACCGAAATATGAAGAGGCATAGCCTTTGGAAGCAACTCAGCATTATCTGTGAAAACTTTTAATGCTCAACTCCTGTAACTTGGCAATTTTTTATTTGTAGGCATCCGTCCTAGTGGAAGACCTGCAGATTTGGAAAACAAGACACCTAAAAGGACAATCTTGCAGGGCTGCTTTTGAAAGAAGGGAAGTGGAAAGACTCTAAATGCCCATCAATACTAGATTTCTTGAATTAACTCTAGCACATTCATATAATAATTACTATCAGACCATTATTTTTTTTTAAAAAAAAAGGTCAGTTTTTACGTGTGGTGTACAAAATTCTCTAAAGTATGAGAATAGTGAAAAGGGCCAAGTGCAGAACACTATGTATAGAATGAGGTAGGGATTTAAGTATCTAGGTTGAAAACAACATAAAACAAAACTGTATTTTTGTACAAGGAACAAGGCCCCATGGCAAATAGCCATAGAGATTTCTGTGCTTTACAATGGTTGATGATGGCCCCAAGAGACTCCTAAGAGGCCAGATAATAGACAATTAGTCACCAGGAGCAGAGAGCAACAGGCATGCTGGGAGTATAGGAAAATATCCTCCTTTATGCAAAATGCTAGAAAAACTAGAACATCCTAACATCCTGCAGGAGAGCATGGGACAAGTCGAGAAGGACTTTGGGGGGATGTGGCATGGAATATAAAATAATAACAATCCCCACCCCGGCCCTTTGCTCCTGACTAAAGGGTTGTCTGCATCCCACAGAGAGGTGGCCCCATGGTCCTTTAAAGTCACCCA
>NW_011888797.1:5057062-5060141 GCF_000151845.1 Pteropus vampyrus | reverse complement strand
TTCTGTGCTTTACAATGGTTGATGATGGCCCCAAGAGACTCCTAAGAGGCCAGATAATAGACATTACAATTAGTCACCAGGAGCAGAGAGCAACAGGCATGCTGGGAGTATAGGAAAATATCCTCCTTTATGCAAAATGCTAGAAAAACTAGAATATCGTAACATCCTTCAGGAGAGCATGGGACAAGTCAAGAAGGACTTTGGGGGATGTGGCATGGAATATGGAATAATAACAATCCCCACCCCGGCCCTTTGCTCCTGACTAAAGGGTTGTCTGCATCCCACAGAGAGGTGGCCCCATGGTCCTTTAAAGTCACCCAGCTAGTTAGGAGCTAAGCTGTCATCAGACACCAGATGTCCTGTGAGTAAGAAGCTGCTCCACTCTCAACTCAGCTCGCTCTAGGTTGTTGATCTTTAAGTTGCATTCCAGGTGTTTTCGAAAACTGTCTTGATCTCTGGCACAAGTCGTACAAACAAGCCCAGGTCGCCAGATTCCAGAGGCCCCCCCAAGACATGCCCAAAGAGAGCAGGTATGTCGTTTTCAACACGAAGCTTTTGTTTTGCATGCTCACTTCACGTAGTAGGTGGGCTTTTAATTTTCAGTTCTTGGTATTTTTCTCCATTCTGTTTCATAGCAGCCGCCCACCAATAGATATTATTATTCTTTAATTCTGCCCATTTTCCTGTGCAATCTCATCTCTTTTTGTACATTCTATTCATTTGGTCACTCTGCCGCTCTTCGCATACCTTTTTTTTTTTTTTTTTCCTGCCCTAAACATGAAAGGCCCAATTACTTCAGTCCAGGGTGGTCGGATTACTGTGGAGATGCTGCCCTCTGCAGGCCACTGCTATGCATGGCTCTTTAAGGGGGAGCTCAACTCTAGAATTCAGGCAAATAGTAACAACTTTTAGATTCTGACTCCTTTACATGGGTTATCTCATTTAATTCTCAAACAATCCCATGAGGTTAAGCATTATTATTATCCCTAGCAAATCCCTTGTACCTTTCATCTCTGTTTCTCAGAGGACCCAAACTAAACCTATTAGCAACTCAGACCATCAGTACTAATTATTGTTAATTCCTGTATTCTCAGAAAAGAACAGTATCCGGAAAACGTCAAAATTTCATGCAAATGTTGGATCTGTCAATACATACTGCAGAAGCTAGGGAGGGGCCCGTGGAGCCCATGGAGCATCTGCGACCAGATCAATCACTCACTCTAGGGGGTGGCCACTGTCTGGAGGTCCTAGCCCCACCCCGCCCTCACTATCCCACATGAGATGGTCTTGGCAAAACTATGAAGAGAGCAGAGTCTTTTCCCATAATCTGCCTCCCCAAGAGCCCAGCTCCTTATGCTGGTCCCTCCCGATCAGTTTCCAGATGTGGAATTCTAAGTGGAAATGTCCACCTGACACAGGAATTTATCCTCCAGGATGTTCTCACCTCTCTTCCCAACACTAGACCTTATCTTCCATTCACCTACACGTGTAATGTGGATCAGATGCTCCGATGACCAGTCATCAGGTTGGGCAATTTGGGGATCCACCTAGGTGAATCAGATGCTGATCTGACCCTCAGGTGGCTTCCGCTGAGTGGAGATTAGTTGTGAACATCAGCGAGCATCTGGCAGGTTAAACGGCCATGAGGAGCAGCAGCGTAGAGGGAGGAGCCTGGGATTTGTCATCAGAAGGACCAGACCAGAGTCCTGCACTGGCCAGTTTGGGCAAGTTACTCGTCCTCTGTCCTCACTCGGCCTTGGTTTCCACATCTGTAAATGGAGACCATTAGAGCAGTATGTCCTCACCACGGGCCATACGCTGTGTGGCAGATAAGGAGGCTTTGAAGTCAGGCAGACCTGGGTTTGACTCCTAGCTGGATAAACGTGAGCGAGAGATCTAGCACCTCTGCATCTCAGTTTCTTTATCTGTGTAATGGGCACGCTAGCGCACATCGCATGGCGTTGCTGCAACCGTGAAGAGCGATGTGTATGTAAAGACTCTCTTCTTAGTGAATATGAAATGCATGGTAGCTGTTCACCAAAATTGTTTAGTAAGAATAAGTAAAGGTCATATATGAAGAAGCAAAATGAACTAGCCAGACAGAGGTTAGTTAACGCTGTTATTATAAATGCCACGGAGGGAATGGAATTAAGGGTCTGGAATTCCAAGGAGAGGGAGACTTAGCTGAACCAGGGAGTCAGGCTTTGGACAGGCAGCGGAGCAGGTGAAGGCAGTGCAGGTGTGGGGACCAGCAAAGGCAAGAAAGCACAGGGCGGGCATGGGAACCTGCCTGCAGCCCCATTCCCTCTGGGACGCGTTAGGTGAGGACAAAAGAATCAGAGAAAGGAAGTCAAGACAAAAGGAGTGTGTGGAGGAGGCAGGAGAGGTGCCTCGGAAAGCTCAGGGCCCTGGCAGCTCAAATGAGGGGTTTATAATAACTCTGAGAAAGACACACACTGTAGGCACAGTTCGCACCCAAGAAAAAAGAATGGGAGTGTGGCTACCAGAGCTGGGAAATCACTTGCCTGGGGACAGAGGAATGAGGAGGGCATTCCATTAGACAGGGAGAAAGGGTGACCCAGGCAGAGATACCCAAAGGCAGGGAGGCAGCATAGCCCCATCCAGACAGCTCTTCACAGCTGCGTCACGCTTTCCAGGCGTTCACATATATTCGCGTGACCACCGGGAAGATGGCCATCCCTTCAGCCGGCTCAGCCTTCTCCACTCCTACTCTCTCCACCCCTTCCCCACCAGCCTGGGTGGGGCTAATGGGGACCGTGCAGCTGGGACGGAATATAAGAGTAACACATTCCGTGACACCAGTGTTCCTATTTGGGAGCCATAGGGAAGGGCAGTTTCACGCGGAACCCACCGTCAGCATTTTTTCACGGTTCCCTGCCCAACTCCACATTCCTGACTATGCCACGTTCAAATGCACATAACACTTTACTCCCTGCTTGGTGAACTTGGCTGGCTCCTTCCCTAGACTGCGCGCTCCCTGGAGGAAGCCTCCCACTTGCGAGGTACTCATGTGCAGGATAAATGAATAAATAAACCAATGAAGAAATCAATCAAAAGT
>NW_011888797.1:5055072-5057012 GCF_000151845.1 Pteropus vampyrus | reverse complement strand
GTAAAGACTCTCTTCTTAGTGAATATGAAATGCATGGTAGCTGTTCACCAAAATTGTTTAGTAAGAATAAGAAAAGGTCATATATGAAGAAGCAAAATGAACTAGCCAGACAGAGGTTAGTTAACGCTGTTATTATAAATGCCACGGAGGGAATGGAATTAAGGGTCTGGAATTCCAAGGAGAGGGAGACTTAGCTGAACCAGGGAGTCAGGCTTTGGACAGGCAGCGGAGCAGGTGAAGGCAGTGCAGGTGTGGGGACCAGCAAAGGCAAGAAAGCACAGGGCGGGCATGGGAACCTGCCTGCAGCCCCATTCCCTCTGGGACGCGTTAGGTGAGGACAAAAGAATCAGAGAAAGGAAGTCAAGACAAAAGGAGTGTGTGGAGGAGGCAGGAGAGGTGCCTCGGAAAGCTCAGGGCCCTGGCAGCTCAAATGAGGGGTTTATAATAACTCTGAGAAAGACACACACTGTAGGCACAGTTCGCACCCAAGAAAAAAGAATGGGAGTGTGGCTACCAGAGCTGGGAAATCACTTGCCTGGGGACAGAGGAATGAGGAGGGCATTCCATTAGACAGGGAGAAAGGGTGACCCAGGCAGAGATACCCAAAGGCAGGGAGGCAGCATAGCCCCATCCAGACAGCTCTTCACAGCTGCGTCACGCTTTCCAGGCGTTCACATATATTCGCGTGACCACCGGGAAGATGGCCATCCCTTCAGCCGGCTCAGCCTTCTCCACTCCTACTCTCTCCACCCCTTCCCCACCAGCCTGGGTGGGGCTGATGGGGACCGTGCAGCTGGGACGGAATATAAGAGTAACACATTCCGTGACACCAGTGTTCCTATTTGGGAGCCATAGGGAAGGGCAGTTTCACGCGGAACCCACCGTCAGCATTTTTTCACGGTTCCCTGCCCAACTCCACATTCCTGACTATGCCACGTTCAAATGCACATAACACTTTACTCCCTGCTTGGTGAACTTGGCTGGCTCCTTCCCTAGACTGCGCGCTCCCTGGAGGAAGCCTCCCACTTGCGAGGTACTCATGTGCAGGATAAATGAATAAATAAACCAATGAAGAAATCAATCAAAAGTGTTATTACTTCCAGCTGGTCAGTTAAGTTACAGGTGGACACTGTGTTCCTGGGTCCTGTGCTCCTAAGAGACACACAGTTCCAAGTAAATGAATAAACCGTCCTCACTTATGGCCATGTGGCTGTGGTCAAGATACTCGGCAAAGTAGAGCTAATAATGTCTGCCTTACAGGCAGATATGAATAATGTAGGTAAACTTCAACCACCCTCACTACCACCAAGTCTTGAGGAAATTCTATGAAAATTCACAAACAATTGGTACGAGGGGATTCCTTGTGAATGCCAAAAGGGGGGCTGTGTTTAGCTTTCTTGAGGTGAAAAGAGGTAAAACAGAGACAGCAAATTTGGATACAAACTATAAGAGTTTATGCCCTCAAAACTGGTGAAATTCTTGATAATGGCTGCCTATGTTCACAGATTGTCTCTTCTACAGGCTCAGCTGCTGCAAAGGGATGTAGGCCCTGTCCTCAGAGGATATGGCAGGCACACGTGGGGGCCTTTCGGTCTACTGAGGCAAGAGACAGCAGTGATGTCAAAGAAATGCAGAGATCTTGGCAGCAAAGAAGGGCACCTCTTTGCAGCCCCCTACCTTTACCCACCCACGCTTATGGGGTCCAGGGCACTAGCAATGGCACTGGGACCACACTTAGCCAGGGGGACGCTGAGCACTGCTTGTTCTGACGGGGGTACTTCGATGTGGAAAGTTCTTCCAGGAGCTTCAGAAAACTGTGCTCTGATAGCCAATTTACTAAGACAAGACACGAGGCCCAGAGCCCAGGCTATGCTCTTGGTTATGTGACAAGTGGAGCAGACGGACACCAAGGCTGTGGCCTGGACCCTTTTCATGTCTGA
>NW_011888797.1:5048698-5051237 GCF_000151845.1 Pteropus vampyrus | reverse complement strand
TTATGAATACCTCCTGTTTATCGGATACCTACCACGGGCCAGGCACTTGTCAGACATTTAATCATTCTGTCATATTCATTTAGTCTTCACAACTGCCCTGTGAGATTTCTATCATTATTTCTATCATACAAATTAGGAAACCAACGCGGATACCATCAGATCCCCAGCCATTTCCTCCCGCTCACCAGAGGCATCTATATGGCTTCCTATGTCTCTTTAGCCAGACTCTCCCTCTTGAGTCTCTTCTACCCAGATACAGGCAGCCAGGAGGGCCAAGCAGTTAAAACCCCAGAAGTAACCCTCAGCCTGTGAGGGGTGGGTGTCGGTGGGTAAACACCCCAGCACCCTCGCTCTGCAGTAGTGCAATCCAGGGACGTGTCCTCCATAGTTTCCAGGAGGCGCCCGTGGGGTTGACTCCCCACGGGCTTTCCTGCCTTCCCTGCCTCACTCCCCACTCCCTCTCGATGCTTCTTGGAATCAGCTCCCACACAAACTACCTGCACTCAAATACTTGTCTCCGGATCTGCTCTGAGGGGAACGCAAAGAGCAGCTGAGGCTCAGAGAGTTAAGTTACTTGCCCGTGATCCCACAGTTAGAGAGCTTGGCCAAGCTACAATTGACAGCCCACTCTTTCTGAATCCGAAGTCCCTCTGCGTGGTATCTGACCTGGTTGCTGGGGAATTGAGTGAAATCATGCAGATGATTACAAGGCTTCGTTTGCTCTTCTTGACAGCCCTGTAAGGCCGATGAGCAGGTTAGTTTTATGCCCACTTTACAGGAAACTGGGGCTGAGTCTTGCACAAAGTAACCAGCTGATAAGCCACAAATGACAAGATGATTCTCTTCTTCCCCAGATTTATTCTCTATTTTTCTCTGCCTTTCTCTGTGCCCAGGAGGTCAACATTCCTGGAGTTCATCGCCCAGGCCCCTCACCCTCTGGCTTTCTGTCGCGGTTGGCCAGTAAAAGTCATGGGCGGGAAGAGGGGGGAGGATGCTATTAGGCCCCACTCTCCCTCCGGCGGGCTATCATTTTAGCAAGGGGAGCATTCCTCTGCCTGAGACATAGCTCCTATCTAACCACCTTAATTTTTAAAAAGCACTTGAATTTGCCTAGGTTTTATTAGGAATCTAGGATCCTGGGAAAGGGGGAGGAAATGAGTTATGTTTGCTGAGACCCCAGGACACCTCCCTAGTGTCGGTTTGCCTCAACCTGCATCTTGGCTCCAGCTCTCAGCAGGTGTGGGTGGCCCACCCCACCTCCCCCCGGCCTTGCCCTTTGGCACATGCCATGGTTTCTGGTTCTTGCTCATTTCTCAACCACGGCATTTCTCAACCCCTGCCACACCTCTGCAAACCTAGATATAATCCCTCCGTTACATTCTCTTTATTAAACTCCTTCGAGGTGCCATTCTCTTCCTTGCTGAGATTCTGCCTGACCTGAAGGGCTTAACTCCTAGGAAGACCGGGAGCAAATAAAATACTTAGAGAGCAAGTGCCATTTTCCAGGCCCTATGCAAAGCCCTTTCTATTCACAACCCTCACAGTTATGCTGTGAGGTGGGCATCATTCCGATTCCCATTTCACAGGTAAACAAACTGAGGCTCAGTAATGATACTTGGACCGTAATCCGGGTCGGTTAAAAATCGAAGTCCCTGTTCTCTCCTCTTCACCACAAAGACCACACTGTTCTCTAGCCTGACTTGCCCTCACTGGAAATAACTGTTAGAACCAGAGCCCTCCAACCTTGCCCTGGGCATGTCAGGAAACCAGAGAACACCCCGCCTGTGGTGAGGGCGTAGCATCTCTGTGGCAAATGAGCATTCCATGAATGGAAACAGCCTTTCCCTTTCGTGAGGAGAGGCAGGATTTCATGTGAATGTGTGATGACTGGCTAGGAGCCAAGAATAAGAGCAGGAAATGGGAGCCCAAGTGAGATAACTGCCCTGAACATTGAGGGGAGGGGGCAAGGTAAACAGAGGAGTTTCAATTTTGCAGAGCATTCGAGAGCTCCTTGGCTTAAGGATGGCCCTTAGGGAGAGCCAGGAATATTAGGAAAGAGCGGGAGACAGTCTTGGCAGGCGGGGGAGACTAAGTGCTGGTGGAGCAATTAAAGGGTGTAGCAAATGAGTAGGAAACCACAGAATAATGCAAAACCCAAAAGCAGGCATCTGAAATGTGCACACACAAAAAAAATAAATAAAAAAAATTTAAAAAACCCTATTATAAGGCAAAACAGAGCTGACGAAGTTTGTGCTTAGTAGCTGAAAATATTCAAAACAACATTTTGGAATGAGAAACATATGGAAATAAAAGGCAGCTGTCATTCGATTTAGCAGCTTGAGAAATGTGACTCATCCCCATAGGGGTTAGGAGGCGGGACCGGTCAGAAAGAAAGAGGACTGAATGCTAACGAAGACGGGGCACTGAATGGGCGCACGGAGGGTTTTCCCCAGTGATTGACGATTATGACTAAAATACGAAACACTAGACTTCACAAGTTCTGTTAGAACATACAAATTTTATTCCCCCTACTCTACAC
>NW_011888797.1:5046707-5048648 GCF_000151845.1 Pteropus vampyrus | reverse complement strand
TCGGAGAAGAGCATGGGCTGCATCCCACCTGCGCACTGCGGTCCTCATTTGTGGCACGCAGGGCAGAGGTGCAGCCACTGTGCTCTGTCTCTGGGCAGTCCAGCTCCAGTGCTGACATTCTGAAAAACTACATACTATTTAGTTACAACCGACTTTCCTAGTTTTCTTTTCTTATAAAAGTTATGCTGGTGATATAAAATGCTGTAGCCACTATGGAAAACAGTATGAAGTTTCCTCAGAAAATTAAACACGGAATCATCAATAATCCAGCAATTCCACTTCTGGATATAGACCCGAAAGGAACTGAAAGCGGGGACCCCAACAGATTGTTTGTATACCCTTGTTTCCGGCAGCCTTATTCTCAATAGCCAAAAGCCGGAAGTGTCCATGGACAGATGAATGGATAACCAAATGGTGTGTATACATACAGTGGAATATTATTCAGCCTTAAAAAGGAAGGAAATTCTGACACATGCTTCAGCATGGATGAACCTTGAGAACAGTACGCCAAGTGAAATGAGCCAGTCACAACGGACTAATATTGCATGATTCCACTTATATGAGGTACCTAGAGCAGTCAAATTCATAGAGACAGAAAGTAGAGTGGTGGTTGCCATGGGCTGGGCAGAGAGGGAATAGGGAGTTATTGTTTGATAAGTACAGGGTTTCATTTTGGGGAGATGAAAAAAGTTCTAGAGATGGATGGTGGTGAAGACGGCAGAACAATGTGGATGTATTCAATGCCACTGAACTGTATGTTTAAAAATGGTTAAAATGGTAAATTTTGTGTTATGTTTCTTTAACTACAATTTAAAAAAAAAAGAGTTATACCTTTTTTTTTTGTTTTTATGTGTGTATCAGCAGGATAGTAAAGAGGGCATTTCAAAATATTTGTTTTTAAAAGGAAACATTACATGGAGAACAAGGTGTCTACAGTTTTATGCCCTTAGTGTTTTATGGCATATTTTATTTTTGTCTGGAGACTTTCTGGCACCCTCTGAAATATGTGGAGACACCTAGGCATCAGTAATGAAAGGCTGGGGATTGTTGGGGCACAGAATGGAAAACCCCCAGGGACTAAGAAAATATATATTTGAGCTTATGAGGATTGGGGCTGAGAGAAGAGCTACCCAGAGTCAGTTGAAGTTGGATCGGAGTTGGCGTGTCTGGGACTACAAACATTTTATATTTATGGAGCTTCTCACACTTTATGATGCAAAAGCACTCTGCATGTACAGTCCATTAATAGGAGGTGCCCACGGCAGAGTGGAAGGGGAACGAACTAGGAGTCGGGTCTGACTTGGCCACTTCAAAACTGTAAGCGTGATGTAGCACAAATGTCTTAACTTCTGGGAGTCCCATTTGCCTCCGTCTGCAATACATGAATATTCACCCACCTTATTATGAATACCTCCTGTTTATCGGATACCTACCACGGGCCAGGCACTTGTCAGACATTTAATCATTGTGTCATTAATCATTTAGTCTTCACAACTGCCCTGTGAGATTTCTATCATTATTTCTATCATACAAATTAGGAAACCAATGCGGATACCATCAGATCCCCAGCCATTTCCTCCCGCTCACCAGAGGCATCTATATGGCTTCCTATGTCTCTTTAGCCAGACTCTCCCTCTTGAGTCTCTTCTACCCAGATACAGGCAGCCAGGAGGGCCAAGCAGTTAAAACCCCAGAAGTAACCCTCAGCCTGTGAGGGGTGGGTGTCGGTGGGTAAACACCCCAGCACCCTCGCTCTGCAGTAGTGCAATCCAGGGACGTGTCCTCCATAGTTTCCAGGAGGCGCCCGTGGGGTTGACTCCCCACGGGCTTTCCTGCCTTCCCTGCCTCACTCCCCACTCCCTCTCGATGCTTCTTGGAATCAGCTCCCACACAAACTACCTGCACTCAAATACTTGTCTCCGGATCTGCTCTGAGGGGAAC
>NW_011888797.1:5038830-5044027 GCF_000151845.1 Pteropus vampyrus | reverse complement strand
GGAGTTTTGCTGGCTGAGGGCCCTCAACTGTCAGCCATCTCAGAAATTGCTCTTATTTTCCCGAAGAAAGCCACCTCACTCAAGGACACTGCTCTTTTCCAGGGCAGCCTGTGCAATGGTAACTGGTCAATGCAGGGATACAAAGGTGTAGCCTCTTGTCCAAACTTGAGACTAGTGTGAGAGGTCATCCAGCTTCAGAGTTTCCCCAATGGTCAGCCGAGGCCTTTGTTGAACCTGAATGCAATCTAGCTCCTCTCTCTGCTCAATCCTGCATCTTTCCCTTCCACCACAGGCATCCATCCTGAGCACACTTTCCTTAGACCTACTGCAGTCTCATCGCTGCCCCAGCAGCTGCTTCCTGGGGACCTCAACCTGCCAGATGGTACCAGGAGCAGTCTGCGAAAGCAGATGGCAGGACGGGAGCTGGGGCTGGATCACTTGCCAGTCAACAAGCAATGAGAACCCCATTACTGTTGGTACGTGGGATTTATTTAGCCCCCAACACAAGATAGCGATGAAATTGGTAAAACCACCAGTGGTGAAATGGAATAGGATAGCGGTGGAAGAAAAGGTACTGGAGGATGTGACAGAGCAGGCTTTCGAAGAAATGGAGGAAATAGGCATTACAAGGGCAATGGAACTGAATGGCTGTTGCTGGAGAATGATGTATCTTTGGGAAAAGATAACAAAAGTCTGAGAGTGACTAATAGTCAATTAAAAACTAAATGCAAAAGGGCAAGGGCTTCCTTGGTCCCATATAAAGGAATGCTCATCTCCTGCAGCCAGAAAGATTAAGTTCTCAACCAAAAAAATAAAATAAAATAAGGGGAGGAGGCGGGGCTTCCGATACTTTTGTGAAGCAGAGCCACTATGCCAGCTCAGATTTTTATATGGGAAATAAATTTCTACCTAATTTAATATATCATTATTTGGGAGTCTATTTCATATCTAGTCCAAGTTATACCATACTATAGACTAAATGTTTGTGTCCCCCCAAATTTATATGTTGAAGCCTAACCCCTGATGTGATGGTATTAAAAGGCAGAACTTTGGGGATAGGGGTTAGATCGTGATGGAGACCTCATGCGCGGACTAGTGCCATTATAAAAGAGGCTCCAGAGAACGCCCTTACTTCTTCCACCACGTGAGGACACAGCGAGAAGCTAGCCGTCTGCAGCCTAGAAAGGAACCCTCATCAGAATCTGACCGTGCAGGCACCATGATCTTGGACTGCCAGCCTCCAGAACTGTGAGAAATGAATTCGTTTTGTTGATAAGCCACCCAGTTTATGGTTATTTTGTTATAGCAGCCCAAATGGGCTAAGACATACCCAAACCATCAGCCCTCAGGTAACTTAAAATCAACCTCAGATGAGCAGAATTGGGGCTTCCAGGATGACAGGTTTGTGGCACTAACAATCTCAGGGTCCATATGCACACAAGTGCTCCCGGCTGCCAGGCTGGCTGGAAAACACAGTAGAAGCTGCACAAATCTAAAAGGTTCAGAAGGGGGAAAGCTCTCTTTGCTTCTTAATAGAGCACTTGCCTCAGCCACACCTGTTTAGGGAATGTGCTAGATAACTCGCTTACTGGGTTTAATACCTGACAGCCCTTCTAGGTAGCATCTGCACATCGACAAGAGTCTTCTCTATTACCTTGGGCAAGGTTGGCCATGAGGAGGGATGGGACCTCAGCAGCCAATGGCTGGTGGGGAAAGGAAGGCATTTGGCGGCATTTCTAAGGTGCTGATTTAGCATACTCCTTTTTCTTTTGTTGGATGAAAAGCCATTTGAGAAACAGAAAGGGGAGTTCAACAAGGACCAGTGTTATCAGGCTTGTGGATGCTGAGGATTAGAGAACACAGCTTAGGTATGAAGCCAAAAGCCGGACTCTACCCCTTCCCTCCTGAATTCAATTTATGCACTCAGTGTCAGTCAGGTGCAGCTGCAGATTTCCCTGCACTCCTCCCTCCCCCAACCAATCCCAGCAATGCTAGACCTTCCAATGCTAGACCTGCCCTGGCTGCTTGCCTCATGCAGGAGGCAGGTGCAAATAAACTACACACAACCTGTGGACAAAGTCCATCTCTGAGAAAAAGGGTTCGGAAGGCCCATACGCTCACTTTCTCTCATCTCAGCCTCACCAATGAGCTACGTCCCTCTCCCCCTGGGAGAGGGATTGGTAAGAGGAGTAGAAATAAGGATGCAGATGTATCAAAAGAGAGATAAGGGACTCCCCACCCCATCCCCTCATACCAGAAGTCAAGGCTGGGTATTAGAGAAACCCAGTTATAGTACTGGCCCAGATGTGGAGGTTAAGATTTCTCTTAAACAATCATAACAGTCACATCTACTAATATTTACTGAATACTCACTCTGTGCCAGACATTGTGCTAAACGTACACACGACTTAAAAAAACCTGGGCTCAGTCTGGACTTGCATCAATATGCCAAGGTGGCAGGGAGGGTCGGTGGAGGGGGATTGTTAAAAGGACTCAGCAGCCAGTTTGAAGAGGCTTCCACTGGCCAAAGATAAAACAGTTTGAACATAAATAAATATAATACCTGAAATGGATCAAAACCTATCAAGTATATTTAATTCTATAAATTTTAATGATACTTCTCAAAAACCATAATTGCTCACTGTTGGAGGATGCTAATGAACTAACTCCATATTCATAAAGCTAGTAAATAAGGAAAAAGAATCAAGCATTTATTCTGTTTTTTTTCTATGTGGATTATATCATTGGGTGACCAGTGAGATTTAGCACCTTTTTTTAAAAAAAGCATTCTCCCTAACAAGAAGAAATTATAGAATTCAAACCTAACCATTTTGCAAATCCTAGTAAATTAATAAATTTTAACGTTGAGCATCGACAGCCACCACACTCTCAAAAAAGAAGTCATCCAGATTTTTCATGCCTCTGGTGGAAGAACACAGCACCACCTATGAAGTGATCTTGCCAAGAGAAATCAAATCTAAATATGATCAAGACTTTCTAACCAAATACTAGTGTACACAGGGATGTCCCATCAACCAGTCCCAAGTGAGAAACTCTAGAAAACAAATAACCCAATTTCTTTAAGAAATAAAATACAAGGGAAAAAATAGATCTGGAGACAGACATCTAGGGTTTTTATTAACAAATCACAATATGGACTTTATTTGGATGCTGACTCAAACTGTTAGTGAAAAAAGCCTTCAAAACACTAATGAGGCAGCTAGGAATATAAACACTGGCTGGATTATTTGATGATTTTAAGGAACCATTGTTAACATATTTAGGTGTGACCATAGGATTATAATTATGTTAAAAACAAACCCTTCTAATATTTTAGAGATGTACACTGAAATATTTACAGATGCAATGATACGATCTGGAATTTGCTTCAAACTAATATTGGGAGAGATTAGATGGAAGTATATAGATAAAACATCTTTGGCCATGATTTGATCATTGTTAAAGCTGGGTGATGGGTAAATGATTTATTATATGAGCCTCTATATTTTCATGAATATTTGAAATTTTCCACAATAAAAGTTAAAAGAAAAATTTGCAAAGGGGCCTGATTTAATGGGTGGGTGTGTGGGTTTTTGCAGGCGTTCGTGCCTCTGGAGCCTTATGTTTGGATTAAGACAGGAGTTCAGCTGGTGGTCAGGGTCCCAGGGACTGGGGAGGAAGTGCTAGGCAAACCGTCAGGCTCACTGAAGGGTACTCACGACAGCAGAAATACTGGAATACAACGATCCAAAGAACCAGCAGAAACGTCACCAGAAAGACCTAGTGAGAAGTGCGGGGAGACCATAGACACTTGCTGTTTACGGTTGCCAGACTAACTTTCAGACCCCACCTCCTGGCAGATACAGGGCACTCAATGTACTGCCAACACTGCATAGATTGATTCCAGCACTGGGCGCAACAGAGCCTGCCAGTGAAGGTCCCCCACGCTAAGCAGGAAAAAGGCAGACAGTAACCCTGCAACACCTTAACCCTCTGGAGAGAACGCTGAGATGATTTTAGGATTGAATGGCGGGTGCATAGTAGAAAGGTTTGATTGCCTACCTTCCCTTTCTGAGAAAAGTCCTCAGCCTCTATGTGGTTTGGACTGCCATGTTGGAGCCACATGACTCCACCCCTCTGACCACAGCTGACTGATCCATGAATGCACACTTAACCCAAGGAGGGGCGTGATTCATAGACTGAGCTCAGTCTATCAGAATCCTCAAGAATTTGAACTAGTAAACTAAGAAACCAAGATTAAGAACTGGGAATCCCACCATCAGACAGTCGAGGCATTTTGAACTCATGGTGATGGACTGAATTGTGTCCCCCTGGAAAAAGTCTTACCTCGAAACCTAACCCCAGTGTGATGGTATTTGGATACAGAGCTAATCCTCAGGAATGGGATTAGTGCCCTTAGAAAAGGGGTCGGAGAGGTCTCCCTCACCTTCTTCTGTCACCTGAAAACACAGTGAGAAGTCCGCAGCCTGGAAGACAGGCCTCACCAGCACCTGACCGTGCCGGTACCCTGACGTCAGACTTTCAGCCCCCGGAACTGTGAGAAATAAACTTCTATCGTTGATAAGCTACCCAGTCTGCGGAACACTATGACAGCCGCCTGGACAGAGAAAGACAGGCACGTGTTCCCACAGTGCGCATGTGAATTTGGCTCCAGTTAACCTGTGTGGCTTTGGGTGAGTCACTTGGTCTCCTTGAACCTAAATTCCCTAATCCGTAATACGGGGATAAGAAAGGTCACTATATCAATGTAATTTTTACGAGGATAAAATGAAAATATTTATGAAATACTTATATAGTAAAAGTTCAATAACTACTAAGGTTATTAAGACTACCCTTGGGTTTGGCATTGTTTGGTCACATGAGAGCAAAGAAAGCCAGTGACAAGGGGCAACTGATACTAGCATGGGTTGAGCGCCGCTCAGCACCGGGCACTGTGCAAAGGACTTGACAAGTACTGAAACCTCACGGCGACCCCAGAGTCTGGCGATGCTCACTTCGCCAATGAGGAAACTGAGGAACAAATTGATCTGCCAAAAGTTTAGGAAGTGAAATAAATAAATAAATAAGTTAGTCAGTCAGTCAGTCAGTCAGTCAGTTAGTTGGTTAAGGAAGCGGCGATGTCAGGAATGATCAACATCCCGCTTCTGAGCCTGCACCCTTCACCTGTGACTCTGCG
>NW_011888797.1:5038353-5038780 GCF_000151845.1 Pteropus vampyrus | reverse complement strand
CTATATCAATGTAATTTTTACGAGGATAAAATGAAAATATTTATGAAATACTTATATAGTAAAAGTTCAATAACTACTAAGGTTATTAAGACTACTCTTGGGTTTGGCATTGTTTGGTCACATGAGAGCAAAGAAAGCCAGTGACAAGGGGCAACTGATACTAGCATGGGTTGAGTGCCACTCAGCACTGGGCACTGTGCAAAGGACTTGACAAGTACTGAAACCTCACGGTGACCCCGGAGTCTGGCGATGCCCACTTCGCCAATGAGGAAACTGAGGAACAAATTGATCTGCCAAAAGTTTAGGAAGTGAAATAAATAAATAAATAAGTTAGTCAGTCAGTCAGTTAGTTGGTTAAGGAAGCGGCGATGTCAGGAATGATCAACATCCCGCTTCTGAGCCTGCACCCTTCACCTGTGACTCTGCG
>NW_011888797.1:5037646-5038303 GCF_000151845.1 Pteropus vampyrus | reverse complement strand
ACATCCCGCTTCTGAGCCTGCACCCTTCACCTGTGACTCTGCGACTACCTCATTATGCAGATGAGGAAACTGAGGCTCAGAGGAGATCATGCAACGCCCAAAAATGGGGAAAAAAAGGGAAACCTTGCACTGCCTGAAAGCCAGAGGGTGCGAGGTGGCTCCAAAGTCCCATCCAGCTCCTAGGAGGCCCAAGCGCCTTTGTCTTCCAGAGAAGTCACCTGTTGTAGCCCTCGAGGGAGTAGCCCCCATGTGAGTGAAGTTTTCTTGTTCTTAGTTATGATGAAAACAATGAGAATCTTGATGTGCTTCAGTCACCCATGTTAGAATCTGTGTACTAAACCTCTGCTTAAGTGGTTGTGGTGCCAGGAAAAATATCGTGTAATGGGTATTACAAACGTCTGCTTATTCAAACGGCAGTTCATTCCATCCCTGCCTCATCGAATGGCTGCTCTATAGGGCATCCCTGCTAACCAGAATAAACCTTCCACTCTCCTGAACCGAGCCCTTGACTGAGAGACTGGTCAACACGTGGCCGGAACAAGATGTGGTGTGGATAATTCCTTTTTTGAGAAAACATCCCTTCAGGCACGAGTCACAGAATAAACAGAGACAGGGCAAAACCACTAACGAGAGAAAAATTGGAAAGCCAAAATGTTA
>NW_011888797.1:5025110-5037596 GCF_000151845.1 Pteropus vampyrus | reverse complement strand
ACATCCCGCTTCTGAGCCTGCACCCTTCACCTGTGACTCTGCGACTACCTCATTATGCAGATGAGGAAACTGAGGCTCAGAGGAGATCATGCAACACCCAAAAATGGGGAAAAAAAGGGAAACCTTGCACTGCCTGAAAGCCAGAGGGTGCGAGGTGGCTCCAAAGTCCCGCTCAAGCTCCTAGGAGGCCCAAGAGCCTTTGTCTTCCAGAGAAGTCACCTGTTGTAGCCCTCGAGTGAGTAGCCCCCATGTGAGTGAAGTTTTCTTGTTCTTAGTTATGATGAAAACAATGAGAATCTTGATGTGCTTCAGTCACCCACGTTAGAATCTGTGTACTAAACCTCTGCTTAAGTGGTTCTGGTGCCAGGAAAAATATCGTGTAATGGGTATTACAAACGTCTGCTTATTCAAATGGCAGTTCATTCCATCCCTGCCTCATCGAATGGCTGCTCTATATGGCATCCGTGCTAACCAGAATAAACCTTCCACTCTCCTGAACCGAGCCCTTGACCGAGAGACTGGTCAACACGTGGCCGGAACAAGATGTGGTGTGGATAATTCCTTTTTGAGAAAACATCCCTTCAGGCACGAGTCACAGAATAAACAGAGACAGGGCAAAACCACTAACGAGAGAAAAATTGGAAAGCCAAAATGTTAAGAACAGAGCAAAAAGAGGTTTTTAAATGAGACCAGACTGAAAAATAAAGACCTTTTCCTTCGCCCTGCCTGTTTTTCCACCCACAACCTCCAACCCTCACATTTTTTAAAAAGTCATTAAAAAAAACTATAAACTTTTCCATCTGAGACAAAAGTTGTTAAATGGAAAGAGAAAATGTAGCAGAGAATACCAGCTGTCAAATGTCTGCCGCTAACTGGTGGCCCTGAGCCGTCTCCAGTTTCATCCCAAGAGAAACCACCAGCCCCACGCCCACACCCGAGAATCAACAACTGGGAAACTATATAATTGCCCTTAAAACTTGGAAAGCCGATGTGGATTTTAAAAGACAGAGGAAAAGAGGATGCTCCTCTTTAAATAAGGCAGCAGCTAAGAGTGAAAAAAGCATGCTGTTTGAGTGTACAGAGGAAAGCACTGTAAGTCTAAAATCGGAGAGCTCTGGGACCATGCTGGACACTGCCACGTAGCAGCTGGTGACCTTGAGCGAGTTAACCTCTCAGTGCCTCAGTTCTTCATCTGTATAATGAGGATGATAAAAACAGAACCTCCTTCAGAGGGTGGCTGTGAAGATTCACACACGGTGGCACATTGGACACACTCCATAGACATTTGCTGTTACTCTTTATTATAAATGTTATTGTATAATTATTATGATTGTTATGACATGATTATAAGTAAGAAACACCAGGTTTGCCTGGAGCTTAAACAGCGTATATGACCATGGGTTCTATGGAAACCTTATACACAAAATGGGGACATTCCCAGGCACGCGGATTCCAGAATGCGGGCATCGTGGGGAGGAAGGAGTGAGCTTTCTGCTGCAGCTTCCTCGGGTGCTGTCAGAGGGCACCCCATGCCATGGGGGCCAGTGGAAGAAACGAGTGAAGGAGACGGGGGAGGCCAAGAGGTGATACTGTAGAGCAATTCCTCAGCGCCAGGCAGTGAGCTGAGCATTACACGCACCTATGCGCCCATGCGCACACACACGCATATGCACACACATGCATGTGCACGCACGCACACATACACATGCATGCCCATGTGCACACGCGCACATGCACACACACGCACGTGCACGCACGCATGCACACAAGCACACAATCTCATGCAGTCCTCTTGATGGCTTCACGAGGCAGGTCCTATCACTACCATTCCTGCTTTACAGGCGAGGAGGCTAAGATGTAGAGACATTCCGTGACTTGCTCAGGGCCATATATCGAGTATGGGGAGGAACCTGAGTAGTTTCCGTGATGACACGGCACTGTCTTCTAAAAACACACGGCCACCTCCCTTCTCTTGGCCTCAGTCTCCTCACCCATAAAATGGGATTTGCACCGAAGGCCTTTGTAGCATTCACATTCCATGGTTTTAAATATTGTGACAATATCTTTCAGCCAGAATCACCGCTTTCCAGCCTAGGGAAAGAGGAGATGGGCAGCATGTCTTCCCTGGGCCCTTTCACAAGCATAATTTTGTCTCTTGGGCTAATTACAAGTTAACACTGAATAGAGGATGGGATTGTAGCCAGTACAACACAGGTGCCCCACAAGATGTCAGGTGCGTGTCACATGCTTGGCTTCCCGAGCAGAGTGGAGAAGGGAAGATGTCCCCAGGATGATGAACGCTGGTGTGGAGCTGCTGAGTCCTCAAATGCTGAGATAGATAGACCCTGGAGCCTGTGAAGGACAAGGAGAAAACCGGAGGCAAAGCACCTGGGCTCTACTGAAGCCCCAGCCTGTTCCCAGTCTGTGAGAACTGAGAGCCCCAGGGAGCCTGAGCTGCTGGAACATATTCCCTCTGAGCTTTAAGACATGACGAGAATAAAGAAAATAAGATGTTTAAATTAGGAAAAAGATGAAAAGCCTTCGGTTTCCTAGATACTATCTATTAGGCTTAAATACATCATCTTAGTTACTCTTCACTATCAGCAGCGGGATAGGTTATCATGATCTCCATTCCAAAGATGGGATGACTAATGTTCAGAGACATTAAGCAACATGCCCAAGGATGCACAGGAAGTAGGGAGTGAAGCAGGAGAGCAACCAAGGGCCACCTGATTCTGTAGCCCCTCACTGAAGCACCACACCACCCTGCCTCTGGAAGAGGGGAGCTCACTCTCTAAAAAGACAGACTTCCCGCTAGAGGATCTCAGCAGGGGCATGGATACAGAGGACGCACTTGAAACATTAAAAGAGAATGAATGCCCTGTGCAGCGGAGCGAGTACTGGCCACATCCAGTGGGAATAGCCGACGTACCCAGGATGCAGGGTGCTCTGGTAGGTAGAAATGACCACCAGGATGATTGTATCCAGGACGCCAGGGTGGGGTGGAGAGCAGGAGAGCTGACTGGGATATTTGAGTAAAGGTTTCATGTATGCACCCTCACACCCAGACACACACACACAGGCACACATGCACACACACACACACACACACACAGTTGACACATCTCAAGAGGATGGAATGTATCAAGCCTCCTCAATATGGACCCTCCTGGAGAAAGGAATAATTTGTTGAATGACCTGTGTTTTTGTTGTCACTGAAGTCATGGTTGTAGTGATTAGTGTTTTAAGTTCTTCCAGGTGGGAAAGCAATGCTCGTTGTTGGGTGACTTGCTAAAACATGAGTCCCAGAAACCCTAGGTGGGGGCTTGGGCCAGTAGGTAGCCTCTGCTCCATCACCCTCAGCTTTCCAGATACTGTCCTAACAAAAGGGTACTTGCACAGCAGGGGGGCCTTCTACTGCTGTGATTAAACAAATCAACTTTGAAATCCCATTGTCCTGGGGTCAATTCTCTCCCCATTCGCTGAATAACTACATAACCTTAGATAAACCACTTCACCCATCAGAGCCTCAGTGCCCCATCTACGAAATGGCAGCAGTGGTCCTCAACCCCCCAGGCTGTGGAGGGCTCAACGAGATAATGCAGATCTAGCACTTAGCTTAGTGCATGACCCAGAGTGAACGCTAAGTAAACGGCAGCTTTTATTTTCATTAGAAGCCCCAAGAGCATTCTAGCACAGAAACTACCAAACCCGCCACAGCCCCCAAAACGAGAGAACATCAAAAGCAGAGACTTTAAGATCAGTTGGAGATTAGAACCTAGGCACTCCTCACATAAAACTAGGTCCAGATGTCGAGGCTAGGGTGAGACAAAAGTGCTGATCCTAATGGACATAATATTCCCAACCATCAAAAGTGAACAACTTAAGCAAACAGTTCTGGGTGTTCATTAGAACTCAACAGGATACTGCCGAAAATTCAGGGGGAAGGGCAGAAGTTCACTGGAGTGCCCGCCGAGTCTACCAAAAGCCTTTTCCTACAGCTTGCCGCTCAACCACACATCCTGGTTTGAAAAAACACCATTTAAAAAGCCATCTGAGAAAATGTTGGCCAGGAAAGTCACTTTCCATAGATCAGCAAAGAAGAATCTAGTTTCTACAGCCAAAGCCTCTCCACTACTTCTCTCACCAATTAGTAAAATTGCAACCTTGATCTCAAAGCCAAAATCAACTGTTCCCTCTCCACTTTTTAACTTTCTAGATATTATTATTATCCTTGCTTCCTACTGGTAGGGTTCACTGATATGATTATCTAACTCACTAATTCACGTTTTCAGTTGTCTGAATTCTCCTCTATCTCACCTATCTTAATCAATGATTTGAACCAATATATTTTTCAAAGCTATTATTTCCATCCCATTCCTTCTTTTTCATGCTATTCTAGGCCTTTATCTAAGTTGGGTTCTTCACTGTGTTTAACATCTTTGTTCTAATAACTTTGCTTCATATATATGTTTGGTTCCGTTTCTTTGCGAGATAATTGTACTCCTTAGCTTGTACTCTCTAGGTGTCTTATTTTGGCCTGAGTGCATAGTCCCTCAAGGGTATCTGTTATGCTACCTAAGAAAGGGCTGAAGGTCGAACCCTAGTGTATCAGCCAGGGTATCAGCTCCTAGGAAAGAGAATGAGACAAGCCCTAGGATGGAGCTTCTGATCACTCCTTAGTCTTGCCCAGCAAGACATTCTTCTGGCCAAGACTTCACCTTTATGCCTTCAAGGGCAAACAACGTTGGGAGGAGTTTGGGAGAAATGAACATCCGTAGAAAGTCAATCACCCACTTACTTTCCTCAACTCTTCGCCCCAACAGAGCCTTTGTTCTGTCGTAATTTACACCTGCATCATGGCTGTCTCCACAGTTGCAAGGGACACAATGATTGTCCCGAACCAATGGTGGAGGAAGACAAGGACAGGGACTGAGCCAGTTTTATCTAATTTATCTGAGCATATGCCCCTCTGCCCCAGGCTACAGCCACTTCCAACCCTACTCACATCCTCTTACCGCCACCTTTTCCCACCCCAAAACCATAGCTCAAAGAAGCTTTCTACCTCCCCAGAGCTTTCTCATAGTGTCTTGATGTTTGTATGTTGAGTTGGTTGGTTGCTATTGCTTTGTTTTACTTTTCATTTTTTATTTCCTGTATTTCATTCTTTCCTCTATAACTTTTCCGGAATTGATTGGGGGTTGGGTTACAGGTGGAGCTGGGAGCTCATGCTAATTCACCATCTTGGGAGGATATGGAAATCTCCTATAGAACTTTATATATACAATAAGACCCTACTTCTTGAATGACTTCAGAGAGTGTCAGTCAGAAAAGATGGCTAAAGCAGGGAATTATTTTTTTAATGATGCATACATACCCTGAGTATTTTAACTTAAGAACAAAAAACACACATCAATTTCTGAAATATTCTGCTATTGCTATTGAGAAGCAACCAGTTCATTTTTTTCTTCTTCTCCCTTTTTTTTTTTTTAATAAAGAACAAAAAAAGAAAAAAGAAAAAGAAAGGAAAATACTGTAATGTGATGTTTGGGCCAAGGATTTTTCTTTGAATATTGATCTACTGATTGCAGTTCTACTTTATTATTCTGGCATAAATCACATTCATTTTACACTATCTAAGATATCCTATTTTTTCTTTAAAATGGAATAAGAACCTAAAGATGCTTATAGAGAAATTCAATTTCAGAATCATTCTAAACTTCGGATGCATTTTTCAATCCCACAACTATTGTGACAGCAGTATTTTTAAGCATCGCATTTTATTGTAGTCTAGCTTTTATTTAAAAAAAAAAACAACCCTTTTTCTGCACTCACGTTTCATCAATTTTTAACATTTTAAAACATATTTTATTGGTAATTTAATTGCTTTAAATATAACTGGCTGAATACGTTTGGAAACAAATACAATTCCCTCTTGCTAAGAACACAGTGACGGGAGAAAAAGCATCGGGTTCTGAAGACTAGGCCAACAGCTGTGACTACTTAGTGCAACTCAGGCATCGGTCAGCAAATGAGAGAGACAGAAAGGGAAGTGTGGACTTACTCACACCTGCCAGCCCCTCTGGCAAGAGTGTTAAATGGACATTAGCTAGGAGAGAGTCTAGGTACTCCTAGTAAGGTGTTAATAGGTTAATCAGTTAATAGGTTAGAGATCTCTATTCAAGACAGCCATGCCTATAATTTAAATACTTACCCCCTACTACGATTCAAGTACTTCTTTTGGGGGTGGGGGGAGTGGTATACTAGGTGACTATCTTCTAGAAACAACTTATGTCAAACATCAGGGGCTGTTCCTGGGTGAGCACCAAAAGCCAAGTTCATCTCCTTCACGATGACGCCGAGTCTACTCTTTCCACGCTGATCCTGCAGATTCCCATCTATTAAGACAGGATTCTCACCCTGGTTACTCAAGTAACACAATGCTGCTGCTAAACTACACTGGACACAGTTGCTTCCTTGCTGAGAGCAGGCCTCAACTGAGAGGCAGTGATAAGAACATGGGTCCATGGTAGGTTAATGGGATGTTGGCAGGCCCTTCTCCATGGGCCTCTCACAGTGGACCCATGCCAGAGTAACCGCAGCCTCGAACCATGTCCAGCCCCTCGCCCGTGGGCTGTGAGCACTAAAGCGGATTGTACAGTGTGGGGAGAAAAAAAAAAAGAACATGGGTTCCAACTCCAGGTGTGCTGCTTACCAGATGTGTGATCCTCACAAGGTGCACAGCCTCTCTGAGCATTAATGTCTTCATATTAAACGACGGTTTATTTATTCAACAAATGTTAACTGCCTGCTACCTGTCAGGCACTGTGTTAGCTCCAGGCATCCATAATGAACATTGATCGTCCCTGCCATTGCTGAGCTTACGTCCTCAGAGGGGAGACATGTGTGATTCTGAATCGAGGCAAGTGCTCTAAGAGAAAGTTAGAGTATTACACAAGAGTATGGGAGAGACCAATGGAGTCTGAAGTGGTCATGGGTAATAATGACATTTACCTCAGAGACTCTCGTGAGGACTAGATGAGAGTGAGAGCCTGAACAGTGTCTGGCTCAAACCCAGAGCTTCGTAAACAGTCTACTTCTGTTATTCAGCCCAGGAAGACGTCAGCCTTAGGGGGCTGACAAGTGTACAAACGTCACGTTTCCCATTTGACATGCCATTCCTGTCCCGTGTTTCTGTGATGCATTCTATCTCAGAGCCAACTAGGGGCAGGAAACCAGCTCCTCTCACAGAGAAAATGGAGAGGACAGCGGAGAGGTTGATTGTGTTTCAGGGGAGCCAATAAAGGAAGGTTTTAGAAAAATCCTGCTACTGCGGATGAGAGGAAAGCAGTCCACTTTCTTTTATATCATTAAAAAAGGAGGAAAGAAAAAAGGAAGGAAGGAAGGAAGGAAGGAAGGAAGGAAGGAAGGAAGGAAGGAAGGAAGGAAACGGAAAACTGATACTGAATAAATGGGCATGTATATCCTTAACCAAAGAACTCTTGGTGAGAAGAGCTCTTTGAGCAACTTGAGTAAGAATATAAATGGAAAGATCTCAATCATCTCCATTTACAGCCTTTCCAAAGTTACTCTGGCCATTTCACCCTGCCTCAGGCTCCAATGAATCTATGTATTCTCCAGAAAGGGACCTCTTCCGTGGCTTTGCAGCCCAGGTAGTTAGTTGAGGGAAAAAAGTGGTTGTGGGGGGGTGGGGAGGGTGGAGACTAACATTCCCCTCTCTGTATTTTTCTTCTTTTTCTTTTTCCCAATCTAGAGGAGGATATTTGAACTGCAAAATTTCAAGGCTAGGAGAGCTCCGAGAGATCATCCAATTTAGCCATTTTCAAATAATTTATAGCAAGAGAACACTTCTGTCAAATGAAATTTTATCCAAAATCTTAATGCAGAAAATGGAGACATAAAGTACTATTTTTCATATAAATGTATTATTTTAATTTCAAGTTATCTGTCGATGAGTTTGCTTGAGTTTCCTTTGATGGATCCAACAAATTACACTGTTGAATTCTGCATAATATTAGCAGATCTTAGCAGATTATGAATTCTGCATTATATTAGTCCCATATTAGCGTCAATACCTGATTGTTGTTGCTGCTGCTATACACTTGCAAGAAAATTCTGATTTTCACAATCAGGCAATTTGCCAGTAATTACAAATTGCCGGTAATCTTTTATGTTGCAAATGAGATAAACTCCATTTAACTTACATTAAGGGGGTGGGGTTAGGGAGTAGAGGAGAGCATTTATCAGCTCACATGAAGAAAAGTCAAGGGCTTCAGGTGCTGAGGCCGTGGCAATCTCTCCATCTCGCCCCTCCCCACCTCCCAGCCCTGGTCTCCCTAACTTGGCCTTACTCTCAGAGAGCCTCCCTGTACTGGAGCGAAGGATGGTCCCAGAAGCTCTAGCTTACATTACAGTTAAAGCTCATCATCCTAGAGGAAAAAGAATGTTCTTCATCTCCCTAAAATCTGGAGAAAATTCCAGGGAAGATACTGATGGAGCAGTCTTAGGACATGTGACCCTCTCAGGAGGAAAGACTTCAGGTAAGGAAAATGGGGAACTCTAACAACTAACAATCGCTCACATTTCTTAATTATTAAGTATTGCCTTGGGCGGGGGGTGGGGAGCGGGAGGGATGGATTCATGAACAAGTCCTCATCTAATTTAGATTTTCCCTCTTTTGAAAAACCAGAACACTTTTCAAATATATCTTGAAACATTCCATGACATTTCTAATTATTAGACATCTCAATTCCTGTTCTGTTAGATATTCATGAAAAACTTAAAAACTACCTAATTTGTTTTGAATGTTGAGTCTAAAATGTAATCTTTCGATTACTTAAGGAAGCTTTAGCTATCCCGTAGGCACAGAAATGTGAGCCCCACATTGCCATATTGAAACCATTCTGCTTACTAAAGTCAGAACTGTAACAAAAACTTAAATACAGAAATGATCTATGACATTATATTGTCACAACTCAGCATGTTTTACGTTCTACTGTTACTACCCAGCTGATCTATTAAGTTATGACAGAGCCTCACCCAGCCTGTACTTGGGAATGGCCTGCACATGTGTGAAAAGAATTTATACATTTGTACGGTTTTAGGCAAGTGGATGAGTGCTGGCCTAAATGGTTTCTAAATATTAGTCTAACACCCTAGCCCCATACGTCAACGAGACTTCCACAAGAATTTTAAGTACATGCAGAGCTCTGGTCCAAAGTCTGCATAAACCATACAATATACATTAAAAAGCAAAATGGTGGTGTTCTCAATTTACTACATTGTGGTATATAATACATTTGAGTCTATTGATTTTATAGTTCTTTTTAATCGATTGTATTGAGGTATAATTAACATGCAGTAAAATGTGCCCATTTTAAGAGTATACTTCAGTGAGCTTTCTAGATAATTAAAATTTATTTTTTAAATGATATTCTAGATGATAATCTTCCCTGGGATTAATGCGATCAGGTATTTTTAAATACATGAAGTTATAAGAATTAGAACAGTTTTGTACTGGAGCAACCTGTTAGTTTGCTAGGGCTGCCTTAATACAGTGCCACACCAGGTAAATATTTATCGTCTCAGTCCTGGAGGCTAGAAGTCTGAAATTAGCTGCTGAGAGGGCCATGCTCCCTCAGAAGCTTGTTGGAAAAGGATCCTTCCTTGCCTCTTCCTGGCTTCTAATGGTTTGTGGGCAATCTTTGGCATTACTTGGCTTATAGATGCATCCAATCTTTTTTATTGTATAGCTGTCTTCCTTCTATTCATGTGTCTATGTCTGAATTTTCCCTTTTTATAAGAATACCAGTTATATTGGATTAAGACCCACCCTAATGACCTAATTTTAACTTGACTACCTCTGGAAAACCCTATTTCTAAATAAATAAAGTCACATTCTGAGGTACTGGGGGTTAGGACATCAACATCATCTTTTGGTGGGGGCACGATTCAACCAATAACCACTGTGAATAAAAGATGGTGTAGAATTTTATCAGAAATTGACCCAAACACATGAAAAAAAAAATATGATAAATGTGGCCTTCCAAACAAGTTGAGAAAAGATGATTACTCCATACATGGTATCTGACCAACTGGATAGCCCTCTGTAGTAGCAATAACTAAGTTGTATCCTTCACACCTTGGCCCTGATCACTTTCCAGGACCTAGTTCTAGTCCTTGGAGAGGCCTCACTGTCCTGGGGTTCCATAAAATACTTCAGTATCCTTTCAAATAAATTTACATTTTTATAAGGACTGGCTTGAGTGGGTTTCTGTAGCTTACAATCATTTCAGAGGCCAATGGCCTCATAACTGGAGATTCCTTGTCACAGTGAGTTTTTTTTTTGTTTTTTATACAACAACAACAACAACTATCTTCTCTGTCACCCTGCCTCCTTCCCAATTACATCTGGTTTCTCGCCTCTGGAAGGAGGCTACTGGAAGTCAATCGGTTCCTTTGGCATCATCCATCATTCTGGGCCGCCCAGGAGAAGTGATCGGTCAGAGCAGAAGCTGTCCTTCGAGGGCCACTAGGAA
This sequence comes from Pteropus vampyrus, assembly GCF_000151845.1. Classification (NCBI taxonomy): domain Eukaryota; kingdom Metazoa; phylum Chordata; class Mammalia; order Chiroptera; family Pteropodidae; genus Pteropus; species Pteropus vampyrus. The sequence goes on along the minus strand of NW_011888797.1, from coordinate 5,027,037 downwards.
GTCTGCAAAGCCACCGAACATCGCAGTCTTTTAAAACCCAGACATCAAAGTATTTGGATGGCATCCAGAGTTTCCCACTTCCCTGCGACCTCTTTCCAGAAAAGAATCAAATTGTGGGCAAGAGGGGAAACCACCTTAATTGGACCACCAATTCCCAAAACTGCTATTGGTCTTTACTCCAGAAAGGGGCTCCTTGGAAGCTGGTGTGTTCAAATATTTTTCTGAAAGTTGGTGAACTGGCGGGCAGTGCTAAAACCAGACAAAGCATACTTGAAGCCAGAGGCTCTCTCTCTTCCAGGTTTCCTCTTACATTGCCTGGTTTTGCTTTTCAAATGGTTAACAATAGCTCCCATTTACTGGGCCTTATAATGTGCCTTGCATGTGTACAAAAAGACTCACATGATTACATTATTGAATTCTCATAATATCTCCATAAGATAGGTTCTATTACTGTTCCCGTTTTACAAATGAGGAAATCGAGGCTCAGAAAAGTTTAGTAAATTGCCCATGAGCACAAATTTGGGGAATGACCGAGCTCAGATTTGAACCCAGGCTTGTCTGACTCGAGCCTGTGCTGTTAACTACTACTCTGGGAATCTCAAACCAAAATGTCTAAGGTCGATGGGTGAAAACAGAAATGAGTGGCACAGATCAGGGGTAAGACATGGGGAGCGCTGGGCAGAATGGTGAGCTGGAGAGCCAGCATTCCATCTCAAGGAGGCACCAGCCCCTGCAGCAACAGCCAGTCATAGTTCTGCAGAAACGTGACCCAGTGTGGCCAGACTTTCCATTTTCAAAGAGAAGCTTGAAATCTGGATTTTATATGAAATCTCCCAACTTTTAAATGTAGGGAACCGATTCAAACATTTTTAGAAAAACACTTTGCCGGCAAAAAAATTGGCATCTGCAGTCCATTGTCAGGCAGGAACTCTTGCTCCCCACTCCTCATGTTTCCTGTGGGAGGAACTTTAGCTAGACTTCCCCCAAGCTCCTGTCTTTCTCCTCTGATTGGTGAGTTTGGAGAAGGAACTGGCTGTGCTCAGCTAATGTCCTTACCGCTCTGGAGCCAGCCTGCCCGGCCCATGGAAAGTGCTTCATAGGCTAGGTGGGAAAGTCCACCTATCCAGAGATGAGGCACCCACAAACCCACTTCCTTGCAAGTAGAAATCCATGTTCTCCAAACTGTCTTACTGGTGTATTAATTTCTCGTGGCTGTTGTAACAAAGTACCATAAAATGGGTGGCGTAAACCAGTAGAAATGTATTCTCTCATAGTGCTGGAGGTTTGACACCCAAAATTAAGGTTTAAACGGGGCTATACTTCTTCTGAAGGTTTTAGGAGAGAACCCTTCCTTGCCTCTTCTAGCTTCTGGTGCCTTCCAGCAATCTTTGGCATCCCTTGGCTTACAACTGCGTCACTCCAATCTCTGCCTCTGTCTTCACATGGCATTCTCCCTGTGTGTGTCTGTGTCACTGTTTTCTCTTCTAAGGATGCCAGTCATATTGGGTTTAGGGCTCACTTAATCCTGTGTGACTTCATCTGAATTAATTACATCTGCAAAGACCCCGTTGTTCGTATTTCCGCTTTACAAATTAGGAAACGAAAAGAGACAAAACTGAGACAAAATTGCTCAAGATACACAAGTAATAAGTATGAATAATAATAGTTATAAAGTAATAATCCAGGATATAAACTCCCTGGTATTGTCAATAAACTGCTGAAGAATTTTGGATTCCATGAATATATTAAAGAAAGAAATTACTCCCACTAGCGACAAAGAAGGAAAAATAAAGCTGCTATTAGAAGCTAGTTCCACTAGAGGACAGTAGACACACACATTACATAGGCACGATGCTAGTCCATAGAATTTTCTTTTTAAGATGTTAAACACTGAAAGTTTTATTGCATATTTTATGCCATTTGTTAA
>NW_011888797.1:5021059-5023888 GCF_000151845.1 Pteropus vampyrus | reverse complement strand
GCATGATGTTCACTGAACAACAAGAGACAAGGACCCACCACACCACTGTACTATACTCGGCTCACCCTTATTCTGCGTGAAAAGGTCAGAGCGATGATCCAGGCACAAGATGGTGATGACTTGGTCTAGGGTGGTGGCGACAGGGAGAAAAAGAAGTGGATCCGTTCAGTACATATTTGGAGAAATTAAATAAAACTGAATTTGGAAAACAGTGTGATGAGTGCTGTATTAGAGTCGATATGCCAAGTGATATAGGAGGGCAGGAGAAGGATTGACCGATGCTGCCTGGAGGTGACACTGGAATTCAGCTTTAAGATGAAAAAGAGCTTGCAAGGGAGATGGAGAGAAATGGAAAAATGTCTCAAGAAGAAGAAATGCTCTGGACAAAGGTTCCAGAACATGGAAGGTCCCTTGCCTTTGGGGAATAACAAGAAGATACCCAGGAAGGCTTGTGGAATGAGCTGGAGAAGGAGAGAGATCTATCCCCCCTCACTCCCAAGTAAGAATATTAAACACTCAAGACAGGCGGGAGAATAATTTTCCCCTAAGGGACATAAAACCTCCTTCGATCACTCCCTCTCAATACACCACCCTTATGTTTAGCATTAGAAAATCTCGAGTTATGAAATCTATTCTTTAGCTCCAAATGGAATATACATCAGTTGAAAATATACCCAAGCTGAAAATTATAATAGACCTAAGTAAGATCTTTTTAATAGACTATCTGCATAAAACAACATCAGTATCTCTAGACTCTCTTCTCTTTTCCTACTGGCTTTGTTCCTATGGGAATCTGTGCTTGCGAGAACATAGTTACCCTAACAAATTCCTACTGTATGGCACTTTTAATACAGTACCTCATTTGGGGGTCTCTTCATGTGGCTTCTAGGACACCAAACAGTCCTGGTTTTCCTCCCCCCCGCCCCTCTCTCTTCCTCTTTCTCTCTGGCTACTCCTAATCACTCTCCTTTACTGGTCCTTCCTCATCTTCTGGACTCCAAACACTGAGTAGCCAGGACTTAGCCCTTCAACTTCTTCACCATTTACTCACTCTGCGGATGATCCCATCACCCTATCTGTAAATACTATCTGCATGCCTAACTTTATATAGACATACCAAACTTAGGTCTCCAGCTCTGACCTCCCTCCCAATATCTTCCTATTCTATGTCTCACTTTGAAGTTGAAGAGGCATCTCAGAGTTAATGTATCTAATCACCGGATTATCCCTCAAACCTGATCCTCTCATAGCAAATGGCAACTCCATTCTCCCAGTTTCTCAGCCAGTATCCTTATAGTACTCCTTAATTCTTCTTTTTTACCCCATATCTGATCCATTTGCAAATTCTACTCACTCTATCTTCAAAATATATCCATAATCTGACCACTTCTAATGCTATCACCCCGTTTCAAACTATCATCTCTCTCCTAGATTATTGCAACCACCTCCCAAATGATGTCCCTGCTTTCATCCTCACTACGGCCAGTAATCCCATTTAAACTTAGATCACATGACTCCTCTACTCCAAACCATCCGAGTGCTTCTCACTTCACAGAGTGAAAGCCAACTGTCTACACACAGGCAACAAAAAGAAAAATAGACACATGGGATTGCATCAAACTAAAAAGCTTCTGCACAGAAAAGGAAACAATCATCAGAATGAAGAGAGAACCCACAGAATGGGAAAAGTTATTTGCAAACCATACATCTGATAAGGGGTTAATACCTAAAATATATAGGGAACTCAAAGAACACAATAACAAGAAAAATAACCCAATTAAAAAATGGACAAGCAGACTTTCCTAAAATTTCTCAAAGGTTCTCGAACCCCAAATAAGCACCATGTGACCTCGGTATGCCCTGTACCTCTTTCTGAGCAGCTCCAAGCCTGGCACTAGCAGCAGTCAGCCTCAGTTTGCGGCTTGGCCTCTCAAGGCACCTCCAAGCCCAGCACAAGTGGCAGCCATTTGCAGAGTGCTTAGTGATTCTTGCAGGTCATAGGCTGTGGCTGAATCTGGCCTGTGGCAGGGCCCCACTCAGGAGGCCCCAGGGGACTGCACAACTGGTGGCCAGCTTCAGACCAAGCTGGAGCACCACCTGGGGCCACATCCAAGGACAACACACCCAAAGGACAGACTGAGCAGACTGATAAAGTGAATCCTGCTCTGTAATGTCAGCCCCTCACAACCAATCAGCCCAAGGGTCAATCCCTCCTACTGATGTGCAAACAATTAAGGCTCAATTATAACAGGAGAGCGCACACAACCCACACAAGGGATGCACCTGGCACCCAGCACAGGTGACCAGGGAAGACTAACGCTGGACACCTACTACGTAAGGCTACTCTACTAAGACTAGGAGACATAGCAGCTCCACCTAGAAACAAACACAGGGAAGCAGCCAAAATGGGAAGATAAAAAAAATGTCCCAAATGAAAGAACAGAACAAAGCACCAGAAAAAGAACTAAACAAAATGGAGACAAGAAATCTACCAGATGCAGAGTTCAAAACATTGGTTATAAGGATACTCAATGAACTAATGGGAAGAGTAGGTGAACTCAGTAAGAACTTTACCAAAGAGCTAGGGAACATATAAACGGAGATAGAAAACATGAAAAAGGACCAGTAGGAAATAAAGAATACAATAACTGAAATGAAGACTACACTAGAGGGAATCAACAGAGTAGAGGAAGCAGAGGATCGAATTAGCGATTTACAAGATAAGGTAGCAGAAAACACTCAATCAAAACAGCAATATGATCCAGCGATCCTACTTCTGGGTAGATATCTGGTGGAAATGAAATCAATATCTCAGAGATATTTTCATTT
>NW_011888797.1:5016142-5021009 GCF_000151845.1 Pteropus vampyrus | reverse complement strand
AACACTCAATCAAAACAGCAATATGATCCAGCGATCCTACTTCTGGGTAGATATCTGGTGGAAATGAAATCAATATCTCAGAGATATTTTCATTTTTATGTTCACTGCGGCATTATTCATAGTAGCCAAGATATGGAAACAATCAAAGTATCCATTAAGGAAGATACATAATAATATACTATATGTAATATATAGTACATATGTAATATTTCATTATTATGAAAAAGGAAATCCTGGCATTTGCAACAATGTAAATGAAACTGGAAGAGATTTTGCTAAGTAAAATAAGCCATAGAAACACAAATACTGTATGGTATCACTTAATGTGTGGAATCTTTAAAAAAAAAAAAAAAAACTCAGGCAAACATCACAACTGTGGTTGTCAAGGGCTGGGAAAGTGGGGGAAATAGGGAGATGTTGGTCAAAAGATACAAAGTTGCAGTTGTGTAGGCTGAATAAGTCTGGAGATGGAATGCACAGCATGGTGACCAGAGATAATAGTGTACTGAATATTGGAAATTGCTGAGAGTGGATCTCAAGTGATCCCATCACACACCAAAAAGTAACTATGTGAGATGATGCATCAATTAGCTTGACAGTAGTAATCACGTCACTGTGTATGTTTATCAAATCATCATGTTGTATATTTTAAATGTATACAATTTTTATTTTAAAATATGTAAATTAATTAAGAAGCCAACAGTCAACAGGAGACTTAATCCTTCTCCAAAATACTCAGGACATTTGTAGAGTCTCAAAGTATCTCCTCCAAAATATTTATGAATGACTGTGGCTTTTAACAAATGTCCAAGAATTCCCTGATACTCTTTTCACCAGGACGTGGTCCTTACTTCTCCTCTCCTTTGAGTGTGTTCTAAACCTACTGACTCACTTATAGGGAACAGAAGATGGGAAAGAAAAACAAGAAACCTCATGGTGGAGAAATCTGACAGATGCTCCCCCCACAACCATGTTGAAATCGAGATCGTGCGATATTATGTGAGCTGAGGACAGGGACCACGTCACCTCTGTAGTATTCTTCCCAGTCTAGTCATAAGAAAACATCAGACAAATTCAAATTGAGGGAAATACTGCAAATACCAAGCCGTAGGCTTCCCAAGTGTCAAGGTCACGAAAAGCAAGGAGACAGGATGATCAAATGTAACAATGCAATGGAAGCTCGGATTGGATCCTACAACAGAAAAAGCACATTAATGGGAAAACTAATAGAATCCAATTAAAGGCTGTAGGTTAGTTCGTAGCATTACACAAATGCTTAATTTCTTAGTTTTGACAAATGCACTATGCTTATGGAAGATGTTAACATTAGTGGAAGCTGGGTGAGGGTGTACTGGAACTCTGTACTACCTTTGCACTCTTCTGTAAATCTAATATTATTTCAAAATTAAAAGTTTTCCAAAAGTGACTCTGTTATCACTATTGAGATAAATTGCTGATGATCAACCTAAATATTATCGTGGACTTGTGGATATGGGACAGGAATATGTGTATCATATCATTTCTTAGTGATTCTTACCTTCGATATTTTTTATCAGTGTGATGTCTCTATGGTTGTCATAGAGACCTAATATATAAGATAATGCTTTTCTTATGAAAAATTTTGGTTTTTCATGGTAATCTATGTATACACATTGATATATTGTATCTATATATCACAACGCCATGTACGACTTACTTCAAAGTGTTCTTCCGAAAAATAATTAAGAAATCCAGGTAAAGAGGGATAAAAATATTTTAATTGTTGAAAGACATTGGTAAATTGAGTAATTTACATTGAAATATTAGGTGGATATACATGGTCATTATCAAATTAAGAACTTTCCAAATATCCCACTAACCATCAGTCACAAGTCCTTCAAAAATAGTATAGAATTCACATGATGAGATGCTGTGATCAATCAAAGGCAGAATGGGAGACCCAATGGCTATAAAGTATTTGTAGTTACAGAGCCTTAGACTAAAGAAAAAAGGAAGTTAATCAAAATGTATACGTGATATGCAAATTTCAGTGATTTATTTTTAAATATTGCAATGTAGTCCATTGTTCCTAATAAAGGAAATTCTGACATTTAAATAAAGCTGAAAACCAAATAGTAAAAAAGGGAGAGAGATAAGAGTAAGAATCGATTTTGACAATTTTAACAGCTGAAAATTAATGTGAAGTAGAAATAGTGAAAGATAACCGACAAATATATTATTTTAGGTAATTCATTTATAACGCCTTATTATCTTAAGTTGTCAATAGAATAAGGATTTGGTTATATAAAAACTATCAAAAAAGGAATCAATGAAAAGACATGATCTTCATGAACGGTGTTGAATGGCCAGGGCGAAAGTCCTGCTGGAGGCCTGAGCAGGCTGGCTGGGCAGCGGTGGTTTGTGAGCTTGTCTATCACAGGTGACCACGGAAAGTTCCACACACAAATGTACTGTTTAACCAATTCCTTTCTAGGACCACGTCATTCAACATGCACCCATGGTTTTAACTACAGACTTAAAAAAAAAAATTGGGGGGGAGGGAGGAGGGTAGGTGACTGTTTAGAATTTCCTTGGAAATATGTGCAACATGATAATGTTCCATGGAGCGAAATTCCTTCTAAATCTTGATGAGCAAGCTATGAAAACAACAAACGAAAAAAGGGAAAAGAGTTAGCAGCCTTGAAAAGGTACAACTTCAGTAAAAATATATAAGCTTTAAGCCCATAAATTATTTGCTGGTTTTCTTTTAAGTAAAATACACATTCGACATTCGCTTAATATTTATTTAAGACTTAATATGTGGTCAACATAGTGCTAACCACTGATGACGATACTTACATAAGGAGATAAAGTCGGGTGGAGAAAGAGACTTATAAACTTACAGCTGAGGTACACCATGATAATACCAAACCTAGCTGCATGTCAACATTGCCCAAAGTAAAGGTACAGACTGCTCGGCCACAATCCCATTCCTCCCCACCTTGAGCAGACCCTACTGGGAGGGGCCTAGCCATCCACACTACATCGAGCTTCCCTGGGAAAAGGGGTTTCTGATGTAGCTAGTCCATCCAGTGGCATCTGAGGCCATCACTTAAGCTCCCTGTGCTGCCGGTACTCATCTAAATGGGCAAACCTTTCGCCCTCGAGTCATCTGTAGAAGAAACTACACATTTGTATCGTGATATAAGTATTTTTTAAAGATTCCGAAATAACTCCTCAATTTGCTTCAAAAAGTAACCAGGTCAACTTTGGACTTTGGTCACTGAGTGAGTTCAGTGGCTTTATTTCAAAAGAGATTTTAATGTTAGGTCAAAAAAAGTGTCTCCAATTCTTTCCAAAACAAAGGATTGTCTTCCTATCAGCGTTCCTGCCCAATAATCTAAGCCCCAAAAGCCATGAATTCAGAAGTTTTATGAATAAATATCACAATGGATGTTTAGCAACTAGAAAAAATGGACATCCTTTCAACTTAGAAAACTTTTCAGGTAATTCAAAGGAGGCAGAAGAAGGAGCAGGATCAAATTCATTGTGTAGAAATAGGGAAAACCGAGAAAAGAGAAGGATGGCAATAAAATATGTATTTATAACTGTGAGCAGTAAGAAAATATTCTAGCTAGCTGTCTAAAGTCATCTGGGCTGGCTTATCAGCAACAATGCTGAATTGTTATCAGGGAATTTTAGATCCACACACAAAATTAGCAATCATCTTGTCTCTCATGAGAAAACTAAAACAGAGAAGCTTAGGGAAAGTATAGGATTCAACTATGGCCTTATGTTAATGCAGCTACCAAGTCTGGGGACACTATCGACAGGGCACCTTTTTCCATTCTGTTCTCATGCTTTTTGAAATATACCATGTTTTCAGGAGGGTGAACAGTAACATATGCTTCCTTTCAACTGGATTATATTTGCTCTTTGATGCAACTAATAAAAGTTCCCTGCATAGGGGAAAACTGGCAGGCAACTTAGAAAATCTCCAGCAGATTTCCAAAGAGAAACTCAACACCTAACGTGGCTGTGGGCACTAGGGAATAAAGCTCCATGATGGTGTCGCCTTGATGGGAAAGCCTTCGAAGAAGTGGCTACCCAAGGTCGTTACACTTCTTGTCAGGAAGGAACTGGTTACAGCCTCTGCGTCCCCATTCCCCAGTGAGAAAGCTTATTTATCTTAACCTGTGAGCTTATTTTGTGACCCCTCCCCATCCCAAACTCCAGGGGCATCCCTCAGCAAGAAGTGGGTTCCATAGCAAATCAGTCCTCCTTTGGGTCTACCAATGGCTGGATGCTGGTTACAAAAACGAATGATATTCTAATGATGATGATAATAGTGATGATGGTGATGTCACTGCTGATAGCAGAAGCTACCATTTATTTCCTATTTAATCCTAACAACAATCTTAAATTCTTGTTTATCTTATTATAATTCTAACTCCAAGCTCTTCACTAGGATCCCAGGGCCACAGTGCTTCATCTTTCAGACCATGGTTTCCTCTGTCCATATTGGACATATTTTAGGATACTCAACCAGTAAACTTGGCCTATGGTTTTACTATCCTTTCCTGTATAACTGCGTCTCTCTACACTGATAATTGCCCATCTCTAGCAGAGTTTTGGTACTAATACATTTCCTCTCTGTATACTAATGAACACCTGGCTACCGTCAAACACTTCGTATTGATCCTAATCTAATTCCCGGCCCCAGCCTCTCCACTCTCTCCTTGTTGTTTCCAAGGTCCTAGCCCCTCAAAGTTCTTGTCAATAAAAAATAAAACCTCAGTGTTTCTGGTAAACACTTGGCTTGTTCTTATTAAATGAATTAAGCTGCACTTGAAAGAAAATTTAAAAAATTTTAAACTGCTAAAACAAC
>NW_011888797.1:5007192-5016092 GCF_000151845.1 Pteropus vampyrus | reverse complement strand
CTGGTTACAAAAACGAATGATATTCTAATGATGATGATAATAGTGATGATGGTGATGTCACTGCTGATAGCAGAAGCTACCATTTATTTCCTATTTAATCCTAACAACAATCTTAAATTCTTGTTTATCTTATTATAATTCTAACTCCAAGCTCTTCACTAGGATCCCAGGGCCACAGTGCTTCATCTTTCAGACCATGGTTTCCTCTGTCCATATTGGACATATTTTAGGATACTCAACCAGTAAACTTGGCCTATGGTTTTACTATCCTTTCCTGTATAACTGCGTCTCTCTACACTGATAATTGCCCATCTCTAGCAGAGTTTTGGTACTAATACATTTCCTCTCTGTATACTAATGAACACCTGGCTACCGTCAAACACTTCGTATTGATCCTAATCTAATTCCCGGCCCCAGCCTCTCCACTCTCTCCTTGTTGTTTCCAAGGTCCTAGCCCCTCAAAGTTCTTGTCAATAAAAAATAAAACCTCAGTGTTTCTGGTAAACACTTGGCTTGTTCTTATTAAATGAATTAAGCTGCACTTGAAAGAAAATTTAAAAAATTTTAAACTGCTAAAACAACTGATCTAATCATTAAAGACCTCTTTACAATAAACCATCTTCGGTTCCATAGACTGAACCATAAGGTGAAATCCCTTCCTAATCTTGAAGTCCAAGATTTCTTAGAAATACATAGCAATAATATCTATAGTTCAATCATCATGAAGGCTAAATATATACAATTATTTAGGAAAGTATACAGTACCTCTTGATTACTGAGTCACAATATTTTCTTCTAATCTTAAAGAGAAAATTAAGAAAAGTTAAATATTCAGATTATAAAGAACATATTCTAGTTTTCTATAAAACTACAAATAGTTGTGACATATATGTATTTGCTAGTCTAAATCATAGAGAAATAGCAATGAGGAACAAATCGCTAGAGTATGTTAAAATTAATGTAATACAGCCTGGTGTGCAAATTAAACATATTAACAGTCCTTTAAAACTATACATGAGATGACTGTACAGCACTCAGTAAATCAACATTCTTTACCACAAGCCTCACTTAAAAATTTATGTAAGCAAGCAGTTACAAGGCTGTAGTCAAAAGGACTTCATTTACCCCACAATGACTATCACAGCTCAGAAAAAGGAGACTTACTTCATTTAATTATACAACAAACAGTTATTTTTCCTCTAATCACCAGGCTGATTAGGAGCGAGTCATCTTTCTAATGCATCACAAGAATTTACCTTTGTATTCTGCAAAAACTCCCAAAACTGACCGAAACATTAGCTTTCATTTTCATACTGACCATCACTGAAACTATTAAGAAATTAAAAATACCCACGCAGCATAACCACAAATAGAAGCTAGACTTTGCTTTGGAATGACAATCTCATCAAATGGGCGGCAATTTTAATAAATGATTATAATGAACAGATCCATGGTTCATATATATGGTTCACTGCCACTCAGTAATATGTAGTTTGAGTCAAGCAAGCTGAAATATAAATTTCATATTTTTTCACAAAACATAAAATAGAGAAAATAAATATCACGTGATTTTACTTACTTTTTCGAACAGTCTTTGTTTGATTGGATACCATACTGACAGCTTCAGATGGGAGACCAACATATACTCCCCCATAGTTTCTTAATAAAAAGAAGCAGATATAGAAAAAACAGACCAATTTAAATGGTACATTATTTGCAGAAAGTGATAGAAACATAGAATACTTCAAACAATTACAGGTTTATTAAAATAATCGATAATTTTTCAGAAGTAGAATTCAGAATATTATCGCTCTTCGAAATATAATTGTTTTTTTTTTTCTGTTAAAAAGGAGCTGTGTGTAAAAAGAGAAAGCTGTATTGAGTTAGAATTTTTAGACATTTTACTTGCAATAAAAAAGAAGTTGGGATGTTATAATTTAGTATCGTAATAAATATCAGTTGGAGTGACAAGTAACATTTACAAGAATTCAGTCAACAACGTATTCGGTGCTATCGATACACAAAAATATTTCATCTGTAGGTAGATATAAACATAAAATTAGGAGAGAGAGAGAGCTAAGAAGTCATGAGAGTAGGGTGCAGTTAACCAGAGGAGGGATAGGAGGACAGAGAAGGCCGAGAGAACGAAGGGAAGTCATCCGGTTAGGGAGGATGACACATCCAAAGGCCACAAGATGGAAACTACTGCAGGCTACGTGCACAGGACTGAAACTGAACTTGCTTGAAAGAAGCAAACATAATAAGTCCTGGGAATCTTTCAGATCACGCATTCTGTACCGAAAGTTTTCCTAGTGAATCCGTATTATTGGTAGTGTGCTACAAGTGTTAAATCCGTGAATTAATGCAGGTTAAATTAAATCCATGAGGTGTGGCCAAAATTATTCAAATTAAGGCCAGCTTCAGTATCAAACATACCTCCTCTTGTCATCTTCTGTTATCGATTCTTCTGTTCTAAAAGGTCAAAGACATTTGCCATAAGCTATTTGGTTATTACATAGTCAGAGACTTCATTTTTGGTTATGAGAAAAGGGACTCTGAGTTAAAGTCTATTTTACTTCAAGTTCTCCCATCAAGTATTTCTGTAACACAGTATTCTGTCTCCACCTCAATCATTCATACACTAAAAAAATTTTCTACTTATCAAAATGTGCAGACCCAGCTGTCAAAAAGCCCAACTGCCAAACAAAATAAAAAATTGAGGACAGCCGAAATTGGAAAGAGCACATAAATGAGATGCCAGGAAGCTTGGGTTCTTGTCCTGGCTATGCCACCCGCCCCCTGTGTGACACAGGCTGTGGGCGAGTTGCCTGCCTATATCTCATTTGTAAAAATGGGGGTCAACCAGACTCTGAAGATCCCCTTCCAGTCTTAACACACTATGATTTTTCTGTTTTTCAGGCCAATTCAGTGGAATAACTCCAGGTATAAACAATTTCTTTAGCACAAAAAAGTTTCTTTTCATTTGGTTTTTTTTTTTTTTCATCTTAAAAAAAAAAAAACTCCAGCCATTTTACACATGATCTGCAAAGAGAAGGAAGAAGGTTTAAAAGGAAATTTACAGAATCGCTTTCCTTGCATAAGAGAAACCCATGTTCTACTAGAATTCCTTGGCCTATTTCTGAAAGAATCAGAACACTTTCCTTGAAGCACTAGTTACCATGCATAAGTTACTCCTGTGAAAGAAAATAAAAACTGATCCAAATGTAGCTGGCTGAACTCAACGTGTAATTAATGCCAAGGGGCTTCAGTCAAGAAGCGAGCAAGCTGAAAACATCCAAACAGCTTCACTGAATCTTCTAATTCTAGGACTAATTGTGGTTTCACCCATTTAAAAGTTCTAAATATTTCAAGTGTATATGCACATGAGATTTTGCTTCGCTGCAACAGCAAGTTCCAAGTTACAAAGAAGGGGAGACTAAATGTGGCAATTATCTGTCGAACACTGGCCGTGTCCACACAGCCAATACTCCCACAGAGTGCAAAATCCACCTCCAGATCTAATTGATCCAAACTGAGCACATGACCTAAACTCGCCAGATAATTATCAATTTCATTTATCTCTTGCTAAAGTTGGATCGTTTTTTAACTGAAAGGTGTCAAAGTCATACGGAATTAGAAATGGTGTTATGCTCATTGAAGCAGTATAACGAAGTTGTGTTTACTACTTGTAATTAAAATGAATTTATAATCCATTAGTATAGATAACAGGAAAATGATGGTAATAAACTCATACAAGATTATAAGAACTGTTTACTGCGGTCTTATGTGACTACTGTTATCATGAAATTGTTTTTGAAGTTATAAAGAACTAGTAGATTTGGACATATATAATGTCTCATAGTTTCTGCCACAGGCGATCTTTTCATATCCAATTACATATCTGTTTATTTTAACTTTTTCCCTTTTTGCCTAATTCCACTTAAGGATACAGCCAAGGTTTTAAAATATATTTTAACTTCCCCAAATGTAAGAAAATAGTAAATAATCTTTATTATTTCTGACAAATTATTCAACATTCTAAAATCCAATCTGTACTCTATTATGAAATCAGTCAACATTCTTACACATCTAACTGGCAGGAAATGATAATGTAGCTGCCACATTTGCCAGATAATAAATTAAGCTTCAGATGTAATTCAAAATGTTTTTAAAAATACTATTTATAAAGACATGTCTAATCTTTTAAACCATCAAATAATTTATAAAGTCTGCCTTTGAATATGTGATCCCATGTATGAGACTGCTGCTTCATCCATGCCTTCTACAAAGAATTATTCTACACCATGAAGATGAGATGGGTAAAAATGGCATCATCAGCGAGTCCCTCCTATGTATCAGATATAGTGCAGGGCACTTCACATGCATGAATGCTGTTCCTCACGGCAGCTCTGAGAGTTCAGGCCTGAGGAAATAGGTTGAGAGAGCCATGTAATTAATAAACCTGGAAAACCAACATATAAACCCTGTTTATCTGACACCATAGTCATGTTCCACATTCTAATTCACTACTCTGCCTCTCAAATAGGAAGATGCAAAAGTCAAAGGCATTTCCAGTAACAAATCAACATGGTGGCTTTCACTAAAGTGGGAGCTGCCTCCACACCACTCTTAGAAAAGCTTTGAGCATCAGCCCCAGGTCACCACCCGCTTGTGAACTGTACCTGGCACTTTTTTTTTTTAGTGCTATTATATTATTTCCTCATTACAATCTTACAAGATGGGTAATCACTACATTTTAAAGATGAAAAACTGAGGCTCTGAAAGGTTGATTGCATGACCAAGGTTACAGGGCCTTGAGGGCAACAGAGCCGGAATTCAAGTCCAATTTGTGTGATTCCAACTCGCGCTTCATCAACTGTGAGCCATGCTAATTTGAATCAGAGAAACACCCCACCTCCCAAGCTGAATCTCTCCAAGTTTTATCATCCCATTTAGGGAAAGAGGAAACCAAGATGGTAGAAGAGTGTAAGTCAATGTTTCGTTAGGATTAGAAGAAACACCTAACATCTGCCAGGGACAATCAACCTTTGTAGAACTTGTCAAATCACTATGGAGCTAACTCATTTTTATCCAAGTATCAAAGCTATCCTGATAGGAAGTTACATTAGAATCTATTTGTCTGGAAAACCAGGTCTGCACTAAGATAAAATCAGAAAATGGAGGTTGGGCACTTACTCCCTCCGGATGAGAGTCTAAAACACCCACCTTCTGGCCTGGGGCACTGCTTCCCCGAAGGGTCATTCCTTGCTGATAAGAGAAGTGGACATTAACTTGAGGCCGTTCAAAACTGGGGTATGGAATTTACCTTAGCACTAAGCACTTTAGCAAGAAACTTGAGTCTCTGGGATGCTAACCCTTGGGGAGAGTCTCGAGTTTTGAATAATGCCCTAGCTGTTCGAACGTCGGGGCCGCCACGTCTGTGCGCCATTTTAAGAAATCGTTGCTCTTTGTTTCCCCTCACAAAACATATCTCGAAAGATTTTGTTATCGACTGGCCTTAATAATTCACTTGCTGATATTTTCTCAGACGTACGAGTGCCAGGGGGAGCCTCGGATGCACATGGGATAACCAAGGTTCCCGCAGGGAGCTTATCTTACGTAATGTGAATCGGAGGCAAGTGAATTTTACATTTTGGTCAGCGTGTGCGGCCTTGTGTAGGCACGTGCAGATTTCCGTTCCGTTTCTGGAGTGATGAAAGTAGTCTGTGGTCCTTCGACCTCACAGATCCAGAATGGCAGGCTTGAACCACGCTCAGGCCATGGCTGCCCACCCCGCTTCCCCTCCTCCCCACTGTGGAGCTCTCGCATGAGCCATTCTGCGTTTCACTTTGAACTTGATTATTTTTCTCTCCTTGTCACTACAGCTTAAGTAGCTATTGTGTGGCCTGAAGCTGTGATGGCTGATGGGTTATAAAATGTGTCCCCCAAACCAGTGAAGGGAATGGGGAGGGAGAACAAAACAGAAAGCCACACCTTCCCCCGGCTTTGTGAGAGCAGCAACCTTCCCATGGCTTTGAAAAAGTCTAGAAGGTCCCCAGAAACAGGCATCGCTCTCCTGTTTTCTGCCAGTGCTGGGGCAGATCGGTGAGGGCAAAGAATGTGATGGCACCCTAGCATCTTTCCGTAGAGAGGAGAGCCCGAAGACTGAATTGTTCCACGCTGGAAAAGATAACGCGGAAAGGAGGCCAGCTCGCCGTAGATAACCTGGAAAACTGGCCAAACTGCTCTGCTGCGCTTGACACCGCTCCCAAGGGGTTCACTGGGCCAAGCAGATCTACAGACCCAGCCTACCCACAAGCTGGCTCCCTCAGAAAAGGAGCAAGTGGATATACCTCAGCCAGGATGCATCTTCTGGAAGTAATACACTTCTAAATGAGAGCTCTAAAACAGAGTTCAGGAGTCCAGGCCCAGACACACAAGCAGGGGCACTGAAAAATGGGATCTGTGAGAGAATGGATTCGGGGAAACAAGAGCACCCCTTAATCTACCAAGTTAACTGAACTGTTGGAGTCCCAGCCGTGCACCTAAATTATGAAATCTGGAATCTCTGTTGAATAAAACAATAAATTCGGTCTGATCCAGCATATGCACCTTGCTCCTTGGTCTCTCTCACACCCTTGGAATCCATTCCCGCACACGTTCCCAAGGTTTCTGGTAATATAAACTATGCAATTCTGCCATTATTTTACAGTGCAAGCTCTTCTCTCAGGTCAGACTGTGCACCTGTCCCTTTGGGGCACACTGAGATCTGACTCTGTTTGTGGGTCTAGTGGCAATCAAAGGTGATTAGGTCTGGAACAGGTCTCAAGGAGGACAAGCGTTCCCTAACGAAGCAACCGCCCCAGATGTGGGGACCCAGTTCCGTGCCTCCCCATCCGAGCGGCCTGCCCCTTTCTCAAAGGCACTGCCAGGAAAAGAGGAAGCTTCTGGCTGGCGAAGATGGGGGGAAAAAGTCAGCTCCCCATCATTAGTTTCAACTCAATTTAATTTAGGCCACACCAGTGCTCTTGAGAGGGGCGACGGGAAATAGAAGAGGCTACAACCTCCGTCTCTAATCTAACCAAGGACTAAACAGCCACTAAATTTTCCCTGCAGTATGGAACTGAATCTCAAACAGGTAACACACGCCCCTCCGTTTAACACAGTTTTAATGCCCACGTAGCATGACCAAACGCGGCAAGACAAGGAAGTCGTGGCCCACCTTGACTTCTGGCCTCCCAACTAAGAAAAGGCTAAAGAGAGGAAGGGAGAGGTGTAAAGAGGCAGGTCGACTGGCTTTTCTTTAATCAGTTATGTAATCGACTACCTTATTGGATGATTTTAAGAGTCTGGAAAGGCTATGATTTAAACACCATTTAATTGTGCCTGTTGGCTAAAGTTACAAATTCAAGCCTATCAGCTACGTGCGCCCCAGTGCCAATGAAGGGAAAAGTCTGAGAGAGAGAGAGAGAGAGGAGGGGAAGATGCCAGGGAAGGCGCTGGAACTAAGGCTGGGGTCCAGGTAGGAACACTGGCCATTTCACAGCTGTGCCCAGAATCCATCCTGGAAGACTTACTTCTGTAGTCCACAGAGTAAAGGAGTAAAGTAGTACTAAAAAAACTTACATAAATTTTAATGAGTAGATATTTCATTTTCTGGTTATGTGTGAGCCACCACTCTACAGGGTAAGCTTATGCGACACACCTGTTTTTTTCCAGAGGGAGCATGACTGAAAGCCTAATGGTAAAGTGCTCTCTCTGACATCACGATAGTGTTTTATGGCTGACCAAAGACATCACTGGAAACGTTGTGGAAAGTGATGTGATATTTGAAAAAAAAAATGTAATAGCACAATTATATCTTAATCATAAGCTCACATCCCATCTTATGAGGAAAACCTTTTAAATCAGAACGTTTCCTAAGAACCGTGGAACATGTATTAACAATTTCAGACCGGGTTTAAAAAATACACCGAGCATTTAATTAACATTGGATCTCTTTCTGTTGGCAAAGATTTATCTTCTTTTATCAAAGAACAGATGTTCAAAGAGAAAGAATGTGTCGAGGGCAAAGCCACCCACTGAGTATCATGATACTCTCCTGGAGTGAGATCATATAGATGCCAGCAGGGTCTGATTCAAATTCTTGGTCATAGCATCAGTAAAAATGTTTGCAGAGACAAGTGTTATTGAGGGTGGACCACCAGTTACTCATAGTTCCCCAACCTGTTGAAAGATTGTTAAAAAGGTAAATCCTCAGTTGATAGTTTAAAAATGTCACGCCCTTGCAGAGCAGTATAGTGGTGAGTGATATCTATCTTTCCAATGTTGGCCCAACACCTGGTGCTCCCACAGGCACGTCAGAAAAATTAAAAAAAAAAAAAGAAAAGAAAAAGGCAACTAACCGTCAGCAGCCACAGCTAAGCTTCGGCTTGAATAACTTCAGGTTTCAAAACTGCTTTCTTAGAGCTCAGAGTTTCCACCAAATACTTCTGGCCTACTTCCTGTGAACTTGCTCATGTCAGCACAGTGCTCTTCCTACCCTTCTCGGATCGAATGGCTACCCTGATCCAGAGTGTCTGGGTAATCGCACACCCATCTGCTGCATACCAGCTTTGCAGACCTTTCCCAGATGAACTCGAGAGTCGAATTTCCTCTCTAGCCATATATAAGCTCTGACTTCTTTTAAGTCACAGTTCCAGAAGGTGAGCTGTCTCGAAACTAGCTAGGTGTCTGGGGCAGGATGGTTTTCCTCTGCCTGTCCTATTTTTCACTGTATTTTGTACATGCCTATTTAAAACCAAATACCCAGGTAGAACACTTAAACCTTTCAATTGGTTTATTACAATTAGATTTCCTCTTATCAATAACTGTCACTTTAATTAAGAGAGAAGCCTTAT
>NW_011888797.1:4997134-5005297 GCF_000151845.1 Pteropus vampyrus | reverse complement strand
TCCGCCCTTCCACTCTCCCCATTCATCAGCCCTTATGGGTGTCCCATAACAAGTGCCTTGCAGTCAGCATTTTAGCAATGCTTGCTGGTCACACTTCTCCCTCTCCCTCTCTATCCCTGGATGATCTCACCCATCTGCTTTCCCTTTCCTGGTTTCTCTTCCACTGAGCCCTACTCCAGGAAAATCTAACTGTGTATTGATGGACAACCAATGGGACTGTGTGATGTGTAACCACAGCAAGGCCTTCAATACACTGGGTCTTCTGCCATCAGGTATTCATCACAGAGACTCTGTTGAATCTTTTCAATAACCCTTAAACCACCAAATAATTCTATACCATTTACCGAGGTACAGCAAGGCATAAGGCCAAGCGTAATCCTAGGTACTGAATCTACTGTACCAATAACCGTCACAACCCTTGAGCGGTTACTTAACTGCTCTATGCCTCATCTCCTCATTTGTAAAATGAAAGAGCATTACTGTTTCCATCGGCATCATGGGTACGGAATGAGATAATGTACATGAAGTGCTAGAAATCACTACATGGCACATAATCCTCAATCAAGAGGAGCTTCTAACTGAGAATGACGATGATAAGGACAAAGACGGTTACTGTGCACAGTTATTACTATTCCAATTTTACAGATAGGAATATTAAGGACACAAGGTCACACAGCTAGTAAATGGTAGCAGGACGTTTAAATGCAGGTCTCTCTGCTTCCAAAATGCATGCTTTTACAATGCTACTTCCACCCCGTCCTTCTCACCCTGTCTGCTACTTCACAGAGGAGCTACGAGTCCATCAGACACCCTCAAGTTTGTAACAAGGAGCAGAAAGAGCTCAGCTGATACAGGTGCTGTAGACTTGGGAAATTAATAAAGGATTCCAAGAAAACACAAGATTAAGGATCCATAATTTCATTTTTAAAAGACAGAGCTTCAATGTTTTATGTGAATTCATTCCAAGGTATTTTTCTCTACAGCTGCCACCTTCTATAACAATAAAACTGCTTTGTCAAGAATAGGAACTTAATGAAATGTCACTTTACAAGTTTTAAGTGAAAGAAGCTTTTTAATTATCTTGCTTAAATTGAGTGGCTATGATCTTTCATTTTTAACAGCAAACATTAAATTTGAGTCACAGTGTTTAATACTGTTTCTTATTTGAAACAGATGTCTAATATCCTTATAAATACTGCTTAAAATTTTAAATCAATTTGAAATTACATAAAAATTGACCTACATGGAGAGCATGCTTCGTTTCTGCCTATCCATTCTGGGGACAGTATCCCAATTTTAATTTAGTGTGGAAACCACTACTCTCCCACTCTTTGGCCATGTGGTCTGGTGGAGCTAATGGCACTGATTGGCTCCAGCAGTGGGCACATGACCTAGGCCTGGCCAATGAGAAGCTCATGTACCCTTCGCCCCTTGACTAAATGAGAGAGAGGCACATGACCCCATGTCCTGGCCAGGGAGAGCCTAGCCCTGGGACTGTTAATCAAACCGCAGGAAAAGGGAAGCCCTTTTCCACAGGAAATATTAAGCTGATCTCCATCACCACTTGGGGAAAGTTGCTTAAGAATGGAGCCAAAAAACAGGAAGGCAGAGATGGAAGTTTCTTCCCGTCCTTCGATCACCTGGATCCAGCTGTGACTAAGGCCAGACCCCTGAAGCTTTTCCGTTACACATGCCAATAAATTCCTTTTTGTTTGTTTGTTTAGGCCAGTTTAAGTTGGGCTTCTGCCATTTCCAACCAAAAATATCCCAACACAACCTATTTGTGCCAAAGAGCTAAGATCATTCACTAAAAAAAAAGCATAGCTGATTTTTGCAGGTTTGTGAGAGCAGCCAAATGTCATCACGTTGAATTCACTTCTATTTTGTTCCGCATGTTACTGCACTGTGATTTAATTTTAAAAAGACAGAGGGAAAGAGAAAAAGGCTCACTCTCTGATGTGCATGTGAGTCTGTCTTAAGGCAATTAAATTTCTATTTATCTTCACTGTGCTTGATCTCAGATTTCTAAAGTGAACTTTCTAAGTTTTTAATCGTTGTTGCCTGTTCTAAGATCTACTTCCATCAATTATTTTCTCCTTCACTACTGATAACCCCCTCCCAAAACCACCCTAAGCTTTTCTTACTGGTTCCTACCCTTTAGCCTATAAGTACACCTAAGTCTCCTCCACACAAAAATTAAATCAAAAAAGAGAAAGAGATTACAATATACAAAATCATACACAATCAGAAAAAAATTTAAAAAATAGTGTAAACTATTAAAGATGCTTGTCTCTGGTAGTAGGAATAGCTGACTTTATCTTTCTTGAAAAAAATACTTTTCTGTACTTCTGATACTTTCTTGGTCCTGCTTTTATAACAGAAATATATATATTTTTTAAAATAACTTCTTCTTTCAGCCACCAACATCTTTCCATCCTTTACTGCAGACATTAAATAAAGACCATGCACACTTCCTTGCTCCTTGCTCACTTCCACTTGGACTCAATTATTACACCACGCGACTGAAAATATAGACTCCCACCCCCACCCCAGGCGACCAGTGTGGCCGTCACAGCACAGCCAATGGCTTCTCTTCTCCCTTTAGCCCATTTGATAATCCTCTATGGCTTATCGGCCATCCCTTCCCTTGGCTCAAGTTTGAAACTGGAACATTATCCTCAGCTTTTCCTTTCCTTTGCTTCCCCATTCAGTGGTTCACCAAATCTTCTCAATTATACGTACAAGTGCACCCTGAACATCACCTCTTCTCCTTTCCCACTGCCCCTGTCTGCCGTCTGACCCTCTGGTGGCCTCACTCTACTCCTCCTCCATGCCTCCACCTCTCCATCTCACATAGGGCCCTGCCTTGGAAGAGTTAACACCCTACGGCTCCGACCTTAACATTTCTGATGGCTCTTAAATGCAAGCAAAATCACCTACGATTTCTGGCCTGGCATCCAGTGGAGAGATCCAGAAAAAAATTCTTCTCCCAAAGAATAAGATATAAGCCCAGAAAAATAGATAAAATTTTACAAACAAGATTGGGGAAAAAGGCCAATCCTGGCAGAGGGAACAGCAAAAAAACAAGGAACCAAGACAGAAAGCATGAAGTCGGTCTGGGCCCCTGCGAGAGACCTCACTGAGCCGGCCGCCAGCTCACCTCTCAGGCCCTGGCCTCTCTCACCAGGCAGCGTGCCCTTCCACCTCTTGCAGAGTCAGTCGGCTAAAGGCTGAAACATAGGTGACCTTCCTGTTCCCAAAGGGTTCTGGGTTCGAGCCGGTGGACAATGGAGAATAACTGAAAGATTTTGAACAGAGGTCTCCTAAAAGGTCAGCAGAGTGTTTGAGGAAATCAATCTGGCAACGACAGACAGAAATAGAAGGGAGAGAAGGAAGGAGGGACCGAGACACTGCAATGTACGAATAAGGTAAGGATGCTGAACTCGTCGTGGCTAAACGTGTTCGTAATAAACTCAAACGTTGCCACCAGGAGTTTGGAGAAATCTATACCGCTTCTTTTGTACCTGAAGTCCCATATAAAATGCACGTTTAACTTCCAAAAGACTTTACATTTTCCCATTATGGTCTTCTCTGAATTCTTCCTTATAATAAAAATGTCTGACTCTATTTTTGATGTTTAACCGCTGACAGCTTTCAAGTTCCACCACTCTCCTTTTGCCCCACGTCTGTGCAAGCTGATAAAAAAGCTATAAAGAACCTCTGCCTTTGTGCTGGTAGAAGATCAAACCATTCAAACCTCTGCCCATGCTTAGGAGCCCTCGTCTCTGCCCAAGTTCCAACCCCAATATGAACCAAAACCACCAGCCCCTTCCTTCACTCAAGCTGCTGGACCAGTTTGGGCGCCTCCTCTGCTTGTCCCAGAAAGCCTCATTACGTGAGTGATCAATCTTTTCAAACTCTCTTGGGGTGTGTGTGTGTGTGTGTGTGTGTGTCTGTGGCACCATCAGTCTTGACACCGAATCAGTTTGGGGTGAGTGAGGCAGGAGTTGATCCCACGTCCACAGAGTAACCACAAATGCACTTAAATAGTGACCTACTGCGAAGTCCTTACTATACCTAGATTGGAGGTAGGGAGATGCAGAGAAGGGGCATATGGAAATACTGAAAGACTCTGTGAGCTCCAGAAACTTCTCATAGAGAGAGGGCCCTTTATTAAATATCCTGTGGTCTAAAGATGAACTCAATATTGACTGGCTACGCTGCGTGGTCAGACATTCACTCAAATATCTAGTTATCAACTTTAAAACGACTGACTGTGTATTTAGTAAAGACTTAGCTCCAGCCTCTCCCTATTGGCTAACTGTAAGACACTGCCCAGTCACAGGAGCTACGTGCTTAATTCTCTCATAGTCCCTTGCTCTTACCTAGAAGAAATTGGTAGAGGTTGGGGCAGAAACACAAATATTTCCCTTTCTTAACATTCTGAGTTAAGGGGCTAGGGCAACTGAAAGACTAAAATGAAAAATCACAAATAACATCATTCTTCAAATAGCACTTTAGTCTTAAACCAAATGATAATCTTGATTTGTGCTTAGTACAGAAAGTATTTCCATGTCTTTTCAACCATACCTACATATAGCTAAAGGTCATAATCATGAAAAATAGTGTCTTCCTCAGAAAGAGTTTAGAAAATCATAATATTAAGTACTCACACATCTTTAGCTGCTCCTGTAGGGCCTAGGGGGAAAAAAAAGGAGAGATAAGTTTGTATTAGTGGATAGCTACAAAAAGTTTAAGGCCAATTCCCAACTAAAATAATATTCCAGAAGAGGCAAATTGAGAATATGGTTTTTTAATAAGATTATTTCAAAAAAGAAAAAAGGCAACATAACCGTAAATTCCAGATCTTAAATTTAGAAAGTATGGGTTCTGAAAGAGATTTTACAGATCACCTAATCTAACCTCCTCGTTTTACAGATAATGAAACTGATGGATTTGAGAAATATTTTCTTCTCTAAGCCACACCTCTTCTATGCTGGTGTCCACAGGGCATTGTTACAAGTTACACTCTGCCCTGGTCACAAAGTAAAGCGAAGTCACAAAACGAAACGGAGGTGATGTCCTAAATGAATTAGGAAGTGTCGAGAACACCAGCCTAGCTCTAAAAGGAGTTACATACATTAATAATTCTGCTTCTAGTTGCTATTGAACCCTCTTATTTCTGCTCCCACTGCATACCAGAAACAACCCATCTCTTTCGGAAGCCATTCCTATCACTGATCGCAGATTCTCCACCTACCACACATTCCCATCCCCACTCTCCTTCTTCCAAATATCCTTATCTAGTGACCTAGTACTTGGTTCCAACTTTACTACATACATGGCATCAAATGTCCTTTAACCTCGTTAAAACCTCGCTTTTCTCGTGCGTCAAATAAGGGTAATAGGAGAACCTTTCTCAAAGGTTATTGTGAAGATTTTTTTTTTTTAATGTGTAAACACAGCACAAAGTCTGGCACATAAAAAATAGCTAAATTATTATTAACAGTCACATTTAACTTAATATCTCCATACCTATGATGGAAATTAAAATAACCTCTACATGAGTCACAGAAAAGTGAAAATAAAGGAAGATGTGCTAGAAAGTAAGCAAGTAAGTTTGCGGGAAAAGTTATTGTCAAGGTTGCAAGAACTACACCCCAGTGATACTAATTCAGGATCTGTAATGCTGCAAATTCAAAGCAGAGCATAAAGATAATCAAGACTGTTTCAAAGAAATACTTTCAAGGCTTTGCCCAAACCTGAAGTTTATAGCAAACTTAGCTCCTTTCTTCAGGGAAGAGTAATACTTCTGTGCCACAACCATCATTGAAATTATATAAATAAAAACTGTTTTGGAATCTGAGATCACAAAACCAAAAAATCTTAAAATTAAAAAAAAAAAAAGTCTTGACACAATACACTGCCAACAGTGTAGTATTTTGATAGGAAAAAAATAAACAAAGGATTAGTGCCACCGAAAACCCGTGGCAATGAACATCTTACTTCAGAGTCAAAACAAGCATGAGAATCTGGAAGAAAGTCTAGAATAAAAATAATACCCTCATTTTCTAATTTTTATTTTCACAGAAAAGGATAGGGAATGTTTTGGTGTTTTGAGGGATGGGGGGACCAAAAGTGTCAGAAACTTGTGTTCTGTGAAGTCGAACAGAGAGAACAGATTATAATGTGGACCATGAATCCATTTAGATGATAGACCATCTAGTACAAGCCACAGGCAGAGCAGAGAGACAGAAGCCATCCCGCTCCAGGGGTGGAGCAGGGTGCTACGCAAAGGATGCCATGGAATTGGAGGGCAAAAAACCTAAGTCCTTGTTCCAGTATTTGTCTAAGTCAATAAATCGCTTCGCTTCCATTTCTAATACTGGGCTGATAAAGGCAACTGAGAAGACAAAGCACAATAATGTGTGTGAAATTAGTTTCAAAACAGCACCATGTTATCCAATTAGTACTTAATTTTAAGGTCACCAGGAGCCCTCTAGCCACTTCACCTTGATTGCGCCAGCTGCACGCACCCAGTTCGATTCACCATCTAACATCCCGGCAAGCCCAAGGCAGATACCTGGTGTTGTCTTCCAGAAGGAAATCAGATCATTTTTCTCAAATGTCCTTCATTTAAAGGGCACCATCTCTTTAATAATTGCAATGGTGAAGATGGCAAAGTAGTCCAAAACACTACATCAAGTATATACGTATGATTGATGATTGTAGTATATGCTCCATTTTTTTTTTAAGGGCAGAAATTGTGCATCTTCAAAGCAAGGTAACATGGCATTAATGATACGTTTATAAACCCAAGGCAGCACACAACTTCTCAGAGTTAAAAAAAAAAAAAAACTGTAATTGTTGGAAACCCTGGGCAAAACTATCAGAATATCTAGGTATATAAAATGTGAAAGTTCTCTTCATTCTTTGAAAGTATAAAATCATAAAATTATTAGAAGAAAATTATCATTACTCCCACTGAAACATTTTACTCACACTTTACCTATATATTGATTATAATACACCAGACAGAGGTCTCTAATTTATGCAAAAAATACTTTAACTAGAACTATTCAGATAGTGGCAAAATCCTATTTGCATTAAAGTGTGTTTATAGTTCATGTGATCTGTCATTTATTAAACAAGCATAGTGGTGTGTCTAATTCTTTCTAGGCCGGGGGATAGAGCAATCATCCCTGTTAGCAACACTTCATTTCCTGCCAAAATGACTCCTTACTGTTTAAATATAGCCTTGGTGCATTATTATAATGGCCTTAAGAGAAATAGAGATGAGGGAAGGTAACAATGTTTCTTGTGGAATAAAAGTACCACAAAACATATGGAAAGTTAGAATTTCTGTAGGTCAAAAGATTTAATGACTGTTTTCCAACTGTATAAATGGTCATTTTAAATATCTTCCTAAAAAACAGAAAGGGGGGAGGGGAGGCTTGCTTTCAGGAAAGTATAGTATGCACTTCTAGTGACAAAAAGTAACTGTAAATGGTTACGGTACACAAGGAAGAACATTTCCTTCTGCAAGTAACTGTTTAACACTTAAACACTGATTGTTCACAATATCACTTCATTTCACAGTGCTTGTGTATATCTTTTACTTTATGCACTTCAAAAGATTTTAATATTTTATTCATGAGTCTCAAGGCCAAAGTCTCAGTTACTTAAAAATGCATAGCAAATCCAATGTATTCAAACATTCAATAAACTTAATCTGATATTGTGGATTCATACCAAGATAGTTGGTCTTTGTCCCTTCCTGGCACAGAGCTGCTAAAAAGCTTGGAATTTCCTCAGTGATAGAGATGATAGGAGCCTTCTAATGAGGTGCCTCTTGGCAGGACCCTAGCTAGCTTTAGGATGGCGGCTGGTCACCAGAAAAGCCAACCCTTGATTAGAAGCATGGAACTTTCAGCCCCACTCCCCAACCTCCAGGGAGGGAGGAGGGACAGGAGGTGGAGTTAATCACCAATGGCCAAAGATTTAGTTAACCATGCCTGCATAACGAGATTTCCATGAAACCCCTAAATTATGGGGTTTGAAGAGCTTCCCAGTTGACAAGCACATCCATGTGCCAGGAGAGTGGTGTGCCCCAACTGCATGGGAACAGATGCACTCCAGATGCAGACACCTCTCTACGTGTCT
>NW_011888797.1:4994726-4997084 GCF_000151845.1 Pteropus vampyrus | reverse complement strand
AACTATCAGAATATCTAGGTATATAAAATGTGAAAGTTCTCTTCATTCTTTGAAAGTATAAAATCATAAAATTATTAGAAGAAAATTATCATTACTCCCACTGAAACATTTTACTCACACTTTACCTATATATTGATTATAATACACCAGACAGAGGTCTCTAATTTATGCAAAAAATACTTTAACTAGAACTATTCAGATAGTGGCAAAATCCTATTTGCATTAAAGTGTGTTTATAGTTCATGTGATCTGTCATTTATTAAACAAGCATAGTGGTGTGTCTAATTCTTTCTAGGCCGGGGGATAGAGCAATCATCCCTGTTAGCAACACTTCATTTCCTGCCAAAATGACTCCTTACTGTTTAAATATAGCCTTGGTGCATTATTATAATGGCCTTAAGAGAAATAGAGATGAGGGAAGGTAACAATGTTTCTTGTGGAATAAAAGTACCACAAAACATATGGAAAGTTAGAATTTCTGTAGGTCAAAAGATTTAATGACTGTTTTCCAACTGTATAAATGGTCATTTTAAATATCTTCCTAAAAAACAGAAAGGGGGGAGGGGAGGCTTGCTTTCAGGAAAGTATAGTATGCACTTCTAGTGACAAAAAGTAACTGTAAATGGTTACGGTACACAAGGAAGAACATTTCCTTCTGCAAGTAACTGTTTAACACTTAAACACTGATTGTTCACAATATCACTTCATTTCACAGTGCTTGTGTATATCTTTTACTTTATGCACTTCAAAAGATTTTAATATTTTATTCATGAGTCTCAAGGCCAAAGTCTCAGTTACTTAAAAATGCATAGCAAATCCAATGTATTCAAACATTCAATAAACTTAATCTGATATTGTGGATTCATACCAAGATAGTTGGTCTTTGTCCCTTCCTGGCACAGAGCTGCTAAAAAGCTTGGAATTTCCTCAGTGATAAAGATGATAGGAGCCTTCTAATGAGGTGCCTCTTGGCAGGACCCTAGCTAGCTTTAGGATGGCGGCTGGTCACCAGAAAAGCCAACCCTTGATTAGAAGCATGGAACTTTCAGCCCCACTCCCCAACCTCCAGGGAGGGAGGAGGGACAGGAGGTGGAGTTAATCACCAATGGCCAAAGATTTAGTTAACCATGCCTGCATAACGAGATTTCCATGAAACCCCTAAATGATGGGGTTTGAAGAGCTTCCCAGTTGACAAGCACATCCATGTGCCAGGAGAGTGGTGTGCCCCAACTGCATGGGAACAGATGCACTCCAGATGCAGACACCTCTCTCCGTGTCTCTCCATCTGGCTGTCCACCTGCGCCCTTTTAAATAAACCAGTAAGTTTAAACCGGTAAGTAACATACCTTCCTGAGTTCTGTGAACCATAGAGAATTATTAAATTTGAGAAAGGGGGCTGTGGGAACCCCCAAATTTATAGCAAAGATATAAATGCAAGAAACCTGGGAACTCAATACTTGCAACTGGTGTCTGAAGCAAGGTCCTCTTGTGGGACTGAGTCTTCAACCAGTGGTGACTGACATTAACTCCAAGTAGTATGGGAATTCAGTTTAATATCAGGCACCCATCTGATGTCGCAGAATTGGAGAACTGGATGGTGCCAGGAGGAAAAAAATACTCAGATATTCTTCATGTTTTATAACATGTTTTATAAAAATTTGGTATCCTAATAAGTAACTGAGGCTCTGAACAACCTTGAAGTGCTTAATGAGTCATACTAAGATTAAATTGTGCTGTATTTAGTTTAAGAAATAATTATTTACACTCCAGGTATAGAGTTTTTTTAACAACATTTTCTTCTTTTCTAATTTTGTCCCATTCCTGGACGACGGCAGAAAAACCACCTGTTTTAGTTTCCTCTGGTTGCTGTAACAAATCACCATAAATTGGGTGGCTTAAAACAACAGAAATATGTGTTCTCCAAGCTGTGGAGGCCAGAAGTGCACATCAAGGTGTCAGCAGGTCCGACCACACTCCCTAGAGGCTCCAGGGATGAACCCACCCACGCTTCTCTCGGCATCTGGTGGCAGCGAGCGTCCCTTGGCACCGTTTGATTTGTACCGCTTCCCTCTCTGTATCTCTGTCTTCTGTTTCTTTTTATTATTATTAAGTTATTGGGGTAACATTGGTTAATACAATTATATAATTTTCAGGTGTACATTATGATTTGACATCTATATATTCTATTGTGTAATTACCACCCAAAGTCCAGTTTTCTTCAGCTACCATATATTTGCTCCCCTTTACTCCGTCTCCCTCCCTGCTCCTCCCCCACCCCATTACTAACCACTACTCGATAGCCCTCTGGTAACCACTAGTCTATTGTGCATGTCCATGAGTCTCTGTTTGTTTGTCCTG
>NW_011888797.1:4988483-4993986 GCF_000151845.1 Pteropus vampyrus | reverse complement strand
GTAGATATACATATAACATCTGGGTTCCTACTGAGAGGTGTTTCCGTGCATCTAAGCAGTCTTATGAGTTCAGTGGAGTGAGCCATACTTCCTAGTATGATTTTAATATTTTTCAGATTCATATATTTATTGTTATGAGTTCCTCACATATGCCAAATCCTAATATAAAAAAAAATTACCTATTTTAAGAAAAGGTCATGTACATTTTTACATTTAAAAGTCTATTAATGACTTTTTTCATCACTATTTTATATGCACTTTATAGAGTTTATGTAATATACTGGAAATAGTCACACAAGTAAATGAATTGCTAAAATATATGTTAAATCATATTTCTTTTTTCAGGCTGAGTGGTGATTATTTAAACACACACACTAAAAAAACAATTATATACATAAAGAATTTATAAAAAGTACTCAAGATTTACAAATCACTCTTCTTTATGCTTAAGTAATCAGAAACAAATCATTATAGCTCTTATGGGAAATAACAAAAATATGCAGGAATGTTTTTCTCTTTATTTGCTTTACTTAACGGCTCCTTTGAGAACTGCATAAGCATAACTACGGAAAAATAAACAAAATTCTCTTTGATTTTGACAGCTTGCTATGTCTCCTCTGACCCACAACAGTTATAAAATTTTGTCAGAGTCTTAGTTTGGCTCAAAGAAATAGAACAATAGCTTTTCAGTTCATCCAAAACAATGTTTGTTTTTCAAGAAGACAACAAAAGACACAGATTCATAAGTCACCTCTTTAATAATGGAGAAAAAAAATCAGGTCAGTGTGTCCTAGAAATACAAAATTACGTTAATGAATGTGGAAGGTCTTGCAGAAAATCTCTTTGCTTACAGATTTTCATTCTTGAGTAGCTACACCTTAGGTGGGTGAAAATTAATAAACAAAGGCAGCCACATAAGTATACAGACCTAAGGTAATGAAACGCATTGACATTTAGCCACTATACTCTAAGCCATGTCTACATTGAGCTATAAGCGGCTCATGGTAGAACCGAATAATACACTTAGGTCACCATCACGAAGCATTCACGTGGTTGCAAGGTCAATTCTGGGAAGCTGGAACAAGTGAGGTTCCTGATTCTGTCCCACCGGTGGTGATGCCTGAGCAAAGGTATTTCCACAACCCCTGTCATTCGCCATCACTTCGAACACGGTGCAGCCAAGGAGGTACTGATCACCTGCATCTGCCTCCCTTCCCTTCAGAGGGAGTAGCATCTTCTTGCAATTACCAAGGCTTTAACAGTTTGGGTTCATTTTCACTTCTCACCCCTTCCTCCCTCACATACAGTCCATTCTCAGCCTGGCTGTCGTCCAGGGGTCTCTGACATCAATGCCTCCATCATTCCGGCAGCTTTCATTCATGCCACCCTACATGCTCGTTCTTTCCTTCTACACAAGTTATGACTGTCTTTCCCTATATTAATAATAAATAACATATTGAATACTTACAATATACAAAGCACTGTTTTAAGCACTTTACATACATTTACTCAGTTGATCTTGAGTAGGTTCTATAATTACTCCCCCAACTTACAGGAAACTAAGGTACAGCCAGTTTAAGCAAGTTGCCCAAAGTCATGCAGCTGACAAATGACAAGAGCTGGACTCCAGCTGGAGCCTTTGGGCCTTGGAGCCCACTCTCAACTCGGCTGCTTTTCTCCCACTCCCCCACCCCAATCATGACCATTCTCACCTCCTTCTCAACACGCCAGAACCAACTATTAAAGCCAGTCAGGCCAGACTTCCCACTGCCCGGAAATGCACGAAGAACATGTCTGTTCCCTGGAATTTCATACGGCACTAAAAATGCCCTCCTTCCGTTTTCTTATTGTCCAAATCTTACCTATTCTTCAAAGTGAAATCAGATCCCACTTCTTCCAAGCAGGCTTTCCTACTGCTTGAGATTTTACTTCCTTCTCTCAATTGCTATGTCAGTCACAGTGTGTCCACACAATTTAGGACTTAATTTTATACCGTCTTTGTTTCTAAAACACACTCATTTGCTCAATGAAAAAGTTTTCCGAGGGCCAAAAAATTCCACTGAAAGTTTGGATATTGGTCTAGATGCTGAGGGTGCATTGAGGGTACCGCAATGAGCAAGATGCATGAGGCTCTTATAAAATCTACGTGTGGGGGAGGGGAACAAAACAGACACTAAATAAACAAAATAACAGCTCTCCAACAGTGTTTCAAATAGAGAGAAAATAAGAGTGGGTTCAGTATGTTTAAAAAACAGAAGGATGGTGGGGCTGGGGCCTAAGTGAGGTAAGATACTAATGACTTCTTGATGATATCAACAAAATTTTACCTTATTTATCCCACTATTAGGCCTAGACGAAAGCCAAGCATAGTGGCGGCATTTCAGTACTACCAAAGCATTTGTAGATGTATTAAGCCTAGACCACACAGCTACATCAAAAGAAGAAGATGCAATGATCTGTCTAACTGAGGATGAGGAGATAACTAATCTAAATAATTGGACCCGAAAGAATTATTTTAACTCCCTGGGTACACTGATAAAATAAGATAAATAATTAGTAAACTCTTCCTCCTTGGACTACTGTTATAGAAACAGCAGAAGAACCCTGAGAGAAACATTCTAATAATAAAATGCCCAAAAGGTAAGGTCAGATAGTTGGCAGTTACACAACTCTGGGAGAAAACTAGAATTAACCAATTGAACTATCGTGAGCTGAATACTTCTGAAATAATTCTGCTGCTGCAAATAATTTCTACAGCCTTAGTTGGCCTTGAAATAGGCTACTGTAGATATTTGGGACCATTCAAACTTTTAAGTTTTCTGGTCTACATTACAGACTCACTTAACCATCTATACGTATGACTGTATAAGAGGGAATGACTGACCTGTCACATGCAGATCATTAGCTCAAATGCAGGCTTACTCATTCCAATGCCTAGTTAGGGACTATGTTCAAAAGAAAAACAAAGGATAGAGAATTTGATTGCTGAGACAGAGAGGTGGGGGTGGGGGACAGAGAGGAAAAGCTTCCTACCTTATATTAAATGTAACCCTTTAAAAATGGACTATTTAATCCAGATGGTTCTCTGTAGTTTAGAGTCTAGACTTTAGACTATGCAGGAAAAATGTACTGAATTGTCACTGAATGGAAAATACAAGATGTCTTCCTACTATAGCTCTTGGTTGGGAAAAATCAAATTCCTACAACGAGAGTGATTTTACTAAAACATTAAAATGCAGAAAGTTCTTGGTTCTCATGATCCCATCTAAATTGATAGCTCAAC
Source organism: Pteropus vampyrus (assembly GCF_000151845.1). Lineage (NCBI taxonomy): Eukaryota > Metazoa > Chordata > Mammalia > Chiroptera > Pteropodidae > Pteropus > Pteropus vampyrus. The sequence goes on along the minus strand of NW_011888797.1, from coordinate 4,990,703 downwards.
TCCTCCCAGAAGCATTCCCCGATTAAACTATATTATTTAACATCTCCTGGGCATGTGGATGTTCAATGTATATTCTATTTATTTTGCTTTGCAATGGTCCTCATGTGGTTAATCTTCCTATCTAGATTATCAACTAGAAAGTAAGTTTGATTTCACTCTACAACCATCCATTGCTGGCTGCCCTGACCCCTGCCCTAAATTCCTAGGAGAGCACAGCACTCCACACATGTTTTTAAGTTCATGGTTAGAAATCTCCTGTAAAGGAAATCTAACCTGAATGATCTAGGGCCTGACCAATTGAGAGGCTGATTCCTTCTGGCCGTTTGACCATTTCACTGCATATCAATTTCTCCTCCACATATATGACATATGGAATCAAATTCACTCAAATACACTACTAAATACCAATGTGTCATATTAACTAGTTCCACCAGACAAAAGCCAAGAAAGGCAGTTATCTAGATAATTAGGGGAAAGGAAAAACAATTATCTGGTTTTACCTGCATGATTTAGGGAGTAAAGCTGGGCTTATAATGGAGACTTCAGGTTCGGGGGCATTATTACAAAGTGCCAATGCATTCTTTAAAAGTGGATTTGCCATGCATGTTCTTCAAGAAAAATATTCAGGGACAGTCATTTCACTTTCAACATGGTGATATTCCACTACTCTATAATTATTTCAGCACAGAGAGCTTTCACTCTGGAACTCAAAACAGTGAAATGAAATGCCTACAATAATGCAACCAGCACAGTGCCAAAGTCAAGCTTAAGTCTCACTCTCCAGGCTCAAGATAGCATCCTTCCCAACATCTTTCTTTTTTGGTTTTTTTTTTTCCCCCTGAAAACCTTAAGTGCAGCTATAGAATTGTATGACCTCTGGGACACTTCAGAAGTTGCGCATTGTAAGTACCTGACGCCCAGGGACACCATCCATTTAATGCATTTCCTTGTGTTTGAGTTCAGTACCATAAGTTTGCAGCTTGGCTGACGGCATATTTGATGCCGATTTCAAAGTTCCCAATTGAAAGAAATGTGAGTACCTTTGCACTCTGATTTATTTTCCTTAACCTTCCATCTCTTATCCTGATGCATTTCCTTTCTGAAACTGAATCCTACCACGAGCTACGAGAAAATTTCAAAATAATGATGACCAAATCCCCAAGCTAGCCAGCTGGACTCACCAGCAGGGAAATGTTGGGGAGAATTACTTCTCAAAGACAAGGGCAGATCCTGCAAAGAGGTAATGAAATAACTCCCTGCTCGTGATGTTTTCTTCTCCTTAATGTTTTACAGTCTGCACGCACTATCTTGCTTTCCTCTGAACATAGAGTAATTTTTAGCAAAGAGCAAGCGAGAGAACAAGATGCTCTTGCATGAGCTGTCCTTCATAAACAAAAATGAGGCTACTTATCAAGAAGACATGAGCTTCGAGTGGTTTTTCAACATAACAATATCTCTTTATGTAATAAGGGATGTGCTCCTAAAAGAGAAAAAAGAGATCAACCAAATATTTGTAAGGAGAATATTTTCCCATTTCCTTACATTACCATTTCAGAGGGACTTCATCATCATTCTGATTTTAGCAATGTTACTCCTCCCTCCATCCCCAAACCTGACAAGTAGTTCATTAATAAATAAAAATGGAAATGAATTAAACCAGCTCAACTTTAAAGGAAATCCGTTATGAATCCTTCCTATGATTTTTTTTATGTGGATAATCGTCCTTAAACTTTTGTAAAGTAGAGTGCACACGCGGTAGATCGCACAGGGCCTCAGGGCACGTTAGATTGAAAGATGTAATTCACGGTGTGCGATGTGGCCTTGACATTGTTCCAGGTTTCCATGCGGAGCTCTCCAGCTGCTCTCAGGTGAGAATCCTGTTCTTGTCCTCCTTAGCAGAAGACACTAACTAACCTGTGTTACTGTTACATGACTAGAAAAGATTTATTCCCCGGTGACTCTCTGCATGACATAAGGATGAGAATTTAATTCAAGATGATAAAGATTATCTGTAAGGGATGAACTTTTCAATGAATCATTACCTATGTTCGTTCTAAGACTAGAATCTCAAATGTTTTAGTGCCTTCTCTTAAACTATTCCATATGTGCGGTCACGGGCAGCCACAGAGGAAAAACAAACCTGGCCAATTAACTGAGCACATTTCCATATCTGATCCCATTATGTGAACATGAGAATAAACTTTAAAATAAATAAACAAA
>NW_011888797.1:4976799-4987233 GCF_000151845.1 Pteropus vampyrus | reverse complement strand
GGAAGCCGCCGGGCACCCCTAACCCGCGCGGGGCTCGGGGACCCCGCCTGGCCCGCCCGTCGCCTCGGCAACCGCGGCGCCGGCCAATCGGCAGCCTCCTGCGGGCTTCTCGGCCGGGCATTGGTCGGCGTTCAGAGGGGGCGGGAATTTAAACTGGGTTTGGGGGCGAGGGCGAGGCTGAGGGGCGTGGCCGTCCGGGCGCGGGGCTGAGGCGGAGGAGCCCGGGATGCACACCTGCCTACCCTCCACGTCCTCTTTGCCTTCCCTTTTCTTTTCCCACTTGTCTTCCCTGCTCCAGGATGCGGGGAACTGAAGAAGGGACGGGGAACACCTGTTTTGCGAGCAGTGGGCGCCCAATAAATGTTACTGACTAAATGGTGTTCAGGTTTGAAGTCAAACCGAAGTTCATTTCTGCTTTAACAGAAAGCTAATTTAGCTCTGTTCCCCCCTCCACTGGCTAACAAAGGACATACATTTTTCGCCACGTTAGTCATATTAACCCTCTTCCCTTTAAGTGCCACTATTTCAATAACCTGGATACAGGACCCAAACTCTGAGTAATGACAGAACTGTGAGTTTACATGGCACCTTTCAACCTGAGAGTTGGACAAGTGATACTGGAGTCCGACTGTCGGACTTGCAATTCCTGCTCTGCTCCCGCGACCTCAGCAAAATCACTTAGCCCCTTAGTGTATTGGTTTTTTTTTTTTTTACCTGTAAAATAGTCATAATAATTCAAGTACACATGAATTAAAATAGTCATAATAATTCAAGCACCTAACACAGTGCCTAAATAGATGGCAGCTATTCCTCTTTTTCTTAAGTCTATTAGAAATGAATACTAATTTCCTGGAGGTAAGGACTAGCTGATTTATCATAATGTCCTCCTGGCTCATAGTACAGACTCAGTAAATGTTTTGTGAGATGAATTCAAGCCAGAAATTAAATCTTCATTTTAAATCCATCTAATATTTATAGAGAGCCTAGCCCATGTCAAGCCCTTTATTAAAATTAAGTTCCAAGGGTACGAACATGTGGCAGCCAGTCTAACCAGGCAGACTGATTATAAACAAATTAATTACAATATAGCAAGGATGTTAACAGAAGAATAAGGATGCTATGGGAGCTCAGAAGATGCTGGGACCTGGTTAAAAGACTCTCCTAAAACCATACGATTGTGTTTAGAGAAAATTATGAATCAGAACAAAGGCCCTGGTGGACTGTTCAGTAGACCTTCAAGGCAATGGTGAGGACTGGGTAATTCTGTTGCTCAGGATACGAAAGATACACCATCCACCATGTGAAAATGAGATAATACCTGGGCACGTACTGAGATGGTAATTAATTCTGGGGCAAATAAGGGTGTTTTCGAGTTGTTTGACTTCGAGAAGCAGTTTCTCTACTTTGGCTTCCACTATCTTGGTTCAGTGGCTACCCCCACACAAATCCAGAATTAGCAGGCAAGAAGAGGGGACTATCGAACAGCCAAAAGAAATACTCTTGCTTATTTCTGGACTGTCTGGCACTGGGCTCCACTTTTAAGAAAGAGAACAGACTCTGACATCCAAAAATTGGCCTGACACTCACAGCTAGGCCTTCGTGTTCTCCCATTAAACACGATTGCACAGAACACCAGTATCAGACAAAGCCATTCAATAGCTGAAGTGAGAGCAAAAATAAGACCAGTCAGTAATCTTGTCTAAGTATGACAAAAACAAGGTCACTGGCAAACCACAAAAACACCAAACATCACCCAATCCTGGCTAACATGAATGACGGCTACTTTTTCGCCAGTTACAGTTTTAGCCTCATTTCAGTCTTCCTGCCTTATAGGTGAGATTTATTAAGAAGATCCCATCACAGAATTGTTCCTGCTTCCTGACAACATCCAAACCAGAAAAAGTCCTGCTTTCTTAAATCCTAACCAAAATCACCTCCCTCAAATCCAAATCCTATAAGTTCCTTTCTATCACCCTGTTACCGAGATACTTCATGGTTCCCCATGGTGTCCATTCTATTTCATTCTGCAATGAGGAATAAACCCAATTTGTTCAACTACCGTTATGTTCTTGGTGGTCTTTGGAAGATGTTGACCCCGGTAAATAATATGTACTCTGCCTTGTAAGGTATAGAGTATGTTATCTCTCTATTCTTTCAACAAACACTATTGAGCATCTCCTTTGTGCCAGCTACTTTTCTAAATGTTTGAGATATAGCAGTGAACAGGGCACAGGGGAAAAATCTAGTCAGAGGCGACAGATCAAAATCAAACAAAAGATAATTTCAGATATTATAATAAATTCAATGGAAAAAAAATAAGTCAGGGCACTGGAATCAGTAACTAAGAGTAAAGGGAGAGAGGCTGTTTTAGATGGGATGGTCAAGGAAGGCCTCTCTGAGGAAGGGGTATTTTAGCTGAGCCTGATTGATGAGAAGAATTCAGACATGTGAAGACCAAGGAAAGAGCATTCTAGACAGAGGAAATGGCAAGTGTAAGAGCTCTGAGGCAGGAACATGCTGGGTATGTTTCATAAACAGAGTAAAAAGGCCAGGTTGGCTCTACTAGAGCGGAGATGGAGGGGAGTGGTTGGAGAGATCGGCTAAATCACACTGAGTGTGTTGGGCTTTGTATGGAGTTAAAATTCTATGCAAAGAGAAATGCAAAGTCATTCGTTGAAACAATGTAAGTTCCTAATAAAGTGTCAGGCTTATAATAAGTGCCGCATAAATGTCAGTCCCATCCCTATTGTGGAGTAAAAAAAAAGTAGCCTAGTGTTTCCTTTTCCCTTTATTAGGAATTTATTTTATTTGATAGACAACAGTTCATTGCATTTGGATGTTTTCAAAAACAATGAGTCAAAAGAAAATTATTAATGCATGCCTCATTTCCTGACTGGTCAATTCTAGCTTCTTTTTCTGTGCCAGTTAAATCATACTGTTTAGTTGTTGTTTTTATTCTTCAAATAGCTAATGTGGTGTGAAAGAGAGAGAACAGATGTGTGACTGAAATTGATCTGATAAGAAAAAGAAATCAAGAGGTAGGAGAACATAGGGCTAAAAGAGCCTCGATTTTCGTGCTTTTTCTTCCATAAAAAGCTCCCCACAAAAGTTTGCCAGCCTGAGTTTTATTTTTGTTTTCCTCTTTTCACCCCAATTGACAAGCTGCAAGATGGCTGCCTCAGCTCTGAGTGGTGCCCCCACACACAACAATCTCAGCAATAAAAAGGGGGTTTTCACCCTTCCTCTCCCTTTTTAAAGCCAGGACACTTCTCCTATTTCATTGGTCAGAATTGGGTCACATGCCCCTTCTTGATCCAACCACTGAAGAGGTAAGTAGAATGGATGTAATTGGCTCTGGTAAGCTACAATTTACCCCTGAGTCATGACAGGGAGTGCAGGATAGACACCTGAACAAAACTGGGGCTTTGCTGGCAAAAAGAAAGAAAGAAAGGAAGAAGAAGAAAGGAAAAAAGAAGGAGGGATGATTAACAGTTGTTTAATCCGTAGTTGTGATAGATATTACAAATGTGACCTAATATCTAGTTGTGTTCTAGAAATGGCTTCCTACCCCCTTGAAGATGGGCATGGACGTATGACTAGTTCTGGCCAATGAAATGTGAGTAAAATTGAAATATGACTTACAAGCCTTATGAATTCTGGTCTGCTGGGAGTCAGGAGTTAGGAATGCCAGAGATTTGTTATGGGTAATGCTTGAAATATATAGGGGAAAGGGATCATAAGTAGGCAGGGAAAATCTTCAGGCTGCATTGCAGGTCTGACACCCAGGGAGGAAATAAGAAGAGAGATACAGAAGGAGAACTGAGTAGGAAGAAGCTCTGACTATGACACATCTCTGAGAAAGTCTTGGCTAAGGCCAACAGGAACTTCAAATTACCTGTAAGGGTAAGGGTAATCCGGGGTTGGGCAGAGATGGACAGGCCCTAGTAACTGCACTGGGCTGCAAGCCGCCCAAAGAGATCTTGACCTCAGCTTGAACACAGCAGCAGAGCCAGAAGGTGCCAAGAGCTGGGAGCTGTCAGCCAACTTCACTGCAGGTTATCTCTTGAAGGGAGATCTGAGCAGCACGTCTCCAAGCCTGCTGCACAAGAAGCTCTTGATGGCGAGTGCTAGATTCGCCAGTTGTGAGGACCCTGGAAGTCCTCCTGGAGGAGTTGCATCCTCCATCGGCCTGGATTCCTAAATCACTACATCAGGCAGGTCCCCACCCACACCCGCACTGGTCCTGCAGCATGAACAAAAAAGGATCTTTTATTGTGTTTAAGCCACTGAGATGTTAGGTTTGTGCTATGGTTACAAATCAGAGCATGGCATTTCATAATGTATCATAACACAGATACGGCAATTACATGTGTCTGTTACAGTATATATTTTCAAAAGTACATATTTTCAAAAGGCATAAAAGTGATCATAGTATTTTCTTGTGGTAATTTGATCTCTTTTACATCTGCCCTATTTTGTCTTCCCAGAGTATTTATTTGCACTTTTTCTTCCTTTCTTTCTTGAGTAGTCTTGCTCTAGATTTGTCCATTTTTTTGGAGTTTTCAGAGTCCACTTTTAATTTTTTTGACTATTTTTTGTTTTGTTTTCAATTCATTTATTTCTGGCCATCTTTATTATTTTCTTCTTTCTAATTTACTTGAGTTTACTCTGTTACTTTTATAACTTCTTGAGTTAAACACAAAACTCATTTAAGTCTTTCTTTCTTCTAAATATTGCTTGTGTTGCATCCCAAAGTGTTGATATTTTGTATTTTCACTGTTGTTTAGTTATAAACACTCTGTAACTTCCATTACCTCTTAATCCAGGAATCACTGAGAACTTTTTTGTTCTCCATGAATGAATTTGTTTTAAAAATGTATTAATATTCTTATTATTGATTTTAATTTGTCTTGAAGAAATGGCTTCTCACTTCCTGTCCAACTCTCTTGATGATACTGTTCTTCTTCTTTTATCCTGAAAGACAGACTGGAGTGATGAGGGCATCTCTCTGTCTTATCCTTCTCCCTTGCAGATGTTATTCCTCCTTTGGGAGAACGAGAGATTGAGGGGTGCCAACTTTGGGTCCTCAGTAACCTGAAAACCTAGAGCACTTGCCCAGAGTTGCTGGCCTCGGAGGTTGGGTTGGAAAATAACTTAGCAGGGAGCCCTCGTCATGGGTAGGAGAGGAGGATAGTCCCATTCGTTCCTGGTTCCTGGCCACAGGCACACTCCCAGGAGCTGAAGCTTGGCCTCAGTGGCTGCCACACACTCCCTTCTCCACCCTACAGCTTCCAGCCCATTCTGACCTCTCTAGTTCTCTGGTTCCCTCTCTTTCCCATTCAGATGAACCAAGAGCAAACCCAAGCTTCCAAGAGGAATTTTACTAGGAAACCAAGATTCAACGACACCCACACAGTAATTTTTCATCATAGAGAAGGATAAATTTACACAACCTATCCTAACTAGATTGGATTACCAGGCACCCGAAAATACATCCTTCCAGGCCAGCGGCCATTTTCCTCCTGCTTCCACTCTGGTGCCCCCAACCCCCTCTGGGCAGGAGTAGTTGGAACAGGAATCCACATCGTCCATAGTCTTAATGTAACAGATGGAGACGCTTCCAGGCTCCCCTATTGCCCATCAACTCTCTCACTCTTTGGATAAGATTTGGCATAAGCAAAACAAGAAAGCGTAGGCTCATGGAATTGAAATGTACATAAACAAGGACAACTTCAGCTGTGCTTTGACGAGATACTGAAAGTCGTCAGGACTCAGCTTCTTCGCACCATATCTTAGCTCAGACCCATTCTCGCGTCCCACTCAGTGACTGCTGGTAGCATCAGACTCTCCACATCATGGTGGCAAGACAGCTTCAGCAACTCCTCATGTGTGCTCAAGTTCAAAGCCAAAGAGAAAGCCCATACATCTTTTCTGGTAATTCCTGCTAAATTCCTGAGAGTCACTCCGACAGAGCCAGCTTTCCAACCCATGCTCATCCAGGAACCAGTCATTAAGAACAAGGGGGTATGGCAATTAGATTGGCCAGGCTTGCTCCACCCCTATCACTGTCCAGACGGCAGGGACTAAGAGAGAGGAAGGGGGAGAGCAGAGCTTAGGCAGCCGTCAAGGCCAACTCCCCCTTCTGTTTCGATTCTCTGCACTGAAGAGTGCCTTCTCAGACTGCACATCTGATCAAATCACCCCTGCCCATCTTTTTAAAGATCTTCAATGGCTTCCCATTACTCTTAGGATAAAGATAAAAGTCCTAACCTTGGCATGCTTGGTCTGACCTCCATCCATCTCTCCTTCTTCTGCATCCCTTTCACTAACTTCTTGGGTCTCTTGTTCTGGGCATGTCCCTCCCACTCCTACGCCTTTGCACGAGCTGTTTCCCTCTGCCTGGAATGCTCTTTTCTCTCCTCTTTGCCGAATTAATTCCTGCTTGGCCTTCACACTTTTCGCGAGTGTTACTTCTTCAGAGAAGCCTTGTCTCACCTCCCTGACAAGAAAAAATTTCCCTATAACAGAGCCTCTTGGTCCTCAAAGCAGTTGTTATGGTTGCAATTCTAGGTTTCTATGTGATTCTTAGCTTAACATCTGTTTCTCCCACTGGACTATTCGTTCATTAGCACAGAGATCAGGATTGGTTTGGCTTCATCATTGTTTCTCCAGCACCTTGCTCGGTGTTTGGACCAAAGCAGGGGCCCAGGAATACATGTGAGTATCCATCCATGCTGCCGTGGAGCTGAGCTTCCAGAGAAAGAGAAAGAAAAAAAAAATGATGCCCCAAAATCACCAGTTGGGTTAAATACAATGAAGATAGATACTCAAGCGCATAACAGGCTGAGATTAAAAACACAAGTGGAGAAGCTACTTACCTGGTGATGGTGACATTTTAGGTGACACCTGATGATAAGATGCTGGGCTCTTAAAGTTTCTTGTCTTTGTGTTTCAATCATATATGGTCACCTCAACGTGCCAAGACTCCAGGCTTGGAACCAAGAAACAGGTAGAAACCCAAGAGTGGAGAGAAAAGTGTGCTGAGCAAATTTCCTTGGATTTCAGAGCAAGAAGGGGGTCCCAGGAAATATAGTCTACTGCCCTGCATCAAGCATCCGGTGGGACTCCATTTTAGAGTTCACATGAAGTATCTACTTCTTTTCCTCTGGATGGACATCTAACTAGTTTGCCATTTTTAAAGGGAGCAGGTTGGGCAGAGGCCAAAGGTAGGCATGTGACTTCCTTCTCCTCATAAAGCACCCTTTTCCCTCCCCAAACACTGCCAGCTCTCACAATTTGATGTTATTATCCTTAGAAAATTGACATAAAATTCACATAATACAAACGTGCCATTTTAAACTGTACGATGCAATTGCATTTGGTGTTCACAACGTTACGCAGCATCTCCACCATCTAGTTCCAAACCATTTTCAAAAAGAAACCTGCAGCTGTTAGGCAGTCACTCCCCATTCCCCACCGGCATTCTCAGTCCCTGGCAACCACTAATCTGCCTTCCATCTCTACGGATTTGCCTATTCTGGATATTTCACATAAATGGAAATGTTATTGCATTTTAAATTTGGGGTTTTTCCATAGTGTTTTGACAGTATGCAAGCTCTTACATTGTTTTGCGCACGCATGAACTTATAGGCTGAAGAGGTCCAACTGAGATCTAGAATAAAAGGTTTTACTCAGAGTCAGTGGTTATTTGCACTAATGAGGGGAAAGTAGGAAAAGATTTCCAGCAGGCAGGTAACAAACCTGTTGCTTGGTGCCTAATAAGTACCATGATGAAAGTTTAATGCACATGTAAAATAAATAATGTCATGTACTTTTCTCTGAAGTGAACTGTTAAGCAAATATCCTCATTTCCTTAAGAGAGCTGTTAGCATTTTCCTTGGGCATCTGAACATTCAGGATATGAAAAACATCTATTATCCTGTGTAGAGTGGACCAGCTTGCCCGGATGAATTGAAGAGAGATCAAGCTAGAATTCAAACCATAAGCAGGAAGTAATTTGCCTGAAAAAAAAATTTGTTTATGTGGATTATTTTGCATATTATTTTTGAAGATTTGAAACATAGTTGAATAATCTTCGATGGCTTCAAAACAACACACAGGAAGACTCTTTAACGTTAAACTTGTAAATGCCCTTTCACTTGAATCACATTTAAGATCACATATTGGAAATTATAAAACACTTTCAAACGTGAGGGAAAACTGAGAGTGACAACAGGCTGTGATTTTATAAGTTTGATTTTTAAAAGATGGGATTTTAACAGTTACATATTTGTTTCTCTAAACAGGAAAATCAGAGAAAGCTTGATGTTGAAATTCCGAAATCTTTGTTTCTCCTAAAAAGTCCTTTTCTTCCAAAGGAATTCCTCTCCCCCTCAGATTATCTTTTCATAGACGGCTTTAAATGAAACCAAATGAGCTGCAGTCTCACGCCTCATGATTGCTTTACGAGTGTATTAGAAAGCCAAAGCGATATATTCTAAAATGTTAAGGAGACTTTCTTTAGTTACGACACCACCATTCTCAAATGTATTGGCAATTCGTGGAGATCACTCAAACCTTTATGCCGGAATCTTAAAATTTTGGCTAACACAACTGAACTGTCAATATCGTGTCTAAATTTAGCTGCTAATCGGCCTTTTAAGTGGCCTTGTTGCCATGACCAACTAAACAATATACATAAATGGTTAAGATTAAATCACTTGGTAAAGAAGGAAGGAACTAGAAGGAGAAAAGGAGACATTTGATTGTTAGCTAAAGCACACGGAATTTGGACTCCTGTGTCTGGACTCAAAGGGATTCCTAAAGAAAGTCATTTCCAAATTCAGGCCCTTTTACTAGAGAAAATCTGCCAGGATTCAGAGAGATAATGAGGGACATCATTTTCTGATTTTAAATGCTTCAACAGATGACCAAATAAAAATGTATTAAATTACTACAGTGGAGTTCCTAGCTCCAAGATGTTAAAATGTGATTCCCGATACAGTGCCTCTGAAACTTCATAGATTGAAGCTGCATCCTGAACCCCAAATTCCTACAGACTCTCTATCCACCTGCCTTGAGTTTCTCCCGCCTCCCCCACAACCAACTTCCACCAGGAATCAGAAGTCTCTCTACTCTGAAGAAATATAGTTTTCTGGATGTTTGCATGCTAACTCTGGTGAACACTCATATTATGTTTAAGATGAAACAGGGCTGCAAATTGAAGGCTTAGGACTTTGAAGCCAGACAGATATGGTGTCAACTTCCAACATTTATAACTGAATAACATAAAGATCCCTAACCTCTTTAAACTTGTGATATGGACACAATCTAAACAACAGACAGCACAGATTCTAGAACCAGACCCCCCGGGTACAAATCCAAATTTACCACTTACCACCAAGTAACTTAGTCACACTCTCTGTCTCAGTTTCCTTATTTGTAAAAAAAAAAAAACGGAAAATAATAAGACCTACATCAGAATGCTGCCATGAGAATTAAATGAGTCAGTATATGTAAATCACTTCAGAGACAGTGAAACACCGAGAAGGCTTTGATCTCCAGGCCCTCCCTAGCTCCCGCCAGCCCACCACACCTCACCCACTCTTTGTAATTATCTCTGGCAAAGATTTTCTTCCTGGGCCAGGCCCTTTATCTAAATTCTTGTAAGCAGTTAAAGGGGAGGTAATAAGCTCTTCTTGAGTCTTTTTGGGCCTTGCTTGATTTTAGTTCAAAATAATCTGCATGCCAAAGTGACACATTCTGGGGAGACTTGTTCTGAACCCCATCACCTCCCTGAACCCCATCACCTCCCTTCTTGGGAAGAAGATAGGAGAAGGCTCCCTGCATACTGTAGCTACATTCCTTACCACATTGTATCATTATGTCTTTATCTTCCCGCCACCACTAAAATACAAATTCCACGAGATCAAGAGTTTACTTGACTTTACCTTCCCAGAGCTTAGCCAAGCGCCTGGTAGGCTCTCAATAAACTTAAGCTAGTCTCCTTGAAGGATGCTGAGCAATGTTCACTGAGTCATGGAGTCAGGGTAAGGAGAACTTAAAGAAGGAGTCAGATCAGTTTTCCCAGCAATTTTGTGCAGGAAAAATCAAGCAGCATTTCCTGACTTTCCCTATCCTTAGTCTCCCAAGCATTTGCTTTTAAATGTACAGCCAACGAGAAAAGGTAATTGGGAGAAATTACAGCTTTGGAGTCCCACATCCCCATGAAACACACGGTATTTGAGCTTCTCCTACCATGCAGTGAGCTATCATCGTTCATCAGAGACCGTGACCTAGATTTCCCTGCACAATAAATTGGAAGTAATTCCCACCTATTGGCACAGAATGAAAATCTTGTCCTCCATAGCTTGCCAGGGACATATATGAGACCAATTCAGGCTCTGCAACTAGAAGTGGAAACTATACCCTCAG
>NW_011888797.1:4972182-4976749 GCF_000151845.1 Pteropus vampyrus | reverse complement strand
TCAGAATGCTGCCATGAGAATTAAATGAGTCAGTATATGTAAATCACTTCAGAGACAGTGAAACACCGAGAAGGCTTTGATCTCCAGGCCCTCCCTAGCTCCCGCCAGCCCACCACACCTCACCCACTCTTTGTAATTATCTCTGGCAAAGATTTTCTTCCTGGGCCAGGCCCTTTATCTAAATTCTTGTAAGCAGTTAAAGGGGAGGTAATAAGCTCTTCTTGAGTCTTTTTGGGCCTTGCTTGATTTTAGTTCAAAATAATCTGCATGCCAAAGTGACACATTCTGGGGAGACTTGTTCTGAACCCCATCACCTCCCTGAACCCCATCACCTCCCTTCTTGGGAAGAAGATAGGAGAAGGCTCCCTGCATACTGTAGCTACATTCCTTACCACATTGTATCATTATGTCTTTATCTTCCCGCCACCACTAAAATACAAATTCCACGAGATCAAGAGTTTACTTGACTTTACCTTCCCAGAGCTTAGCCAAGCGCCTGGTAGGCTCTCAATAAACTTAAGCTAGTCTCCTTGAAGGATGCTGAGCAATGTTCACTGAGTCATGGAGTCAGGGTAAGGAGAACTTAAAGAAGGAGTCAGATCAGTTTTCCCAGCAATTTTGTGCAGGAAAAATCAAGCAGCATTTCCTGACTTTCCCTATCCTTAGTCTCCCAAGCATTTGCTTTTAAATGTACAGCCAACGAGAAAAGGTAATTGGGAGAAATTACAGCTTTGGAGTCCCACATCCCCATGAAACACACGGTATTTGAGCTTCTCCTACCATGCAGTGAGCTATCATCGTTCATCAGAGACCGTGACCTAGATTTCCCTGCACAATAAATTGGAAGTAATTCCCACCTATTGGCACAGAATGAAAATCTTGTCCTCCATAGCTTGCCAGGGACATATATGAGACCAATTCAGGCTCTGCAACTAGAAGTGGAAACTATACCCTCAGTTCCCCACACTGAATGGTGCTGAAAAGTGATTCACCAATGTCACTGGAAATGAATCACACCTAACGGGAGAAGCCTCTGGCTCCGAAAGTAGGATAAGAGCATTTAGAATTAGCACCATTTTTTCTCTCTTACTTGCCATGTCACCAGGGTTGGGCTGCTGGGGTAGTCACATAATGTGGTCATACTCATCAAAAATTGAGATAGGTGTTATCAACCCCACACCACATGCAAAAACGCCCATATGTACTTTTTCCGTAAGTCGATCACCTTCCACCTGTGCCTTAGACATCTCACTTTAACCACTTCCCACTCTCCCACAGGGAGCATCAATCTTTACTCTTCTCTGGCTTGAAGAGTGTAAATATCTTCCCCAGTGGTAGAAATATTTTCGATTCCATCTCCACTGCTCTTTTTAGTTGTTCTCACTTTCCCAGTCTATGATCCACTTCCTGTCTTTGCATGACCTCTCTGTCAACTCACCATGAGTGTTTGCTGAGGATCTTCTGGAACCACCAACCTCTGGACTTCTCGTTAGCTGGCGAGACAAGTAAAATCTCGACTGTTCACAATCCTGTTAGGTTTTGCTACTCGCCACTGAAATCATCGAGTTTGATATAACAGGTGAAAGTGGTGGGAAGCTCTGCTTTTGGCCTGCCCCCATGTCTTCCCCCTTCTTCTTTGCCACAAGAACCCGCCTTTCGTTGGGTTCTTCCATCTCACATTCAATGTGGTCCTGAGGGGAACGTGAGCCATGATCTTCCATCTCACATTCAGTGTGGTCCTGAGGGGACCGTGAGCCATGATCGAGGATTGACCTGTGGTCCAAACTGGGCCAATCCAACTCTCTCCTAGGAATCCCAATCTTGAGCAGAGTGACATAGGGTGGAAAGTAGTTTGGAGCCGAGTCATCCTGATGGCAATGCCCCGAAGTGCCTTTTCCTGAAACCTCCAGAGCTTTTCTGGTTCCTTTTTTCCCTGAGGTCTGCTGTTAACTAAAATAGTTAAGGCAATTCACCAGGGCCCAAGTTCAATATAAAGATGATTTTGATAGAAGGAAATACTTTTAGCTTTTAAAAAAAAAGTTTATTTAATTTTAACTACTTTTCCATTATTTATTTATCTGTAACAAATTTCTTCTTTGATTTTGTAAAGCTATATGATTTCCTTTCTATACATCCCATTTTTTCTCTAGTTAACCTGACTTGGTTTCTAACTGTAACAAAAGGAATATAAGTGATATAGTAACTAATAAATATATCAATTAATGAATGTATCTGCAGAAGCCAACCTAGAACAAACAGAAATATGCAGTTCTTCCATAACTTTCATAGTTATAATATGCCTTCTCAGTCTGTTAGACTACTTAAAGTGGTAATTTCCAAAATGAGATAGTCCCATGGCTGGTAAAATCCAAAATGGCATCTCTGAAAATGGTCTTTGAAGCGCTCAGCTTCTATTCCAATTGCTCTTGTACATATATGGCAAAAAAAAAGTGCTTAAAATATCTTTGGAGTTTTGTTTTATTTTTTTTTTATTTGGAGGAATATAATGTGGTTAAAATAAAGCTTGGTCTTCATGGTTTGGGAGTGCATCATTTCTGCTACTTGTCACAAGCTGGGGAGATGTTCCGGTAGGAGGGGCAAGTGCCTTCCTCTAAGTTAAGGAATTTAATGGACATGATATTCTCAAGTCCCTTTACCCACATCATTTATATTTCCTAAGGGAGAAAATGGACTCTAACTTACATTACTTTAATTAGTGTTCTTGGCAAGTCTTAATTTGACCAGCCATGACTGATCCTGCAGAAAAACTCATTTCATTGCTGGGTATGAAAAGCGGCTAACACAGGGGAGCTCCAGAGAAGCTCCTTGGTAGGCTTATTGACTTTTACCTGTTTCCTAGAAGACTATTCGAAATTCCCACCCACAGCGTTGGATAGTGTCTTTCAAAAATAAAGTCTATATCTCTTGACAGGAAAAAATAGTTAAGGTAATTTACCAGGACCCAAGTTCGAGGTAAAGATGATTTTGATAGAAGAAAAATACCTTTAGCTTTAAAGAAAGCGGCGGGAGGGAGGGGGATTTAATTTTAACTACTTTGCCATTATCACCTATTTATCTATGAACATCAGGTGTTTATTCCAGGCTCTGCATGCAGACCTGTAAGTACCATGTACAGATTGCTTCACTCTTATATTCTCTCAGTAGGAATTTATTCTTATGATAAATTCCACCTATTATCTTCCATATTTGCTACCAGTTGCCAAGGAAACTTTTCTTCCTTTTCTTCCTCGTGTATAAGAAAATTTTATTGTCATTTAAAAAAATCTCTTTGGGGGCAGTTGCATATTACATTTCTCATTCTTATCAAGCAACAGAAGGAAAACAGTTTCTAATACGAATGAGGAAAAGTTTCAGCCAAACATGGAAATCATATATCTTAAAACACGTTTTGCCTCATGAGCTAATACAGTGGTTTCTAAATGTTAGTTCGTGGACTAGCTTATATCAGAAATAATGGAGGAACTTCTTTGAAAATCATAAGTTCCTGGGTCTCTCCTGATGTAATGAATCAGAATCATTTTAATAGAAAACATATTCACTTGAAAGACTCCAGTAGAGCTATGTATACTCCATTAAAAAGTGTTCAGAAAAGCAAGTTACAGAATGGTAGATACAGAATAATCACATTTGAGAAAAAAAGATATAAATAAGTATATGATTGTATTATATACAAAAGTTTTGGAAGGCAAAACACAATAATTCATTAACAGGGGGGTTATTCTAGGAAGTATTAAATAGAGAAGAGATTTATATTTCACTTTTTACCCTTCTGCACTTTTTGAATTATTTTAACCAAAAACACATACTACTTTTGTCGTCGAAATTAGTTAATCAACAGCAAAAAATACATGAAAAGCTTCCCAGGGCATTCTAATCATCAGCCAGTTTCAGGAACCATCACATCAGGCAAATGAGATGCAAGTCCATTAGTTTAATTTCTCAATTAAAGAAATTGCATTTTCTCTCAAGATGCAAGTTCTCCTAATTATCCTGTAAGTACCAGTCCTCAAAGTTATGTTGACATCTAGCACTCATCTACAGAGAAAAAGTAATAAAGGAGAATAAATGATGATGGAATAAATAAACAACTTATACTGAAATTAGAGGTGGAAACAATATAGTTCAAGGAGAAAAAAGCCTTAAAACTATTTTTACAGGGATGGAAGCTAGCAAACTAAATTCCTATCCACCATCTTATACGTCCCACATATTAAGGGCCGCTTTGTCTCACTTCCTTTAGTGAAAAGATCCATAAATCAAACTAAAATTTTTACTGCTTTGGTTCCCTCCTGAAAAGTTGGATTATCAGTGGCCAACTTTTGAGTGTTATTATTAAAAACTGTAATCGTTTATCATTTTGACGTAGATCTTAATGAAATAGGTTGAGTCAAACCCAAACAGGATATTTTTTAGTATTCCTCAAAATAAAATTAGACAAAGAATAAGAACCTTCTACTCTTTAAGTTATAGCATTGAGACACAAAAATGTATAAACCCTTCTTGCTTTCCTTCATTCTCCATACCTGGAAATTTTTATTCAGTAAGC
>NW_011888797.1:4960145-4971052 GCF_000151845.1 Pteropus vampyrus | reverse complement strand
TCACAATGCCTACATCATTCACCTCACTTCATCTCATCTCACAGGCATTTTATCTCGTATCATCACAAGAAGAATGATGAGTACAATACAAGAAGATGTTTTGAAAGAGAAAGACCACATTCACATAACTTTCATTACAGTATGTTGTTATAAATGTTCTATTTTATTATTAGTTATTATTGCTAATCTCTTGCTGTGCCTAATTTATAAGTTAAACTTTGCCATAGGTATGTAAGTATAGGAAAAACATAATATATATATAGGGTTTGGTACTATCCGTGGTTTCAGGCATCTGCGGGATATCTTGGAATATATTTCCCATGGATAAGGGTGGGTTACTGTACCTTGCTCTACACATCTCTTTCATCTGGCCATTCCTGAGTTATATCTTTTTACAATAAACTGGCAATCTAGTAAGTAACACATTTCTCTGAGTTCTGCGAGCTGTTCTAGCAAATTAATCTAATCCAAGAAAGAGATCATGGGAACCTCTGATTTACAGCCAATCATCCGTAAGTACAGGTAACAATCTGGACTTGTGACTGGCATCTGAAGTCCAAGGGGAGTCATTGGAACCTCCAATCTATAGCTGGTCAGTCAAAAGTGCAGATGACAACCTGGGCTTTGGACTGGCATCTGAAGTGGGAGAGGGGTGGTTGGGCAGGGGCACGGCAGTCTGGTAAGACTAAACACTTAACCTGTGGGATATGATGCTGTCTCCGCCTGGTAGATAATGTCAGAATCGAGTTGAATGGTAGGACACCCTGCTAGTGCCTGGAGAATTACTTGGTGCTGTGTAGGAAACTGCCACCCTCCACACATTGGAACTTGAGTCTCAGAACCCAATTTACCCCTTACCCTTACTTAAGTGTCACACCTGTTGATCACCAGTTTCTTTAAAAAGCTTTCCTTTCTTTCATTCTTGTTCCCAAAGACTCTTCATATTTTCACAATTTTAATCTTGGGGATCATCTCTCCCTAGTCCAAAACTTTGCCCTGCCTTTTCCTGTAATTAATATTTTCGAAATGTAAGTATGCCTAAATGAGAGATTCCTACTCATAGATTGCTTTATCATAAAACGAGTTATAATATAATTCACAATAAATTGAAAAGAATGTTTATAGATAGTCTCAAAATTGTTAAGCTTTTAGCAGTCATTAATTTATCAATTTATTCATTCATTTAGCAAATGCTTGTTGCATACATATCATCTGCAGAAGGATGTGCTTAGCACTAAAGGATATGCAAAGAGAATAAAATCCACTTTATTCCCTGGGGTTAAGGGATAAAAGATATATAAACCTAAAATGTTTATGTAATAGCACAAGACAGCAAGTGATCAAGTAATAAAAAAAAAAAAAGAGGTTTTGCTGAAAATTTCTTATCACTTAGAGAGAATGGAAATTATACTGACTGGAACAATTTTCTAGATAATTTTTTTTCTAAATAAAACGTTTGCTTCAGCAAATCAAGTTTTTCAGACAATTTTTTTTTCCAAGGGCAAAATAGCAATCTATTTTGGAACAAGGAGAGTTATTTATAAAAAAGAAAAAGAAAAAGTATTTGTAGAAGAAAACAAATGTTTCCATGTTCATCTCTCAGTTCCAAATGTCCCCTTATTATTTTTCCCAAGGGACCCATTAAGCTCTCAAGTAAATATGAACCTGGATTCCAAATCACGCAAACTGGAATTCCAACATGGCAAGAGAGATGATTTCCTTATTATACACTTTTTGTGTACGTACAATGTTCCTTCACCAATGAGACTGTGATCACATTGAATGCAGACTGGTGCTTCCTCTGTCAAATCCCCACGAAAATCAAACAGAGAAGCTATATGTTTAGAGTAACGAAAGTGTGAAATAATCGAGTATCAAAGAACTTTACAAAAGGTCATTTTCCTTGAGTAGTAGAAAGCATATCATCTTTTATTAAAATAAATAAATAAATATATCAAATGCACTGCACCATTTAGCAGCCATAATCCTATCATAAAATAATTTGGCTTGTCCATAAATAAATAAATAAGTCGATCTTAGAGTTGAAGTTGACAGCTCCACGAATTTCTTCATTTCTTTTGTAAATGCCAGCAATAAACACCCTCGAGAGCAGAAAGAAAAGAACATTGTGTAGATTCATTTGATGTATTTCCTGGACTTCCCAGAGCATCCTAATGTCCAATATTCTGTACTATGTCTCTGTTCACACCCTTGGACTGGTCAAAACATGTGTCTTTGTAATGGGTTTCTACCATTGTTTCTGTTTAGGCTCTTGCTTTGTAGGAAATGGTCCCATCCCTGCTCCAACCAGGTGGCTTTTTTAGTGGCTCCAATTAGAATATCAGGGATGGGCACATGACCCTTAAAAACTTCTAAGATTATTTTGTCCTCCTGATTACTCGACCTTCTTATTATTACAAAGTGACCTTTAGCCTTCTTTATCACCAGAACAAATTTGAGATATTTTCCTTCTATATTCTAAAACCATGGACAATATCAAAAGGCATTTCTTGAAAAATAACCATTGGAATTTTCACCAGCTTTCATTTTCCTTCATTGAGAAGTATAAGGTTTAAAACTTCCACATAATCATAAGTTCTCAGGACCCTACCATACATGGACATAAAATATTTGGAAGGTTTCTTATCTGGATCTTGGCTTCATTCCACAGGTGAATTAAATTCTGCCTCTTAAAATGTCAAAAAAAAAAAAATCTCTTTACATCTTTTTAAAATTGTGGTAAAATATACATAAGATAAAATTTACCATCTTCACCATTTTTAACCATACAGTTCAGTAATGTTAAATATATTTACATTGTTATCCACAAATTTCCAAAACTTTCTCATCTTGCAAAACTCTATATACATTAAACAACTACCCATTTCCCTCTCCTAGCCCCTGGCAATCCTTTACATTTTAAACTCCATTTTACTTCATCAATATCAAAGTATTAATTGTTTTGCAAAAAAAAAAAAATATTTAGACAATTTGGAAACATAAGAAATAGAAAATTAAATTATTTCATTTGCAATCCCATACCCCAGAGGCAAATATTAACAGCTTTGCGTAGATGAAAACATTGGTCGACTCTGGGAAGAGAAATTATAAAGGAGGATATTTTTTATACCCTTTTATACCCTTTTGTTCTTTTTGAAATTAAGGTTTAGAGCAGTGAAAGCATATGATGAAAACGAAGGAAGAAAAATAGAAATCACAGATGAACATTAGGTTGCAACCCTGGGTTTCTCAGAATGTGAACATGAGCATTAAGAAGAGCTTTCTTCTTTAGACTCCAGAAAAGAAATGCCTACCTTTTCTTGTTTGCTTTGCTCTTTCTTTAAAATCGATTTGCTGAAATGAACATTTTTATTACAGCTTAGTAAAAAGAAGTACCTAGAACTGGAACAAAAGTTAGAGAAATCTGCAGTCAATCATCAGTAAAGCCTAAACCTAATTTCTTCTCCTTTCCAGGAATACTGACAAATTTTTTTAATATCCTTTAGATTTTATAACGTTATTGCAGGGGAAAACATTGGCAATTATTTTGAAATTACTTTCTAGATTTTTAAACAAAGTAAATTTATATTCAGCTCTTTTACTTTATTGTATAGGCTAATGCATTTCAAAAGCAAGAAATCTGTAGTATTTAGAAGCAGGAGACACTTGAAATTGGCAGAGTAATCTCGAAAACGGGGAAGGATGTTCTTCCTATGTAAGTGTTTTTCAATTAAAAATTATCATTAAAGCTCATTTTTCCTTCTTCTGGCTGAACTTTAAAAATCAATTTTCATTTCATGCCTTAACTATAACTCATTTAGATTGGTAAGTAATACTGGAATAATTCCCACAACTGAGTATATAAATTGAGGCTAATTCATTTGAATAACTCAAAACAGCACACGCTAATTGCTATTTTCTAAAGAAAATTGAAAGAAAGCTGCTGGCAGTAGAGAGTATTTCTTAATAAATAAGAAATGGCTTCTTAAGAAGCCAGAAATGGTATAGAGCAGCAGACATGAAAGCTAATATTAGGTTTTTTAGATTTTAAAGACACACAACCAATTTAAAAACTGCCTGTAAATTGTTGGACACGTAGCCTTTGTTTATTAATAATCAAGTATCTTAGCCCACCCACAAGGAAGGGGTTCTTTAGTTTATATAAATTCCAAACAGCCCTTGGCAGATGTAGACCTGAAGCTCAGTGCCTAACCCTTCTGGCCCCTTCAGGCTCCCAACAACCTGAACCAACAGCTTCTGTACTGGCACCTCCATCCTCCCAGCTGCACAGGCCATGACCATGGGGGTCATTTGTGGTCTCTCTCTTCACTCTCCACTCGATCAACCGCGAAGCCCTTCGCAGTAAAGTTCCGATACAGAGCTGTCCATATGTGATGTCCTCACTTCCTCACTTCACCTTCTTGATTCAATTCAGTCCAGTTAGGCTGTCCTCTCCATCACGCCTCCATTATCAAAGTCAAGGTCACAATTGCTCTACATCTATCCAAAGCCAGTGGTCCCTTTTCCATTTCCCTCTTACTCAGCCTCTCAGCAACATTTAAGACAGTTGACCTCATCATCAGTCACCGAAGTCTTCTCTGCGCTCCTTGTAAGATCAGAGCCACCTGAATTTTCTCCTGACATAGGGGCCACTTTTTATCAGTCTCTTTATTTTGCTTCTCCGCGCCCGCCCCCCCACAAGTCCTCTATGTTTCAGGTGGACTAAGGCTCTGCCCTTGCCCTCTCTCTCCTCTATTTTCTCTGTAATCTCTTGACTTCAAATATGTTTAGGATTCTCAAGTCCTATCCCACACCAAAGCTCCAACATCAGATATCAACTTGGAAGTCCAATAGGCATTCCAAAACAAAGCTGTTTACCTTTCTGCCACTCCCTCTCCCCACCAACCCACGACCTGCTTCCTCACTAAACTCCCTCATTTTCAGTAAATTGCACCATCACACTCTCAATTGCTCAGACCAAAAACCTAGGAGTTGGTTATTCTGATATTTTTTTCCTCGCCCTAACATCTTGTATTTAGGTCAGCAGTGGATATTGTCAATGCTACCTCCAAAATATAACCACAACCCTGCATCTCACCACCTCCACTTGTACTGCCTAAGTTGAAGCCAAGATGTCTGGCCCAACTTGTAAGCAGCCTCCTAACTAATCCTCCTGCCTCTCTTCTTACCCTTACACAGTCCATCCTATCAGAGAAAAGGTCAGACACCTTAATTCCTCTTCCTGGAAACTGTCAATGGTCTAACACTACCCTTCGATCAAAAACCAAAATCCTAACCAAGTCCTGCAGGGCCCTATGAGATCTCCAACCTCATCGCTGACGACTTCCGCCCTCACTCCCTGCATCCCCTTCTTACCATCCCTCATCCCTCAAACATGCGTAGCTCGTATTCCCCTCAGGACTTTGTGCTTGTCGTTCCCTCTGCCTGGAACAATCATTTAACTGGTCTGTACACGGCTCCTTCTGTAGTTCAAATAGTAACTTGGATGTCACCCCTTACTTAGAAAGATGTCCCCAGTTCACTCTGCTTAAAAACAGCCTTTCCACTCACTCTCTATCACACCGTGCTATTTTGTTTTCATGACCTGAAATCACCTTGTTTTTTAGTCATGCGATTATTGCCTGTCTTTCTCAACTAGAAACTAAGTTCCTGGAGGGCAGAGAGTCTGTCTTATTTTCTGCCATATCCCCACATAGAAGGTGGTCAAAGACAATGCGCCACCTGGTTGACTCAAGGTCAGAACCAATTCTCCTCAGGTCATCGATCGGAATCTGGAACTAGGTCC
This sequence comes from Pteropus vampyrus, assembly GCF_000151845.1. Lineage (NCBI taxonomy): Eukaryota > Metazoa > Chordata > Mammalia > Chiroptera > Pteropodidae > Pteropus > Pteropus vampyrus. The sequence continues at coordinate 4,965,246 of NW_011888797.1, read as the reverse complement.
CTGGACCAAAGGCTGCTATGGCCTGGGGCTCCCAGGGGTGCCTAGAAGAATACCTTCTCTGGGAATGGGGGATTCTTTCCAGCCAAGGCCATTGCCCTTGGTTCAGAGACAAGAGGCGGCTGAGCCTAGGAATGTCAGGACATCAGTCCTCGAAGCTGGAAGAGGCAGAACATGGAGGGAGTGTGATCTACATGTCCAGCACAATGCCTAGCGCTTCATAGGAGTTACCTCGTTTAGTGCTCACAACTTTCCTGAGGGGTTGGTGCTATTTTTTTTTTAATTGTGCTAAAATATACCTAAAATAAAATCTATCATTTTAACCATTTTTAAGTGTATGGTTTAGTGGCATTAAGTACATTCACATTGTTGTGCAACCATCACCACCATCCATCTCCAGAACCTCTTCATCTTCTCCAGCTGAAACTCCATACCCATGAAACGATAACGCTCTAGTTATCCCCTCCCCCACCCTATCTCCATGGCAACCACCGTGCTTTCTGTCTCTATATATTTGACTATTCTAGCTACGTTATATAATGGAATCGTATAATATGTGTCCTTTTTGTGTCTGGCTTATTTCACTTAGCATGTTCTCAAGGTTCATCCACGTTGTAGCATGTATCAGAATTTCCTTCTTTTTAAAGGATGAGTAATATTCCATCGTATGTATGTAGCACATTTGGTTTATCTATTCATCTGTCAGTGAACACTTGGGTTATTTCCACCTTTAGGCTATTGTGAGTAATGCTGCTATGGACATGGATGTACAAATATTGTTTTGAGTTCCTGCTTTCGATTCTATTGGCTCTATACCCAGAAGTGGGATTGCTGGCACATATGGTATTTCTGTTTAGTTTTTTGTGGAACCACCATGCTAACTTCCACAGTGGTGGCACAATTTTACATTCCCACCAATAGTGCACAGGGGTTGAAATTTCTCTACTTCTTGACCTACATCTGTTATTTTCCTTTTTTTATTTTATTTTTATTTTTATAACAGTCATCCTAATGGACGTGAAGTGACATCTTATTGTGGTTTTGGTTTGCATTTGCCTAATGATGAGTGATGTTGCGCACCTTTTTATGTGCTCCTGGCCACCTATATATATCTTGTTTGGAGAAATGTTTATTCAAGCTGTAATTCTATTTAATTGGGTTGATTTTTGTTGTTGTCAAGTTGTAGCTGAATTCTTTATGTATTCTAGACAGTAATCCATGATCACGTGTATGATTTGCAAACACCGTCTCCCATTTCATAGGTTGTCTTTTCACTGCAGTGATAATGTCCTTTGAGGCACAAAAGTTATTAATTTTGACAAAGTCCTTTTCTAATGAAGTTTCATCCATTTCTTCTTTTGTTGCCTGTGCTTTTGGTGTCATATCTAAGAAATTATTGACAATTCCAATGTCATGAAGCTTTTCTCCTGTATTTTCTTCCAAGATTTTTATTCATTTGTTTGTTTGCTGATTGGTTGGTTGGTTGGTTGGTTGGTTTTAGATCTTAGGTTTAGGTCTTTGATCCATTTTTACTTAAGTTTTGCATATGGTGTAAGGCAAGGTTCAACCTTCATTCTTTTGCATTTGGATATTCAGTTTTCCCAACATCATTTGTTGAAGTCTGTCCTTTCTCTATTTAATGGTCTTTGCATCCTTGTTGAAAATCATTTGACCATATATGTGACAGTTTATTTCTGGGCTCTCTGTTCTATTCCATGGGTCTATACGTCTGTCTGTCTTTATGTGAATACTATTGATTACTGTATCTTTGTAGTAAGTTTTGAATTAGAAAGTGTCAGATCTCCAATTTTCTTCTTCTTTTTTAAGGTTGTTTTGGCTATTTAGGGTCCTTTAGGATCCCATATGAATTGTAGGATGCAATTTTCTATTTCTGCAAAAAAAAAACCAACAACAACAATCATTGGGATTTTGGTAGGGACTGCATCGAATTTGCAGGTTACTTTGGGTAGTATTGATCTTAACAATATTAAGTCTGCAAGTCTTTGAACACAGGATGTCTTTCCATTTATTTAGGTGTTATTTAATTTATTTCGACAATGTTTTGTATTTATCAGTATACAAGTATGTCACCTCCTCAGTTAAGCTTACTCCTAAGTGTTTTATTCTTTTCGATGCCACAGTAAATGAAATTGTTTTCTTAATGTCTTTTTCAGATTGTTAGTGTAAAGAAACACAACCAATTTTTGTGCATTAACTTTGTCCTGCAACTTTGCCGAATCTGTTTACTAGTGTTAACAGGTTGTTTTCATGGAACGTTTAGATTTTCTACATATAAGACCATGTTAAGTGCAAACAGAGATAATTGTGCTTCTCCTTTGTAGTGGGTACTATTTTTGTTCTTGTTTCGTAAGTTAGAAACTGAGCCTATCAGATAAGAATGCATTCTGAAACTAACAAAATTTACTGGGGCTTGACAAATGAATTGTTTATTTTTCTCACTGAATAAAAAGTCCAAAGTCCAGAGCTGGTGCAGAGGCTCCATAACACAGTTAAACTACTAATCTCTTTCTGTTTTCACTTCTCCCTTCTAAGCAGGTTGACTCTTCTTTCCAAGCCACAGGATAGTTGCTGCACCTGTAGCACCATGTAAGAATCCAGGCAGGAATAATGAAGAAGAGTTTTCTCCTCTCAATGATTTGTCTTATATTTGGGATGAATTCTTCACCCATCTCCCCTATCAGCTAATTTGCCCTTCCATCTTTCTCACCATAATTGGGTCACAGCCCACCTTTAGATTAATCCCTGGCCAAAAGGGAAGAGATTTCTATGGCTATTTTTGACCAATCATGATTCCTACCCTGGGGCTAGGCTGTGAGGCCACCTGAGGTCAGGGATATTTTGCCAATATCTCAACAGACCCATGTTCTGTTAACAGACAGGAAGGAAGAGATGGCTTTTGGCAGATGATGGTATCAGTGAAACTGAGGCACAGAGAGCTTAAAGTGGCAGAACCATGATTCTAATGTAAGCAGTCTGATGCTGAAGCCTGCTCACCTAAGCAAATAGAGGAACAGAAGGTTTGGTGTCCAGTAAGCCAAACGAAGTTAATGATTGAATAGGCCTTCTTATCTTAGGGCACAAATGGAAATACAGAGAGTGGTAGAGATATCAGAATCCCTGATGAACTACAGCTCTCCCCAGACATTCTGCCAAGTATCTGTAATGCAGTTTGTTTTTCCCACACACGCGCCCTCTGTCTTTCCTCCATTTCTAAGGCATCCAAGAATCAGGCCTGTGACATATTAATAGCACGTGAGCTTTGGAGTCAGGCCTATGTCAATCCTGATTCTGGTTGCTGTTTTCTCACTGCTAACATTAATTTCTTCAAGTCTCTATTATCTCACTTGTAAAATAGGACTCATAGTATCTGCCTAATAAAATCATAGAGATTAAATGGAATAATGCATGCGAAAGCACTTGGGGCATCCTTAGTGCTGAGAAAGCAGTGACCCTCACAGCCGGGTCGCATTGTTCTCGTATTGAACATAAATAATATCACAGGACAGGGACACCAGACAAGGCAACTCTAAGACCATGATAAAGTGAAACAAAACAAAGTCACTGTACAGCCCACAAAATACCCAATATTCCCTTCTCTCTGCTAGAACAAGTGACTGCTACTTCTTTACCAATTACATCTTTATCTCGCATTCTAATCTACTTTCTGCAGTGCTAAGATTTATTGAGATGCCCGATCATAAGATCGTCCCTTCTTTCTGACAATATCCAATCTAGAATGGATCTTTGCTTCACTAGACTCTCTCCGAGATTACCCAACCAGAGCCCAAATCTTATAAAAGATACTTTCTAACACCTTCTTGCTGAGATGCCCCATGGTTCTGCATGGTGTGTGTTCTCTCTGGCTGCAGTGACCAATAAACCCAGGCTTGTTCAACCACAGGTATGTTCCTGGTGGTCTGAACAAGCTCCTTTTGCTGAAGGACATTGACAGTGCTCAACCAATAATAGTTATCATGTGGAGAGTTAGTTTTTTCTTTTTTTTCTGATGTGAGAACCTGTTCACAAAATGTCCAGTGGTATTTCTCACTGGAGTTAAATTGGAAAATCCAAGGTAATCCTAGCTCTATGGCTTTGAAAGTCTGTGATTCTAAATTTGACACTCCCAAAGATGAATTGAACTCATTAGTTTATTCAATATTATTTCATTTACAAGTATATAAAGAACAAACAGCCCATGTACAGCCACTGTTCTTAGATTTGTGTGTAGTAAAAATAAATTTCAGAAGAATGGTTAAACCCATGTTTTCCACATTAAGCTGATGACATTGTGGGTTAGTTTCACCAAAAAAAAAAAAAAGTCTTAGTGGTATTTTTAATCTCTTCTGGGATCACTGAGTGCTGGTTTAAAAAAAAAAATCTCAAGGTATTACAGAAAACTCTTCTCTTTATCTAGAATTCTCTGCACAGCAAGTGCCAGGTTATTATTTGGCTCATAATTACTCAGCCTTTGTTAGTTCAGTATGTCCCAGATTTGAAATGATACAAAGTGTTAGCCTTGTTTGTGAAAAGGCCCATTCTTGATTCTAGCACAGTGAAAGCCCCATAGGACTGTCAGGGCATGTTGGTCCCTTGGAGAAGGGAGGGAGCCAGAGACCTTGGTATTATGATGGAACATCTGAAGAAACTATCGATAGACCACTAGAAGATGGCTAAGGTTCCTTTTAATTCTAAAATTCCAGCAGCCTAATATTCTATTTTAAGACCCTTGCTCTAACTGGCTGTCTTCACTCTACAATATGAAATAAATTCAGCAAACATTTTCTGAACACCAACTATATGCAAGGTCCACTTTTAGGCACCAAGGAGACAATAAAGATGGGTACGACGTGTCTTCATTCTAAAAGATATAGAGTAGGCAGATGGAGGAGGGTGGTACACCGATTGATACAAAGGAACCGGTTGATGCAGAATAGGAAACATGAGTTTGTGAACTTCTGCCTGGTTAAAAGGAACTTGAGGGAGAGAAGCTGCCATGTAAGAGTTGCCAGCTGCTTCTCTAATTGGAAAGAGTAAATCATCTTGTGCAGAGATGTCTGTCCTGGGAAGAGTTATGCAGGTGGCT
>NW_011888797.1:4947735-4960095 GCF_000151845.1 Pteropus vampyrus | reverse complement strand
ATATTCTATTTTAAGACCCTTGCTCTAACTGGCTGTCTTCACTCTACAATATGAAATAAATTCAGCAAACATTTTCTGAACACCAACTATATGCACGGTCCGCTTTTAGGCACCAAGGAGACAATAAAGATGGGTAAGACGTGTCCTCATTCTAAAAGAGCGAGAGTAGGCGGATGGAGGAGGGTGGTACACCGATTGATACAAAGGAACCGGTTGATGCAGAATAGGAAACGTGAGTTTGTGAACTTCTGCCTGGTTAAAAGGAACTTGAGGGAGAGAAACTGCCATGTAAGAGTTGCCAGCTGCTTCTCTAATTGGAAAGAGTAAATCATCTTGTGCAGAGATGTCTGTCCTGGGAAGAGTTATGCAGGTGGCTTCTCCTTGGGGTATAAATAGAAAGGAAGTTGGTACCTATTGTCCTGGAGGATTTAACAGGACTCTGGTTTGACAGAGGACATCTGTTGGAGCATCAAAAGCATCAAAAACTATTAAAGAATAATGTTTTAAAGAGGATCTAATCGTGACTCTCATACAAATGTATAATGAACATTTGTCAAAGATCTTCTTTAACTCATTAATTTCTAAGGGAGCCATGTCATTGCAATCAATTCGAAAGAGAATTCAAAGTTCCACGCTTGCATAGGTCAACCATAAATGCTAAAATGAAATTATGAATAGATGTAAATCTGGCTTCTTTTGTGAGTAGGGGGGATTGTCCTTGCAGCAGACAGAATTTACATATCTATTGAAAAGTGTAGTTTACATTTCCGATAGTTGTTGACAAATTACGGAGTTATAAAATCCTTCGAAAGAAAAGAAAAGGTACCCCCCGACACACACATATACACACACACCCATACAATCAGACAATCCAGAACGATACACTGGATAACACCTTGTTTTTCATCGAAGATACCCAGCAATCTTGGGCTTCGTTTTAAAGTCTTGGGCAATTTTTCCTATAAGGCTCTGTGGGACACTGAGATCATCTTAGCAGAATCCAGCTGAGAGAGAAAGGCAGCAAGGGGGCAGGGAGAAACTCTCCAGAGGGAATAGGAGACACGGGCTCAACGCCAGGATCTGGGAGGCTGGTCCTGACATGTGGCTGAAGCTCCAGAGTCGATGGCGTGATGGGCATGCTGCAAGAACTGTGACAGAGCATGTGAGTGTAAGTCCAGGACCCAGGATGCTGGAGGCCTCAAAAGAGGCCTGTGCAGGTGCTTTGGCCAACTTGGGCCTTCTAGAGCAGAGGACAAGGGCCCGATGACTGTGCCAGGTGGATTATCAGTGAGGGTGCTAGTAGTACTGAAAATTGGCCCCCCTAAAAGACTGAACAGATCTAGTTCTTCAGCTCCATGAGGCATTTGGAAGTGGAGTCTGAATATTTCAGAGGAGGCAGAATTTTGAGAAACCTCTGTTTAAAGAGCAAGTAGTGAATTAAGGTTGGCAATTTCTTAGAAACGAGTTTCGGAAGAGTGATGGTTATAAACGGCAGATTATAAATGGTTGGGAGTGAATGGGAGCTTAAAAAGTGATGGCAATGAGTTAAGGTAGAAATAATAATAATAATACAGCAGATGCCATTTTCTATGTGTTTAAACAACTGATATTGGTTATTATTTAATTAACTGAAAAAAATTAGCTAGAGCATGGAATCATCAAAAAATACATATAAATACCTTAGGCATTATTTGAATTTAAAACACATAATTGTATATGCAGTCACCGGTCAAAGCCTTTTATTCAAGTCTGCGATTAGAGTTCTGTATCATGTTTCTAGAATAAACCATACTCTCAAACCATTTTGTGGGCAGAATCCTTCCAGAGCACTACCGTTTTCCCCAATCTCTTACACTAGATTTGCACATGTCTAATTTCGTAGCGTTTCTTCTTGGAAATTCAATCTTATCAAGTCTTTCCAAAACATTTATAAAGCATTGAAATGACATTTTGCAGAAATAACTCTCTTTTTGGCACTTACATGACATTCGTTTAGTACTACTTGATTACATAATTATAATAACAAGCACAACTGAAATAAACAGGCCTGGGGCCAATTGCAACTCCAAGGGTGAGAACAGAAGTGTCCAGATCTTCAGCATGCCATAGGCGTGTCATGGGTGTTTATCTGTATGTTTTAAGAGGTAATGGAGAGTGGAGTTTAATCACATGGATGAGTTAAGTAGATGGTGGTTAACAGAGATTCTGTAAAATATAATATTAATTGTATTCTTACTAGGTCCAAGCATCCGAGCATTGCTTTCGCCTTATCTCATTTAATCTTCTCAGCAACTAGTGAAGTAAATGTTATTATTATCTTTATTTTAGAAATGAAATGAAGAAAATTGAAGCTCAAAAAATTAAGTCATTCGTCCAAAGATACATTGTTAGTAAGTGGCAGTAACAGAATTTAAACACGGAATGTCTTATTCTAAAGATGGTGTTTTTGACTGCTTCTTTATAATACTCCCTTTTGGGAATTTTGGGAGTAAACCAGAGGAGAGAGGACAGGTAGCCTCAGGGGTATAATATATATTGATTGTTTTTTTTGCCTCTTGAGAATAGCACCCTAATTCCCCTTTGAGATAACATCCCATCTTTGCTCTCAGGTCCATGTACATCAAATAGGATTTACCTTCTTCCCACTTTAGCTTCAAGAGTAAACATGTGACCCAGAAATGTCCAATGAGCATACTTGGTAACGCTAGCCACAGTGATTGGCTGAGAAATGGGCACATGACTCAAGGCCAATGAGCGTCAAGTCTAGGACTGTTCCTAGTAATATTGGAAAATAAGAGTACTTTTTCACCTCTCACTCTCCTATCCCCAGGTTCACTAGCTAAGGACCATGGAAGCAGCAGGCATCATTGCTGTTGGTGAAATCCTGTCTGAAAATGAAGTCAACACAGGAAAGCAGAGCCTAGAGATAGAATGAAAGAGATCAATAACTAATCAGTCGTTGAGCTTCTGGATCCAGCCATGCCCGAATTCTGCCAGATCAGTTCCTAATGATATTCAAAACCCAGTTCCTATCCTCATGAAGCAGATGGTTGAACCCAGATCTCATAAATATGTTAAACTTATATCAAACAAAAAAATGTTTAAATTATGTGTCTTTGCTCAACCGTGCCTTGTCTGTTTCCTTCCTATTTCTCTTCTACTTCTCCTCATTCTTCCATTACTTTTCTGACCCACTACAAATAGCTAATTAGAATTTTTTCTTGTCTGAAAATATATTTCTCGTCTAAGCCTACATAAAGACATACATGCACAAAACATTTATACAAACATTTTAGCTGTAGAAACTCTTTTCTAATGAAATCTTATCTGGAATTCCAAGATGTAAAATTGTAGCTTTTCAGGTTGAAGGTGGTGCAGGGGCCTGAGGAGCACCGATTGCCAACCTTTGCTATGACAACGCCTTTATCTGCCAAGTCCTTGGATTTGTGGTATATGATAGTAGGTCTTGACAAAGTACAGAATAGAATTTTGACAAACCTAACAGTTCTCTGAACACTCTCTGTCAAATCTTGTCATATGCTCTGAGGATCCATCAAAACGACAATCTTCACACCCTGCCAGCACCATTATTTCTTTAAAACAAGCAGAAAATTCATTACATTAAATGTAAAAAGAAAATGTAGGAAGACTCATCTAACATTATTGCTCTCTTCCTCTTTTTCTCTGATTTAACAATTATGTGGCTTATAAAACAGAAAATAGATATGGAACCAACATTGTAATTTGAATAGGGAAACAGTTTCAAAACGACCGTAGTAGGAAAATAGAGAAGGGAATGTCTTTGAAGAGCTCAGGTCTGTATTTTAAGTCCTTGTGGCAGCAGCAGCAGCTACTCCAGAGAAAAATGAGCAGCTGTGATGTTCTAGGGCAGACAATTTTCAGTAGTAAGTTAACAAAATCATTACCATCTTCATCATTATCATCACCAGCATCATCATTGCCATCACTATCATTAACATCATCATCACCATCATTGTCTCTAATCTTCTGAGCCCTGAGCTCGTGTAGGACGCTGTGCTAAGTGTGTTGTGTACACTGTCTCATTTCGCCCTCACCACAGCTCTCAGAGGGAAGTACTGATATTACCCCTGAGCGATTAAGTGACTTGCTCAAGGTCAAGGTCACATAGCTGGTAAGTGGCAGATCTGAGGCCAGACTTCAATTCAGCCTGTCTCCAAAGTTCTTCAATGCAACTGAAGCTTGTGAGTAAACGCTGACATGTGAGAAACTCAAACATCCCAGGGCAGAACTACAGCCGATGTAGTTTGGTTTCTCACTCTCTTACTCACTCAAGGAGAATGACTATATGTGTAAAGTTGCTCGAGTGTGAGAGTCATGAAACTTATGTGTGGCATCGTTTAGTTCAAAGACCTCGAGTGAAGATTCTCTCGTTCATTTTCTCAGTAGTTCTGTGAGTTCAGGAGAAGCAGGTTTTGGAACTCATAGGAACAGAATAGAATGGTGGTTGCCAGAGGCTGGGGGTGCGGGGAATAGGGAGATGTTGGTGAAAGGTACAGACTTCCAGTTATATTATGGGTCAGTTCTGGGGACCTAACGTGTGGCATGGTGACTATGGTTAACAATACTGTATTATATACTTGAAAGTTGCTAAGAGAGTAGATCTCAAATGTTATCACCACTAAAAAAGTGATAATTATGTGAGTTGATGGACATATTATTGTCTTAATCATCTCGCAAGCTATATGTGTGTCAAATCATCACGTTGTACACCTCAAACTTACACAGTGCTGTATGTCAATTATAGCTCAATAAAACTGGAGGGAAAAAGAGAGGCGGATTTTATTACTACTTTACACGTATCCTAAAGAAGAAAAAAGAGATCTAGAGATTGTAAAACTTTCCAGGGTCATACAAGGAATTCTACTGGTGCAAATCTCTCTGTAGTAAGCCACTGGGTTTCATGCTAGGAAGGACTTTTGGCCTGAGCCCTGATCTTTCTACTTCCAACTTGTGTAGTCCAGGGTCTAAAGAGAACTTTAAGAACATGGTCATGTTAGGTAATTTTTGTTGAGCATTTACTATGTATGCTTTACATACACTATAATGTATGCTTTACATACATTATATCATTCATACCTCACAACGACCCTCTGTAGTAGGTTCTCATTTCTCCTATGTTATAAGAGAGGAAATCAAGGTTCAGAATGGTTAAGAACCTTGCTCTAAATAACACAGCTAGCTGGAAAGCAGAGTCAGGATTTGAATTTCATTCATCTTGCTGTCAATTCACGCTCTCAACCTGGTGCAGATCAGCCCTGTCCAATGTACAAAAAGACTGTGTTCTATTTGTTTGTTTAGAATTGGAACATGTTTTCTCACAAAGACCATTTCTAAAGGGTAAGGCTCCCAGAGCAACCCACGGAGGCCTATTTATGCCTTGTTATTGTTCAAATTCTACCTGCAAGAAAAATTGCAGGAACAAGATGTTTCAATGATGGTAATGAAAGTAAATATAAAAGCACATGCAAAGAATAAGGAATAAACATTTTTTTTTTAATCTTAAATATCTATGTTGGGGAACTCCAAAATGACTAGAAAAGAAAGACAAAGGAGATGAATGAAATTTTTTGTTAGGATTATGAAAATTCTCACCAACCAATTTCAAACACTTTAAAGGGGATTATTGCTGGTCATTTGTTGTGGATTTCCTATTCCTTGGTCCTGACACATCCACAGCACTAATCATGCTCCTCAAAAAAGGAAAAGATATATTTTTTTTTAGTTTTACACTAAAAAAAAATGCATGAACTTTGGAACCAAACAGACAAGGATTAAAAATCAAAATTCTGCCAAAGAGAGAAACAATTCAGAAACCTCAGTCCCACTTTATCAGGGCTTAAGCGAGTTTGTAAGTAGAAAGCATTAAATTTGGGTTTTCTGGTCATTTCTCTGAACAGAATAGGGCGTGAGACCCTGAGTATCATATATAACAGATAATTTGAGTAATTGAGTGACTAAGTAAAAAGATCAAAATTAAGAAAAGTTAAAAGTTATCATAAGAAACAGAACATGAAATCTAAGTAAGGATAAATGAGTACGTAAAAAAAAAAAGAAAAGAAAATAACACTCTGGCTCTAGGCTTGAAAGAAATCCATCTATGAACAAAATAATAATACTTATGAATGTGGAAAGGCAAGCCACTGAACTAGGAACTTGCCAAGGTGTTCTTTGCCATACAAGCACATGATAAGGAGAGACTGTAAACGTGAACTGGTTATACTTTCTGGTTCTGGCTCAAACTGCTTTTACATCACACCAGAAAGTAACTCTTGGCTCATTGCTTTAAAATACTCAGAAGATACTGAGAATAATTGCTAGAAAGTAACCTTCTTTTGAAAACTCAGTAATCACTTATTTTTATTGATTATTTTGCTTTCCTTCAGTTTGTACCCTTGTGAAGTGAGTCTTCAATAACGTCAATTGGGAGACTGGCTAAAATCCAAATCAAATTCTTACCTTGATGTTCCAGCTAAAACAACCAAATGCAGATATTTACAGACCCTTTTTTTAAATACAAAAAGAATTTTAAATGCAGCATGTCAATACTGCCTTAGTGTAAAAAAAAAAATAAAATAAAGAAAAACCTGGAAAATGTCAATATCTTTTGTATGAAGGGTAACTTTAAAAAAGATATTTCTTTTCCCATTTGAAAAATAAGCACACAAGTTTATATTTAGTTCCTTTTAGAGGTTTTGCAAAACAATGATGATTTTTTTCTTTTGGTAGCATTCTTCTTTCTGTAAAAAAAAAAAACAAACAAAAAACTACTGCCCAGGGGGCAGATTTTATTATTTAGAAGTGGAGTGGCACAAGGCCACAAACTGAGATGAGAACATGGCGGTCTTACAGGCGTCTTGAGATAAAAGGTTACCTTGGAAACCTGCAACACCCCCTGTTTCCTCAAGTCCACTGCCCAGGGGAGGGGGATCACACATCAGTAGCTCGAAGACTTGGATTGGGGCTTGCCTATGGGACTAAACCGCAGACTAAGGGCAAAGAGAGCTATGAAGTCACCTGCCAGGTTATAAAACGTTCTCTCTTCTCTCGTGTTACTTTTTCAAAAGTTGCTTGAAGTTCTGGGAATAACAATCTAGATCCCATTTGTGTTGTATACTCAGAATGGGGTGACGATGGGGTCTTTTCTCTCCCAGTGTAGTTGATAATATATAGCACTAGTAGATCAAAGTAAGGCTTATTAAAATTGTATTCAATAAGAGAGTAGTTTGCCTGAATTTTATACACACACACACACACACACACACACGTATACACATACATATATATACACACATATATGTGTGTGTATATATATACACATATACATATGTGTACACATATACATGTATACACACACATATATATATACATACATATACATATTGTACATTATATATTATAATATTGTATATTACGTATGTATTGAGGACTTGCTATGTGGGAGGGTTTTCTTGATATGCATTTTCTTAATTAATGCTCACGGCCACCTAATAAGGCTGGTATTAATTCTTAGGCTTAAATACTGAGGTTTTAGAGGCGTTAAAAATTTGTCCAAGCTTTTACAGCTGGTAGTAGTAGGGCTGGGATATGAAAGATTAGCCTGCATCATTGCATTGATTGCAATGGCTAATGTAGCAGCTGCTACGCTGTCGCACTTACAGCCCTCGCTAGCTCAGCGTGCTCCAGCTGATGGTGCTCCCAGCATAGGCATCTCAGGACCTGGGGCACTTTTTGGAACCAAGCAAGGCTCTTTAACTGGCATGGGCTTGCAGCAGGCCAGATGCACAGGGAATTACTGCAACTGCGCCTCACTTAAATGGCCTTCTAGCTCTGTCCACTGCAAGCCCCTCGTCCCTCAGGTAGGATTATTCTGAGAAGTATATTTTGTACCATTTCCTAGAATTTCCTTATGGGAGTAAATTTCAATGCCCACAGAGGTAGTTGGTTAAATAATACACTCTTTCTGAGCTTCCTTCCCTTCTCTGTAGCACTTGCTCACTTCTCCGGTGGTCCGTACACTTGCCAAATAAAAAACTTCTGTGGTCCGTACACTTGCCAAATAAACAACTTACATTCCAATCTTTGTCTCAGGCCTGCTTTGAAGACAACCAGTATGTAACCCAGTTCAGACATATAACTAGTCTTCAGATCCATAACCAGCCTTTAGTAGTATTTCTTTTCAAGATTTTACAAAGACAGCAAAATGAAGAGTGTGACGAACACAATATGGAAGGAGAATTATACATATTTTATTTTCCAGTTAAATATAATGATATCACAAACTACCACATGGTGGATTTGGACTATCATTCTCGTCTTTCCTCCTCACAGAGGAAGTGCAGCCTGGAGAAAAGAACCCTAAGAGCAATGGCCAACTTTCTCTTTCTTCTGGTTTTAGTCTGGAATCATTCGTTCTGCTGATGTTCTATGTGCATCATCCTGGCACGCTGGGATGGGACATCTTGCATTAGACTACTTATTTTTTTTAACTGTGATAAAATACACACAACAAAAAACTTACCATCAAACTTAACCATTTCTAAGTGTACAGTTTAGTCATATTAAGTATAGTCACGTTATGGGGCAACCGTCACCACCAGCCATCCAAGACCTCTTTTTGTCCTACAAAACTGACATGGGTATGGAAGCAGAGGCTTGAAGTTTGACCAAACAACTGCTCAATAATAATAATAATAATAATAATAATAATTTATTATGAGCTGCTGGTTTGCAAACTGGCCCCCATTCATGGCCAGGAGAGACCAAAGAGAGAGGTGGACCTCTCCAGATTGGTAGGTGGCAGGTTTAATAAGCAAGGGAACTTACATTTGAGGCTTGCCTTTGGCGGGCACAAGATCTCTACACCCACCCACCAGAATCTTAAAGTTTACATAAAGGCTTTAACTGAGTTCAGTCACATCTACTATCCAGATGGTCTCAGCAGAGTGTTATCTCCCGACGACAGAGAAGGAGGTGAGGAGCCTCCTATTGCTTCGGAACAGCTCGAGGCTTCAACTGGTGATCACATCTTCTCGATGGCTTCCTCCAAAATAAGCCATTTAGTATTCTACGTGTTTTGTGCATTTTATCTCATTCAATACTCAAAACAACAACCGTTACTTTTACTATCACACCCAGTTTAAAGAATTTGCCAGTGGTCACACAGCAGCGGAGTTGAATTGAACTCAGTGAGCCTGACTCCAGATTCTGTGGTCCTCCCTACACCACACCACTTTGATGTTGAGACTAATCTCAGAGTTTCTCAGTATGATTCCCTCACTCCCAAAACCACCTAGTCTTTTAATAGCATGAAATTAGAATGCAGAGAAGGGCAGGTTTCACTCCGACTATCCTCACTTGCTCATTTGTTTATTCATTAATTTAATTGACAACTTTCTACTGAACATGAACTACATGATAAATACTGCAGTCTGCTCAAGCTTGAGAATATAGCAGACAGCAAGACAGACAAGATCCCGCCCATTCTTGTGGGAATTACATTCTAAGGGGATTAGAAATCAACAATAAACATAATAAACAAGAAAACTGGAACAGAGATAAGTGCCAGGAATAATAAACGTAAACAATAGAGAGGCTCTGTCTGGAGAGCTACTTTAGATTCAGTGGGCAGTGACATCTGGGCTGAGACCTGAGTGACAAGAAGAACCTCCATGAGAAGATCTAGGGTAAGAAAGCCCCAAGTGGAAGGTAAAAGAACCAGCTTGGTGTGTTTGAAAACAGATGAAAAGGCAGCATTTTTGGAGTGAAGTGAGTGGGAGGCAGGGAGATAGGTAGGCAGGGGCCAAGTAGGGCAGAAGGAACCTTGCAGGCCGTGAAAATGTTTTGAATTTTATAGTAAGTGTGATAGGAAAGCACTGGAGAATTTCAACAGGAAAGTGAGATGATCTATTTTATATTTTTAAAAGCCTTTTATTCCCCGATTTCACTGCTTATAGCATAAGTCCCCAAGTGGTTGATCGAGATCTTTCTGCCAATACTAGTGTTTTATCCAGTTGATCCTCAACAGGTAGCTGCCAGCATGTTCCTTTCCCAACTAGTTCCTGGAATTCCCAGACAGGAGGGAATCTTGGAGTTACAACTCCCCAGTCTGTGACTTGCTTTTAGGGCTCCAGAGAGACTATGACTGAGCTATGACATTGTCAGCCAACCCCTGAGTTTTTGCCCAAATTCTTTCTGGACTGAGTGTGCATCAGTGTGTAGAGAGGCATTTTATTTTATTTCATTTCATTTTTTTCATTCAGCAATTTATTTATTTTTTTAATTGAAGAAATGTAGAGAGGCATTTTAGCATCCACCAGCTTCTCAGAGATCCCGAAGCCATGGAAACATCGAATTCACTGCTCCTCTGCACGAGAAAAATGTGGTGCAGGGAACCTCTGGCAAATAACTCCCCTGGAAAAAGTAATATCTGGGATAATATTAGGCACATATAAAATGCTTAAAGCAATCACGTAGATTTTGGAGATGAATATTAAGTGCTGAACACATTATTTGAAAAATGAAATTAACATAGAGAGGAGACAAGAGAATTAAAATGTTAATCAAGCCACATTCAGAGACTGCAATATGCTGATCAGCCCTGTAGCCAGGCCAGGAGGACACCTGCAGAACAAAGGAAGATTTCTAGTGGGATTGCCAACAGCCCATTCCCCATACGCTTTGGAAGGGGAAGCAGGAACAACAGAGTCTAAGTGGTGCCCTACACAAATAAAATCGTCCATTCTCTATGGCTAAATGTGTGGGAAACCTATGAATTAAATGCTGGGAACATACTCTTCCCCTTCCCCTTCCTCACGGTATGCCTATATCAAAGGAAATGGGAACTAAAGAATGACATATAAACTGAATTCCCTGAACACTCGAGGTCCCTTTCACTCTCTGCCTCTGAGAGACCGTATTCTGTTCGTGGAGCATTACTCCCTTTTCTAATAAACTTTCCTTTGACTAACTTGGCATGTGTGTTGAACTCTTTCCACACTCTCCACCAAAAGACTCTCTTCTCTTGATGCAGGGTTTGGTCTCCTCCCCAATACAAGGAAATTTGCCCCATCCTGCATCAAAATGAATGAAAAATTGGTCAATTCCACACCCCGCACATTTTATGGTGGAGAAACTGAGGTGCAGGAGGTTTGTATGTTTTGCCCAAGATCATACACTTAGAATGTAGCAATGCTGAGCTTCAAGCCAAGATCCTTTGACTTCAATAACTAGACTTTCCACTTCCGTATACATTTATGTTACAATGTTAAAGAAGCATTTTCAACAAACATTAATAGCTTGTTGGGATATTAGAATACAATAATGATAACAGCTAACATTTTTTGAGCACTTATTATATGCTAAAGGCAAGACAACAGGCCCAAAATGGAGTCACTTATGCTAAGTGTCAAGTCACCAAAGCGAGACTTAACTTAATCACAGTTCACTTTTTCCAGAAATGGAGTCTTAAACCAGTCTATCGAAATTACCCAATCAGCATTAGTTAATAAGCATTAGGTAATCTGCTTGATAAATCCCTGCATCCCCCTATAAGGAAAGTAATCTTGCAATAACCAATCTGCTTTTTTTGCCCTGTGCAACCTCCTTATTCCTTCCCCCTTCTGCCTATAAATCCTTTTGCTTTGTAGAGTTCTTTGGGGCTCCTTTCTCTCTGCTAGATTGGATGCTGCCCGATTCATGAATCACCGAATAAAGCCAATAAGACCTGTGTAATTTACTTAGTAAAATTTTGGATTTTTTAACACCAGATACTCATTTAACCCTCTCAGCAACCTTATGAGGTAGATGCTCTCATTTTACGATGAAGCAACAGAGACACAGGGAGGTTAAGTAACCTGCCCAAAGTCACAGAGCTGGAAAATGACAGTAGAATTATCCAGATCCAGTATCTGTATGCTTAATGCCACGCAGCCCTTTGGGCTAACTGTTTGCCACTTCAAATACTATTATGCTGGAAACCTAGGTATAGCTCAGGAGAGGAAAACCCTGAACAGGGTCAAAAACGAAAGTTCCTGGTACATAAAAATCCAAAAAAAGTCAGAGCAATACTGTATCTGATCTATGAAATGACAACCTCTCAGAAATACAAAAGCAGAATGGAATTAAAAGTAAAAGTTTACAAATATTGAAAAAGAATTAAACAATCTGGAATACGAACCCACTGGGCAACAAGAAGTTTTACAAGTCAGAGATGATATTTACTGTCTGGGAAGCTGGTATTGCATTTCCTTGACAACTACATGGTGAAATTATTTCAAAATGAGCCATTCAAGTTTATTAGCATTAAAAAAAAAAAAAAAA
>NW_011888797.1:4912939-4945766 GCF_000151845.1 Pteropus vampyrus | reverse complement strand
GCTAAATGAAATAAGAAAGAAAAAGGCAAATACTGAATGTTATCACTTATACGTGGAATCTTTTATTTAAAAAAAAAAATGAGACTCGTAGAAACAGAGAGTAGAATAGTGGTTGCCAGGGGGGTGGGGGAAATAGGAGGTGTCAATCAAAGGTATCAATCTTCAGTTATAAGATGAATAAGTTCTGAGGACCTAATGTACAATATTGTATATTGTTAATAACGTATTGTACAACTGAAATTGGCTAAGAGAGTAGAGCTCTAGTGTTCTAACACACACGAAAAGATAGCTGTGACAGGTGATGAATGTGTTAACTGGATTGTGATAAACATTTCACAAGGCGTACATATATTAAATCAAGTTGTACACTTTAAATATATAAAATTTTATTTGTTGATTGTATCTCAATAAAGTTGGAGGGAAAAGGAGAGATCCTGGATCCCCGAAGACCTCATAGAGTAAAGCCACTAACCAGCCCCAGACTGCCAATTTGGGAAGGAACTGTTTGGACTTCTATGTCAAAGAGAAAATGTCTATATTATTGTAGCCATGGTTATTTGAAGTCACTGTTACTCACAGCTGAACCTGTCCTGATATGTATTACATTTTGCTGCTTCCTGTTTGTTGTATTTTGTAATTTTTCATAAAAAAAAAAGAAAGAAAGAAAAAAAACCACTTTTCCAGAGGTTTAGATGAGTCATATCTGGAGAACACTTAAATGTATTAATATCATCAATTATGCACACACACAAACACACGTGTTTTGGCATCAAATAGTAGCTTACTGTATACTAGATACTATGCTATACTTTATATGCATTATTTAATTTAGTCTTCATAAAAACATGATGTAGGGACCATTATTATCTCCAACTTATCAGTGCAGTAGCCGTAGATTAGAGAAGCTAAGTAACCTGCTGGCCAGTAGCCAAGGCAGGGAGCTCTTCCCTCTAAGCCCGTGAGTTAACCACTCCTGGGTACTTCCCGCGGGAGGAGAGACGCTTCCTCTGCCCGCCAGAAGCTTTACTCGCAAATCCATTGAACACCATGCTGCAAATGCCAAGTTATCCAAGAATGGAATTCTACTATCAGCCAGGGGACTATTGGGTACACCCTAGGGAGAGATCCAGAGAAAACTGAGGAGTAAGGAACCCCTCTGCTGAGCTCTTGATCAAGATCCAGAGGCCAGAGATACTCATCTCTTCATGAGTAAATTGATGGTGGCAGGTATGAATATGGGATTGAGTGGTGTCTCGCTGCACAGGCACAGTGAAACTGAAGTCTAAAGTCAGACATAATGACACAAACACAAGGAAACCATCAAATCAATTTATATTTAAAGACCAGAGGGCATTCAGAAACTGATTTATATGTTTTGCTACTCTGACTTCAATGCTAATACCCCAAACATAATTAAAGAGTAACTAATTCCCTTTCATTATCCAAAGTATAAACATTCATTCATTCGTGAAATGCGTATTGA
Organism: Pteropus vampyrus; assembly: GCF_000151845.1. NCBI lineage: Eukaryota > Metazoa > Chordata > Mammalia > Chiroptera > Pteropodidae > Pteropus > Pteropus vampyrus. Next base: position 4,944,283 of record NW_011888797.1, on the reverse strand, counting down.
GGGACCGCCATGTACAGTGGCTGTGCTAAGCGGGAACTGGGACACACAGTGAAATGAGAGCCTCCGGTGGGGGTGACTCACCTGTAAACAGATCTTTACAGTGCAGGATGCCTCATGCCCTAATGGAGGGATGTGCAGGGCTGTGTGGACCTTGAACGAGAAGCATCCCACCTTAGGGAAGATCTCGAGGGTGATGTAAGAGAGTTTCGAGGGATGACGAGGACTTAACCAAGAGAAGCGTTGACAAGGAGGGGAAGCATGTTCTTAAGAAAGGGAGAAGCAAGTGCACGGCTCAAGACACTGTCATCTTCCAGGAAATGTGTTTCCTTTGCAAGGCTATAGCCCAGGTGTAAGGAAAGAGGAGGCAAGGAAGAGAGTGGCTCTTAATGTGATCAGTTTAATGATAAGCTATACCAAATTTATACTTATATAGTCAACCAGCATTCATAGTCCTCTTTGTTTTTCATGGTAGTTAAAAAGGTAGTAATTTCAACTTCACTCCTCCAAAGGACAATGCAGTAATCACTGTCTGCTACTAGTGTCCATCCCTTTTCTTTCTAACAGAACTCATTTCCCAGCTCTTCACACACGCCCATTACTACCCTATATGACTCTGGAGATGCTGACTCATCTCCAGGTTCAGAGGTGGATCCTTGTTAGTCTAAACCAGAGATCCACCCATGGGCCTACTACCTGTTTATGTAAATAACGTTAATTTGAAAACAACCACACCCATTATTTCCTGTGGCTGCTTTTATGATGCAGCAGTAGAGTTGAGAGACAGATTGTATGACTAGAAAACCTAGAATATTTACTACCTGGTCCTTTTCAGAAAAAGTTTGCTGACCCTTGGTTTAGGCCAATCAGAGCACTGAATTCCCCTGGCAGATGTTATTGGTCCAGAGGTGGGCTTGCTGCTTAAATTGGCCAGTCGGATTAAAGGAAAGAATTTATGTTTTATGCTTGGAGCGAGGATTCTCTCATTTCCATCAGATATCCCAGTTGCTGCTAACAGCCATCTTAGAACCACGAGCTGTTCTAGAGGTGGCAGAACCAAGAGATGGAAAGATCTGAGTCCCTGGTAACCGCATTAAGTAAGCAACCCAGAAGCCTGCCCTATCTCTGGACTCAGTGCCGTGCAAGATAATACATTTCTTTATTGTTTAAGTCAGTTTGAGTAAGGCTGTCTCTTACTTGGAAGTAAAAGCATCCATCATTGCTGTATAAGTAAGGCATCTTTTTCAAAGGCCAGACTCACAGCAGGCTCAGATACCTAAAGCATAGTCACAAACCCAGAATAAAAGAAAGGAGATCACAGTAAGAATAAGCACCGTCAGGAGCCCACACACTGCAGGGAGAACCTAGAGGCAACCACACCCCTTTATCCACAGTCAACTGAAATTTTCAGAAAAATAGAGTTTCGAATTCAATAAATTCAAGATGGTTTTTAAAGAATAGCAGATTAGATATAGTAAATTGGAAATTGGGGGCGTGGGAAAGTACTACCTGAAGGAGTCCCTTTGACCAGAAAAGTGTCAGGTGACTGCCGAAGAGAAAGAAGGAAGAAAAAGAAACAAGCAAAAAACAACAAAAAAGTAGCTAGTGCCAGTTAATATAGAGACAAAAACTCCCTATAAGAAGCCTGCAGTGTCCCTGGGGCAACACTATTTATGTTGGATAATCACAATCCATGCTTTTAAAAAATGGCCTTGACCCACAAGAATAGAATTAGTTATGCCCAGTCTACTCTGTTTAATAAGGCAAAGAAGAACAAAGGATCTTTTTTTCCAAGTTCTTCTGACTCTCTTCACCAAAGTTTTCTCTTAAAAACAAAGCGACAATTCAATGATACGGGAAACACACCCTGTTCCTAAAATGCAAGATCAAAGAAATCTTTGCAAGTCCTACTTCAGGACACATTTCCATTGTTCCCTGGACCAGCAGGCTTGTACTTTTCTAACATCACATATTGACTCAATTAGATAGTAACCCAGAAAGCAAGATCCAGGTATAGAATCACATTTTTGGTGCAGGCGCCAGTGCAGTGCAGTGAACAAAGCATATGCACTAGAGTCAAATTGATCTGAATCCAAATCTCAATTCCACCTTCTTACTAGCTGTGTGGGTGTCTGCTTCCTCACACATGAGACAAGAATAATGATACATATCTGCCTGATTGTTGTCAGACTTCAATTATATATACACTGTATATAAAGCATCTAACACAACATCTGACATCTATTAGGCCCCCATTTATGGAAACTATCACTGTCAATGATGGTTATTGCTATTATTATTATCATCATTCAATCCCAAGCATTCCAAAACTTTGTATTTGATAAGAAAAGTTGCTATAGAACAATTTTAAACTACAGATGGACAATCTCATCTGACTTATTTAAATCTTAAATGACCTTCCAATGGTTTGTAAACTGGCCCCATACACGGAGGGCAAGAATAGACCAAAGAAAGAGGCAGACCGCTCCTGACTGGTAGATGGAGGTTTAGCAAGCATGGGAACTTACTCGCAAGGCTGGTCTTGGGCAGCAGCAAGATGTGTAGATCTTCAAAGTCTCCTGTCAGAATCTTCCTATTTATATAGAAGCCTTAAATGTGTTCAGCCAGGTGTACCATCTAGACGGTCTCGACAACACCTTGCTCCCCGGGACTGTGTCCTTGGAACAGCTCCCACTGAGGGAATAGTAGGCAGAGTGTATATTCCAAGGACAGCAGAAGGGATGAGAAGCCTCTGATTGCCTGGGTCTAGTTCATGGGTCAACCAGTGGTCATGTCCTCTTGGTGACCTCCTCCAACACCTTTCAGGGGAAGCAGAGTGAGCCAAAGTGCTGTGACTAAGAGCCGAGTCCTCCGTAACAGTACTTTATTCAAGAACAAGAATTTTTTGAAAACTTATTCATGCACTGGGAATGATTTCAAGCAGTCACTGGATCCGAAACCCACTGCCACTTCCAGTGTGTCAGAGTTCAGCTAGGGTCATTGTTTAAATTAATAAAATGCAGCAAGTGGCTGAGGCGGTCGATCTCTCCCCTAATGTGCCCTGGACGGTCCCAAAGTATTCAACAGTAGGAGTGTCAAGGGACCCGCACTATTCAACAGTGACCAGCGATTACCAGAGGCCTGTGGAAATTAATTATGACCTCTTGAGGCAAGGAAGTCCAAGATCAAAACGCTGGCTGACTCGGTTCCTGGTGTGGGCCCTCTTCCTGGCTCACAGACAGATGCCCTTTCATGTGTCCTCACGTGCTGGAGAGTGAGTAATCTCTCTTCTTATAAAGCCACTAATCCCACCCTCAAGACCTCATTTAACCTTAATTACTTCCCAAAGGCCCCACCTCCAACTCCACTGGGGGTTAGGGCTTCAATGTATGAAGTTGGGGTGGGGCTGGGAACACAATTCGGTATGATTCTTCTGCAACTACTTCACCGAAAACATTTCTACAATTCAATTCTCTAAGTAATAAATACTTTCTGAAATGAGTTTGCTCAAACTTTCCAAAAAATATTTTTTATTTTAGCCATGATTAAGCATGAAAAATTTCATCTCAGCTGGGAGAACACTGGGGAAAGTAAGCACTGTATGTGTAAGGGTACTTTTATAAAGGAAGCCTTCATGACATTTTTCTCCACGGAAGAATAGTTAGAAATTACATGAGGTTGAGGGAGGGTCAGAGAGAGGAGAAGGAAGGATCGAAAATAGGCCTATGTTGGCAAGAACTCAAGCATCCAAACAGTTTGGTTCTCTCTCTGATTAGCCTGAGCTGAGGTCTGGAGCCAACTGCACTCCAGCTGAGACACATGCAATTTTGATTACCAGATATGGTATGCATTATAAGGAAAAAGACCTCAACTTTGTGAGAGAAACATTTAGGTGAGGGGAAGAGATTGAAAAAGCATTTAGTGACTTTCTTGAGCCTAAAGGAAATAATCTCTGAAAGAATTGAGTGAGAAGATCTGAGCTGGTGCAGGGGCTGAAGGATGGGTTTGATGTTCACTCCATGCTGACCTCTGAAGTAGTTGAAAACAAAACAAAATAAAACAAAACAAAACATTGACTCTGGCAAGATCAAACATCCATCTCTTGGTACCTGAGAATGGGGCAGAGAAAGAGAATCCCGAGCAGAAGGTGGAAGCAGAGAAAGTCTTTAAAAATGTATGACTGATTTGGTTACTTCTTGAGAGGTGCAGAGAAAGGAGGAAGAAGAGAAATGACATTTACTGAGAGCCAACTAGAGTGTAAGGTCTTAGAAGGGAGGGGCCCTGCCTGTCTTCTTTCTAATGTGTCCCCAGTTCCTAACATAGGCCTTGACATGCAGGAGACACTCACTAAGTACGTGTTGCTGGAAGGACAGACATGGCACAAAACTCATTATATAACGGGCACTCAGTAGGTATTCTTGAAATAATCAATTAACTAATAAACGCCTACCGCATGCCAAGCATTGTTTCATTCTTTCTATTTACAAGTATTTTGTTGAGCAAGGTCCTATCATTTGCCAGACACTCTGTGGACACTGAGAACTCAGAACAGTAAAGGGACAGTTCCTGCCCCTGAAGAGCTTACAGTCTCGGGGAGATAGATGCACAAGCAATGGCAACGCAGCACACAATGACCACAGGCTGCATCCGCACGCGGGGAAACACAGAAGGGGATTTCAGTCTCCCCGGAAAAGTTGAGGCCCTCTTTACAGAGGACACAGCCTTTGAACTGAGACTTACGATGAGCAGAGGACATTTCGCTGTGTGGGTGTCTGCTTCCTCACACATGAGACAAGAATAATGATACATATCTGCCTGATTGTTGTCAGACTTCAATTATATATACACTGTATATAAAGCATCTAACACAACATCTGACATCTATTAGGCCTCCATTTATGGAAACTATCACTGTCAATGATGGTTATTGCTATTATTATTATCATCATTCAATCCCAAGCATTCCAAAACTTTGTATTTGATAAGAAAAGTTGCTATAGAACAATTTTAAACTACAGATGGACAATCTCATCTGACTTATTTAAATCTTAAATGACCTTCCAATGGTTTGTAAACTGGCCCCATACACGGAGGGCAAGAATAGACCAAAGAAAGAGGCAGACCACTCCTGACTGGCAGATGGAGGTTTAGCAAGCATGGGAACTTACTCGCAAGGCTGGTCTTGGGCAGCAGCAAGATGTGTAGATCTTCAAAGTCTCCTGTCAGAATCTTCCTATTTATATAGAAGCCTTAAATGTGTTCAGCCAGGTGTACCATCTAGACGGTCTCGACAACACCTTGCTCCCCGGGACTGTGTCCTTGGAACAGCTCCCACTGAGGGAATAGTAGGCAGAGTGTATATTCCAAGGACAGCAGAAGGGATGAGAAGCCTCTGATTGCCTGGGTCTAGTTCATGGGTCAACCAGTGGTCATGTCCTCTTGGTGACCTCCTCCAACACCTTTCAGGGGAAGCAGAGTGAGCCAAAGTGCTGTGACTAAGAGCCGAGTCCTCCGTAACAGTACTTTATTCAAGAACAAGAATTTTTTGAAAACTTATTCATGCACTGGGAATGATTTCAAGCAGTCACTGGATCCGAAACCCACTGCCACTTCCAGTGTGTCAGAGTTCAGCTAGGGTCATTGTTTAAATTAATAAAATGCAGCAAGTGGCTGAGGCGGTCGATCTCTCCCCTAATGTGCCCTGGACGGTCCCAAAGTATTCAACAGTAGGAGTGTCAAGGGACCCGCACTATTCAACAGTGACCAGCGATTAACAGAGGCCTGTGGAAATTAATTCCTCTTGAGGCAAGGAAGTCCAAGATCAAAACGCTGGCTGACTCGGTTCCTGGTGTGGGCCCTCTTCCTGGCTCACAGACAGATGCCCTTTCATGTGTCCTCACGTGCTGGAGAGTGAGTAATCTCTCTTCTTATAAAGCCACTAATCCCACCCTCAAGACCTCATTTAACCTTAATTACTTCCCAAAGGCCCCACCTCCAACTCCACTGGGGGTTAGGGCTTCAATGTATGAAGTTGGGGTGGGGCTGGGAACACAATTCGGTATGATTCTTCTGCAACTACTTCACCGAAAACATTTCTACAATTCAATTCTCTAAGTAATAAATACTTTCTGAAATGAGTTTGCTCAAACTTTCCAAAAAATATTTTTTATTTTAGCCATGATTAAGCATGAAAAATTTCATCTCAGCTGGGAGAACACTGGGGAAAGTAAGCACTGTATGTGTAAGGGTACTTTTATAAAGGAAGCCTTCATGACATTTTTCTCCACGGAAGAATAGTTAGAAATTACATGAGGTTGAGGGAGGGTCAGAGAGAGGAGAAGGAAGGATCGAAAATAGGCCTATGTTGGCAAGAACTCAAGCATCCAAACAGTTTGGTTCTCTCTCTGATTAGCCTGAGCTGAGGTCTGGAGCCAACTGCACTCCAGCTGAGACACATGCAATTTTGATTACCAGATATGGTATGCATTATAAGGAAAAAGACCTCAACTTTGTGAGAGAAACATTTAGGTGAGGGGAAGAGATTGAAAAAGCATTTAGTGACTTTCTTGAGCCTAAAGGAAATAATCTCTGAAAGAATTGAGTGAGAAGATCTGAGCTGGTGCAGGGGCTGAAGGATGGGTTTGATGTTCACTCCATGCTGACCTCTGAAGTAGTTGAAAACAAAACGAAATAAAACAAAACAAAACATTGACTCTGGCAAGATCAAACATCCATCTCTTGGTACCTGAGAATGGGGCAGAGAAAGGGAATCCCGAGCAGAAGGTGGAAGCAGAGAAAGTCTTTAAAAATGTATGACTGATTTGGTTACTTCTTGAGAGGTGCAGAGAAAGGAGGAAGAAGAGAAATGACATTTACTGAGAGCCAACTAGAGTGTAAGGTCTTAGAAGGGAGGGGCCCTGCCTGTCTTCTTTCTAATGTGTCCCCAGTTCCTAACATAGGCCTTGACATGCAGGAGACACTCACTAAGTACGTGTTGCTGGAAGGACAGACATGGCACAAAACTCATTATATAACGGGCACTCAGTAGGTATTCTTGAAATAATCAATTAACTAATAAACGCCTACCGCATGCCAAGCATTGTTTCATTCTTTCTATTTACAAGTATTTTGTTGAGCAAGGTCCTATCATTTGCCAGACACTCTGTGGACACTGAGAACTCAGAACAGTAAAGGGACAGTTCCTGCCCCTGAAGAGCTTACAGTCTCGGGGAGATAGATGCACAAGCAATGGCAACACAGCACACAATGACCACAGGCTGCATCCGCACGCGGGGAAACACAGAAGGGGATTTCAGTCTCCCCAGAAGAGTTGAGGCCTTCTTTACAGAGGACACAGCCTTTGAACTGAGACTTACGATGAGCAGAGGACATTTCAGACAAAGAGAAGGGTGTGAGAGAAGATTACAAGAAATTCATCCTTACAGGAGGAAAAAAATCAATGGAGCAAAGAGAGTGCGAAAATGACTGGAGAAAGAAAAGAGATGAACCACAAACGGGCTGGTATTTTATTGAAGTAGTTTGAACTTGCCCTATAGAAAACAGGAAGCGGGACTGGCTTCATGGGCATGTGACCTGTGCCTTCCCTTGGGACTCCAAGCTCGGATGAACCCTAAGCTTGTTTACTGCTTTGCTGTTGGCTTGCTTGAAATTTGTAGTGATTTCGTCTTTGAATTGGTTTTGTAAGTGACGTCCAATGGGACAATGGAGCAGGCACATGAGCAGAGAAGATATGTACAGTATGTACGTCTGCATTATCTTGCTGCTTCATGCGTCTCTAGTGTTCACAAAGCCCCATGAGCACAGAATTCCAGTGCACCTACTATGCGTGGGAGCTCAGCAACTCAAAGCGAGTATCCTTGAATTCTTCTTCACTTAGAACGACATTAAATGGCAAATAAAAACACAATGACAAGTTGAGAGGCAGAGACACTACAAAAAAAGAAGAGGAAAAATCTTCATGTTTTCATATTTTAGTACATTTAATGGCACTTTTTCCTGGCTTTCTAAACATTTTGCACCAGGCCCCAGAAATTGTGTAGCTGGCTTTGATGGGGAACCGTTAAAAAGAAATCTTGAGCAGGGAAGAGAAACAACGAGACTATTATTTTGGAAAAACATCTCTCGCCAGAGTGTGCCAGTTAGACTAGAAGGAGGTATAACGAGGAAGGTTGATGAGGTCTATGTGAGAGCAGGGACAGGGAGGTGGGAAGAAAGGGACAAATGTGCGAGGAGCTGGTGGGCAGAGTACTGGGGTTGGTAATTAGCTCCATAGCGGAGGTAAGCGAGAGCTTCCGCCACTGGGTGGCGCCACCCATGGAGATGTGGAGGAGGGGAAGAGAGAGTACAGGGTGGGTGAGGGAGGAGGGATGGATTGAAGGTGAAGGTCAGTCTGGGACCCGGGGTAGACCTCTCATGACTGGATATGAGCAGTGCTTTTCCCTCTGTCTTCTTTTGGTGACAGACCCCACCTCCTCTGGCCTCAGGGGTGTTGCTGTGACCTAAGCGAGGGCCCATCCTGGTACCTGGCACACAGCCACACGTAGTAGTCCCAGGAATGTGCGGGTAGGTGTCCTAAGCCAGAATAATCAGAACTCTTTCCTTAGGACTTTTCAAACTAAAGCTGGTGGTTATCTCTTTCCTCTCTAAAACGATGAGTAAGTCTGCAACTGCCAGCGGACCTGGGTCTAGAGACCACAGGACTCAGGTCTGAGGGCGAAGCCAATAGGGGAGATGAATCGTGACAGCCTGCCCAGGGCTTTGAGTTCCTAGATCTGACAGTTCCCAGCTTTACTCTGCCCTTCCTGGTGACCCGATCTAAGAAATTCAGTCTTCCCTCACTCCCTTCCATGTTCTCCCAGCCTTTTGTGTTTTCCTAAAGCTAATTGGAGTGAGGGCTCTGTCACTTGCAACCGAGCGTCCTTATTAATACAGGACACATGGCTAGGTGCCCATGGAAACAGCATGTGATAACTATTATACCCATATCATGGAGACATGAACTGAGAGGCTCAAGAAGCTTAGAGAACCTGCCCGAAGTCTCATGGCCAGCAAACCGCAATGCCGAGACTCGAATGCAGGTCTAACTCCAAAGTCACTGATCTTTCTATGATGCTACGTTTTCTTCCTAACCTGTTCATTGTTTTTAGTCTTCCTCTCTATAAATTCATGGCTTCAAATTTAGGGATATTTGTGCTACTCAACTTCTAAGTTTCTCTTTAATGACCAAAAGCAATGAGGGCCACACCATGAGTTCTCTGGAGCCTTTCCCAGGCTCTGATTCTTCCCACTTTAAAAGTCACTGGTAACAGAGGGCCTAGTTGCTAATTTTGCAGAAGTTTAAAGTCAGTGACCTTATCACTGAAACCTTATTTGCCTAAACTTTGTCTTGTTTTATGAGTTCAAATGGAAAGTCAAGCCACAATTCCCAACAGGGTTAGAAGGAGGTGATAACAAACTGAGCCTGCGGCTTCAGAACTTGGGAATGGCTCTCCGTGACCTTTTCTCAAGCCTGACTCTCTGTTTACTGTCGTGTCCTCTTCTGTAAAGAACCTTCTTTTCCTCCTGTGCCACTAACCCAAATGTGGTCTAAACAGAATCTTTTCTAATTCATTCTAGGGAACTGTGGCAGAGACTATTGTCCCCAAATTGTTATCTACTCCTCTTTTCTTTCAATAATGGAACCCCGCATTTAAAAAAATTATTTACTTTTAATTGAGATATAATTCATATGTCATAAAATTCACCGTTTTAAAGTGTACGATTCAATGGTTTTTTTTTTTTAGTAGATTCAAAAGGTCGTACAACCATCATAACTACCTAATTCTAGATCATTTCATCATCCCCAAAATAAAGCCCAAACCCATTAGCAGTTGTTCCCCATTCTCTCCTCCCTTCAGGCTCTCTGGCAACCATCAATCTACTTTCTATTTCTATGAATTTTCCTATTCTGGACATTTCTAATTGTTTGAGTTTATAATATACGGCCTTTGTTTTCAATATGCTAAATAAAAGAAGTACCTATACATTCTAGCATGTATAACTACTTCATTCCTATCTATTGGCAAATAATATTCCATTGTATGGGTATACTGTAATATCATATTTTGTTATCCATCTGTAGTTGATGGACATTTGGGTTATTTTCCACTTTTTGGCTTTATAAAGAATACCACGATAAAAATTCACGTTCATGTTTTTGTGTGGACAATTTTCCACAGTGGCTGTGCCGTTTCACATTCCCACCAGCAGTGCATGAGGGGACCATAGGTTTTCAGCACAGTGTACTAAGCCCAGTAAAAGGTCAGCTTTCTAGCTTCCCCATAGCTATGCGTGGCCATACAACTACGTTCTGGCTTAGGGCATAGGATATAAGCAGAGGTGGTACGTACAGTTTCTGGCGGAAATATGACCTCTACTGCTTTCTCCAATCTGCTGGTTGGAGGGTTGACTTAATGACTGGAAGGCCAGCAGCTCTCTTGGGCCATGGAGTGACTTTAGGAAGGGAAACCAGAGGACAGGATAGACACTGATTGACACTGTGAACCCTGGACTAACTGCCTCTGAAATTCTTAAATATGAAAGAGAAATAAATGACTATCGTGTTTAAGATACTATTTTTCCTTATTAATTACAGCCAAATCTAACCCTAATTGATACCATTACCTAATTTTTTCATTCACTGCGCAAATTTCCCCTGAAAGCCTATTAAGAGCCAGGTCTTGATCTTGGTGTAAAGATGTAAAGATGCATGAAATAAGGACTTGTAATTTAGAAGTTTCCGGCTAAGTCAAGAGAAATAGGCATGTAAAGAATTAAGACAGTGGCATAAGTGCTAATAAGAGCATGCCGCAAGCCTCATAGGCAGATGGAGGAAAGACAGATAAATCAGCCTAAAGCGACATAAAGTAGGTCTTAAGTTAGCCTACAGGCCCCTACTACTGTTTCCAAATTCCCCAAATTTTGAGGATTTGGGAATAAGACATCAGAGTTTTGGGGAAATCTCAGAAATTTCTACTATGATAAGCTATTCTTAAAATACTTTCAATATTATATACTCTTTACTTATTATTATGGTTATCTAAAATTGTTTAATAAATAAAAAAATTTAAGTTTAGTGGTATTTATGAAGAACTGTCCCCTATAGTGAATATTCAGACATTGGGAACTGCCACTGAATGTTTTTGGGTGATATATGAATGAAGTTATTACACTAATCTCTTCTAGCAAAGCTAATAGCACTCCACTGGATCTGGTGTCAAAATTGCCAATTTAAGGATGCATTTTTCTTCCAAAATTTGTGTCATGGAGCAATGCTCAAAAGACTTATATAAAGTATACTATACATATAAACTTACTAATATTTATTTTACTTGCAAGAATGACTTATCATTAGCAGCAGACAGCCACAAACACACAGACATGGCAACAGCTACAAGCAAGATTGACTAATGTAGCCACTTTTCTCATCCTGTTCTGATTCTCAGAAATGTCAGCCCTAGCCTTCCACCATGTGCTCCCCTGCAGCTTGCACCTCCCCTATCAGAACGCTCATCTCTTTAACGACCTGCCGTCATTAGCCCAGAAGCTCCTTTGAAGGCAGGAAATTCATGTCTCTTACATTATTAAACTTCCAGTGCCTTGCTTGGGCTTTGGAACAAAGTACATGCTTAATTAATATGCACCGAATTGAATTTCATTGACCACAGAGTGATGTTTAAGTTGAGCTTTAGATGATGAATTTTTTAAGTGGCTCATGGAGGTAAGGGCATTTGGGGCTGAGGGGAACAATCTCTGCACAGATACATGCGTGCTATTCAGTATATTTTCAAGGTCTGTGATGGCCTTCATGTGGTGGGTGTGCAAAGGGTCATGGCAGGACACGATGTCAGCATGGTAATCAGGAGCTACATCATGCAGGGCCTTGTGTCCCTGCTAAAGAATACAGACGTGACACTGTAGGCAATGGGGAGCTGCAGGAGGAGACCTCCGAAGAGACTGGGTAAGAACATCTGGAGATGGACTGCCTGCAATTGAATTAAATCTCCAAAATTAGCTAACTCTGGGCAAGTTCTTTAAGCTTCCTAGGGCTCAGTTTCCTCGTCTTTAAAATGGGGGTTATAACAGTAAATAACCAAGGAGCTTTTGGATACAACGCCAGAAAATAATGCAAGTAAAATAATTAATATAGCATCTGGCACACAGTAATAACTCTGCGAGTGCTATTTGCTACTATTATTATTGCCTTATTATCACCAAAGGGTTTTAAATAGCAGAGTGACACGATCAAATTTGTATCTTGAAAGTCATAGGCCCATTCGCACCCTGAGATGAACATAGTACTGAGAACTGATGAGGCTCTTTCTGCTTCTTTCCTTTCTTGATTGTTTTCCATGGTAGTCTCTCAGATGTGAAGGACTCCAGACCTCCTTTGGGCGTTTTCAGTTTCCTCTCTTAGCTTCCATGGACTGGCTGTAAGGAGGTAAAATGGACGAAAAGGACAGTCAGTGAAGTAATAGCCTGCCGTCACAGGAGTCTTAGGTGGAGAAAACAGGAACAGTCACTCATTCAACACCGTTTAAAAAGCATTTCCTGTGGGTTGGATACTGTGTAGGCACCTGGCAGGTAAGGGGAGAAGGGTCCCAGAGTCAACTAGCCTTATGCTTCCTACTGAGCACACTTCCTTCTTCCCTTTGGGGTGCAACAAGCACAGTCCTTTCCTTTGGAACCTTGTCATTGTTTGAGCCTCAGTTGCAGCATCTGTAAAATGGGGATATTAACACTTATGCCTCATCTTCCCACACCCTAAGATGACTTTATCATACCCTTTCTTCTCTCCTCAAACTTCAACACCCTCTTGCCACCATTGCTTTGAGCTGATGGCCTTGCTCCCTATTTTACTGAGAAAATAAAAGCAATCAGAAAAAGAACTTCACCCTCCTCCACTTAAAACTTACCGACCTACTATCACACAGATCAATCTGAATGCACCGCCCCAGCTTCTACCCGCTTCATGTATGGTTTGGAGCCAACTCCTTTTTGTCTGCTCAAGGACCATGCTCCTGAAATTGTCACTTCACCCTCCTGTTATCTTCAGTTTTTTTCCCCCACTCTACTGGATCGTCCTCATCAGTACACAAATAATCTAAGAAAAAGTCTTCTCACCACTCAGTCTCTCCCAGACTTCTATGTTTTCTTTAAGCTAGTTGAAGTTAGGTTTCTGTCATTTGCAACTGAAAAAGCCCTGATTAATACAGGACACATAGATAGTTGGCTATGGAAACAGCTCATGTACTTTTCTCCGTTGGTCTTCGATGAGTAAAAGGTTACAGCCCCATAAAGTTCATTCTTTCTCTTCCCAAAGGACGTGACAATTCTAAATTGTCCATCTTCTTACTTCCTGTCATCAACTTCACGGCTATACAGGAATTTCAGATACAATTGGGTAGATGTTTGAAATCTGCCCTCACAATAGTTTAATAGGGACAGACACTTTTTAATGAAACTTTAAAAAATTTTTCTCATGCTTACATAAAAGTTCTACTTACATAGTTTTTCACAGAATATCTGTTGAAGAGGAGGATATTTCCCTTTAGTATTTAAATGAGTTAATGTTAAGCACTATGTCTCCTACTTATTTTAAAGACAGTAAAATAAGTAAGAGACATAATGCTTAACATTAAGCAATCACATTTATTAAACGAATGAATGATTGGGGGAATTAATAAATAAAATGAATTATATTAACAATTTGCAAATACGTTATGGTCCCAGAGTTGGTTTTTGTAGCTTAGTTGTTTTGAATTTGGGGTGCATTTTCCCACAGAAACAATATTATAAATAATACTTAAGTGTCAAGAAATCCCACTAAGGCTGTTTAGACCATAATGTAGCGATAAAAGGTAAAAAAGTAATGGCCTTGTGTAAAAGAGATTTAAACAATTATGAATACTGGCATTTGAGTAAAAGTAATTTTAATTAGTAGATAAGTTGGCATATGGATATGTGGTGATTCCCAAGGGAACTTCTAAGGCCTTTCCGGGGTTCTGGAGGTCATTGTTTCCTTTTTAAATCTATTTTCTAATTAAAATGTATGCATTTCTTTCCCTTGGTACAATCTTATACTATCGTAATCATCAGCAGGATCACTATCGTTTGCTTGGTAGGCAATTAATAACTGTTGTGTTTCCTATTGGATGGAAGGGTAGGAATAAAGCGAGGTGAAAGGTAGGGGAAAATTTCTTGTAAATAATTGGAAGAGAGTTGAAAAGAGATGAGTATGTCACTAACAGCACACATGTATTTGTTATCACGCATCTCAGTATTCAAAATAAAAGTAATGTACGGAGGAGGCAAGAGAACTAAAATGTTAAATCAAGCTATATTCAGAAACTGCAGCATGCTGATCAGCCCTGCAGCCAGACCGTGAGGAAACTTGTGGAACAAAGGAAGATTTCTGCTGGGATTGCCAACAAACTATTTGTCCACACTGTGAGGGAAAAACAGAGTCTTTGAGTGGCGTTCTACACAAAATAAAATCATTCATTCTCTATGGCTAAAATCATGGGGAACCTATGGACTACAGGCTGGGAATTGCCAGCAGGCCTTTCACGCTACAGTCTTAACCTTTTTTCACTACATACTCTTATCTTTTCTCACTGTATGCCTATATGAAAGGAAAACGAGGAAACAAAGTCTTTAAACTATAATTCACAGAAACTAAAGAATGATATAAAAACTGAATTCCCAGGGTCCCTCTCAGTGTCATTGCTCTGTCCTCTCACTGTCCCCGGCTCTCTCCGTCTCTCTGTCCCTCTGAGTCTCTCTTAGGCTCTCTCACTCTCTGCCTCTGAGAGAAAACCATGTTCCGTCTGTGGAGGCTTACCCCTTCTCTGATAAACTTTCCTTTTGACTCTCAATTTGGTAGATGTTTGAATTCTTCCTTGCACTCAACCAAGAAGCCTTTTCTCTCAGTGTAAGGCTTGAGTCCCCCTCTGTCCCCACCAACCCCCCACTAGGGGAATTGCCATGTCCTGAATCAAAAGGAAGGTGACAAGCTATGCTTTTGAGAGACTTACTATTTTCAGAGGGAGTAAGACCAACACAGAGAAAGAAAAAGTGCTCCTGGGTAAGACACTTCGACTAACAAAGTGCTGACTGTTCAGAGGAGGGAGTGATCTTTGCTGTCACAAAGTGGGAAGAGTTTGAGTCTGACCTTGTGGAAGAGGATTTCAGTCAGAAGAGAGTTGGGAGAGTCTAGGTGACATTAACTGAATGGTACTTCATAGAAAATACAAAAAGACGAAAACATATGGCATAAGCATGATGTTACCGAAGAAAAAGAAAGTATATAGTGGGGTAAAGGATGCAGGATGATTTCCACATGAAGGCCATACAATGGCTCATGAAAGGCTGGTGCTGACTAGAGCCCACTGAGAATAATGGAGTTTTCAAGTGATCAGATAGCATGTAAGCAGATTTTCAGAGGTGTTTGCCAATCAAATCATGCCTTAATGTTCCTAGGTGTTTGTAGAACACAGAATTTGTCTAATTTTTCATATCCTGCCTGTTGATTTTGGCGACATGTGTCCTATTGGACAAATCCTACTTATTTCTAAAGAAGAAACTTCTGAAACTCAACTTGGTATAAAAAATGTCAAGTTCCATTTGCCAGTCTTCCCTCATTGCTCCCTCTTCCTTCCCTCTCATCTTCCTCTAGCTTTCATTGTTTGATCCTGATCAAATCATTTCATTCTCTGGGTCTCATTTTTAAATTTCTACATGACAACACTGAACTAGAATATCCAAACTTTCCAATTTTAAAACCTCAATTATGAAATTTTCCAAGATGACAAAACAACCCATAAGGATGACACCTAATGACACTGCTCAAATCACATTGCTGTGGTTTCGAACGTGGTGACGTCTGAGCATCACCAATGACTTGGTTATCCAGTTTTCCCTAAAATTAGGCGACCCCCGTCCTCAGAGCTGATTCGGGGGTACCGAGATTTACCTAGAAAAAGTGGTGTGGAAGTTAAGTGTAGAGTTTTCCTTCAGTTAAAAAAGTGGCGAGTCACAGCAGCAAAATCTGTTCCCTCCTTTCGCCTTGAACTCAAAAGTTTTCTGGGTAGCCACAAGTAGATAAAATCTTATCTTTCTACCCTTGAGTTCCCCTTCTCGAGCTTCACACGGACTGACTGGCGTAAGCACCGGGCCCTTAAACCGCAGATGTCAGAGGTTAATTCTCCGCGCGTTCATAGAGCAGCGGGGCTGGCGCGGAGGGTCTGCGGCGGAAGTGGGCCGCCACACTTCCGGCGGCCGGCCGGGCGCTGGCCACACTTCCTGTTGATCCGGCTCGCAGGAGGGCCGGGCCCGGAGGAGGGCCGGCGGGCGGGCGGCGGCGGCCACTGGTCAGGCGTGGGCGCGCGCAGAGCTGTCACGAGCATTGAGCGTCCGTCTCGCCGCCTAAGCACGGACCAGCCTCGGCGGCCTCGCCTCCCACCTTCCCTCCTTCCTTCCATCCGGACCTCGGTCCCGCTGTGCAACACCATGCCTGCGGTGGACAAGCTGCTGCTGGAGGAGGCGTTGCAGGACAGCCCCCAGGTAACTTCCCGCCGCTCCAGTTCCCCTTGCCCGAGAGCTCAGGCCGAGGAGGCCCCTCCAACCCTGGGGTGGAGGTGGGGAGGCTTCCTGGGGGGCTAGAAGGGGGTGGGCTTGGCCCTGCGTCCTGAGCCCGGGATGCCCCGGGATGCCCCAGGATGCCCCAGGATGCCCCGGGATGTGGGCATCCCTCAGGCAGAACTGGAGAACCCAGGGGAGTCCCTACAGCCGGAGCCTTTGTGTCATGACCCCTTTCCAAACTCAGCTGAAACTGAGGCTGCCTGCCTGAACTTCGTTCGGTCCCATCACTTACTAGTTGAGTGTCCCTGGCAAAGAACTTAACCTTTATGTGCCTCAATTTTGTCATCTGTAAAGTAGGGGTGATAATTTACCTGTCTCATAGAGTTGTTAGAATTAAGGAAATGCCTGTAAAATTGTTAGCAGGCAATGCCTGATACAGAGTAAAGAGTTATGTTTATTATTACTGTTATTACTACTGCTATTACCGATGTGATGGGACCTAGTGGATTTAGGGCCAGAATGGAAGGCACAGCCTGTATCTCTTTCTCAGCGGTGCCGGGCCTCCCTTTGGCACTGTTTTCTCATTCGTGAAGAGAAAATTGACAATACCAGCCCCATTTATCGCACAGGAGAACTTCATTAGTGCACTTGAGAGTCAAGTCCTTTGAGTTCTGCAGGTGAGAGCTGGTGTGTAAATATAGCAAACGAGTGCAGAATGACATTAGTTCATAATTCAGTGCACCTTTCCCCAGGGAACTTTTGTTCTCCATTACCATTTCCCCAGCTTCATATCTATTCTTCTGGTTCTGCATCCCTGGGTTATTTAAATAAATCTCTTTATTCCCTAGTGTCTGAACTCTTGAAATATTAGGACGGGATTAATCTCTCCCTTTCACAGTATCCCTTCTCTTTTTGGTTTCTTTCCTTTTTCTTAGTGAATTGTAGTCCCGGGATGGTGGTTGATGGGCTTACCTACACGCATTCTGCCTGTCTAGTTGAGAATAACTAGTGGAAAGGGCTGTGTGCTTAGTTGTCTTGTGCTCATCTCTTTGTACGAAACTGTAAGCAGGCTGTTAATTTTTTTTTTTAATTCGCATCTGCTGGTCTGATTGACTTTTCAAAGCCCTCTTTGAAGTCTCTAGACTTTTGGCATTTTAATGGGACCAAAGCCCTTAGATTGTCATTTTATCTATACTCACATATATTGTGTGTAGGACTGAAGATAATAATGTAGAATTTCTAACGATAACATTTTGAATGAGGATTTCCATTTGCTTTGTAGTTGGAGAAACAGGTGCAAAGATGTATTGCTTTCCTCACTGAACATAGTGATGGCTAAACCAAGTTAGAGGTTGCGCTAACTTATTCTACATGTTGCCCTCACTGATAAGTCACCTTTTGAACTTTGGGATCTCACATAAATGAATATGTACTATTTATTTCTGCTGGTTTACAGGATTTGCTCAGCTGTGAGGAAATAGAAAGAGGCCTGGCAAACAAGTCAGGAGACCTGGGTCCTAATTCTGGCTCTAACACTGAGTTATCATGTGACTTGGGCAAGTCACTTATCCCTATCCTACGATTGGCTCAGTTTTCTCATCTGCAGTAGAGGGATATGGAGCAAATGATCTTTAAGGGGCTTTAGAAGCTTAAATTTTTATCGTATCTGCATGGTTTATAACTCTGAGCTTATATGTGGAAGAAGAGGTTTAGAGACATTGTCATTCCTATCAAATATTCCTCCTAATGTAGGGAATTTGTCATTGTTTTTGAGACTTGGGTGTCACCTCACTAGGGTTCTTGGTAAGGTTGTTGAATAGAAGCTAACTTTCAAGAAAGTCTTTGATAATCATCAGAACATATTTAAAACTCTTGTATGGGTATGTGCCTAATACAGCTTTACTCCCAAGGAGATTCATAGACTTGGAGCTGGAAGGAACCTAATCCAGTTCCTTCTTTTTATGTGTAAAGAATAAAGACAGTAGCAGATACCTTTATCACACATGCATTTCATGTGTCAGGCACTGTTCTAAATGCTTTATCTATATTAACCCACTTAATCTTCCCAATCTTGTGAAATAGGTGCTCCATTAAAATTACCAAGGAGCAGAGAAGTAAAATAACTGCCCAAGATTATACACTGTAAAGTGGCAGTCAGGATTGGAACCCAGGCAGTTTGTCTGTATTGTTCAAGTTTGTTCAGCTACCTACCACCTGGCTTTTCTTTCATCAGTGACCTAAAATGTTTCACTAAAAGGAAAAGATCCTAAGAAACCACCTATTGTTTCCTCTAGTTTTATATTCAGTAGTTAGGAGAATTGCTCCAGTAACCTGGTTGCACAGGATTCATTAACTGAACGTAAAAGCTTTTGTATTTGAACTTAGTGACCCAGGAAGTGCTGAATAGCAGTTGCCTGATCTTAGATACTTCTATTCATTTCCTCCTTTTTAGTACTGCATGTTGCATTATGTGACTTGTCTGTGCGCATACACATGTTATTTCTGGTTACCTCTCATATGTGAGGCAGATGTTTTAGGGATTAAGATACTTGTCTCTGTTGCTGTTTGCGAGCCTCTGCTCCTGGCAGAGGCTGCTGGATGCTGGGAAGTAGTGACAGATGAGATAATAGTGACAGATGAGATAAGAGTGCCTGCCCACCACTGGTTCACAGTCTGTTCCGGGCGCCAGATAAGGAAAACAGCAGTTCCAGTACAGTGTGAGTACTGCTGTGATAGGAATACAAGTGCAGCTTTGAGCTGCTTCAGCTCTTCTTCTTCAAGGGCTTATTCTCTTTTGTTTAAGTTGTCTGCTTTTGAGATAAGGTAAAGACAAAGGCACTATTGCTATGCTGTTTTGATTTGTTTATTTGTTTCATTTGCAGTTGGCATAACTGAAACACACAAAGATTAAAGACTTAGTTCTGAGATTATGCAGTGAGTGGTCCAGCTGGGAACAGCCCTCTCTGACCAAACCAGGCCTTTGTTTACTCAAGCAAGATGCCTCAAAACATGACCTGGTGGCTATGTCTTCATTGTGGAGTTTTGTCCTGCTGTTCTCTTAGTTTTACAATACATTTTCCTTTCAGTAGATTTGGTTCTACTGAGACATTTCTATCCCTCCACCAAATTATGGGTGTAAGAACTTTAATTTTTTTTACCTTAAAAAATATATGTAATATATATTTATATATAATTAAAAATATATTTTATAATCAGAGCTATTCAATTGTGCCATTATAATTAGACGCTCTTCTTGAGTGAAAAATGCCCAGGACTATTTCATTAGGTAACACCCTGTTTCTTTAAGATAGAGGGATGGTGTAGAGGTGAGGTTGTATCCATGGGGTGTTTGGTTGTGTTTTTCTGGCCAGGCATACTCTTGAGAGTGTAGGATAGTGGATAAAGGATGAACTTCAAATCCTGATTCTGCCACTGTTACCTTAGGCACGTTACTCAACCTCTCTGAGCTTCTGTTTCCACATCTGTAAAATTTGGATAAAAAAGTTACTTAATGGAATTCTTATGAAGAATAGATAGCGTACGTAAAGTGTCTTCATGCCTGCATGTCATAGAACTCTGTAAATGATTGCTGTTATTATCTTTATAAGCGATGTGCACCAGTGTCTTTCTGACTAGCGTTTTTGAGCAACTGGTGTACCTTTGCCTATTCCTCGGTCTCATTCCTTCTTCGTTTCAGAACATTCCTGTTGTTCCAAATATAAGTTTAAGCAGATGTGGAGCTGATCAATGTGGAGATCAAAACAATGTCTGAGGTAGCTGAAGATGTTTTTTTCAGGGGTGATCGTGGCCTAGTTGAATTAGAAAGAGAAGATTGGAGTTTTCCTGTCAGTTCTAATGGGTGTCATAGTAAATATATCCTAAGTATAAAGAAAGAAAAAAGACAACACTTGGGATGTAGTTCTTTGGCAGTTATCATAGGTGAGAGCTTGATAGTAGGATGACCAAAGAGAAGCCAGCTCCAAGCAGCCTTTTCCTGCCTCCAGGCAGGACTCTGGGCTGCGGACCTACGCGCATGCCCACTGATAGAACCCACCTTGCTGGGTGATGGATGCAGCCTCCCACAGTGGAGGAAGCATGGCCATTTGGTCCAAGCCAGACCTGGGTTTACATCCCAGCTCTGTGCTTCCCCACTGCGGGAAGCTGAGTTTCCCACCCCTGATGAACTTCAGTTTCATCATCTGTAAAATGAGATTACTGTGCCCATGGTACCTGCCTCATAAAGTTTTCAGAAGGATTAAATGCAGTAACACATATTTAGTGCTCAGCACAGTGTCTGACACGTAGGTAGAGTAAATGGTAGTTTTCGTTTTCTTACTATTCTGTGTAAGACATTTATACAAGTGCTCTCTTTTTATCTTACCTCTCTTTCCCATTCTGTTTTGTTCCTAAGAGTATTAAGAACAGTAAATAGGATGGGACTAAATGGATTATCAGTAGTAGTAAAAAACTTGAATATCCTCAATCCAGTTGTATCACTCATTCCTTCCCATTCTCCTAGACTTGTTAGTCATAGCAGATAAGGTATCAGAATCGTAAACATTGGTAGGGCCTACAGCATTGGCACCATGAGGACAAAAAGGTCTTCTCCTGTTAAATGACATTTATGGATAGCTGTGTAGATAACAGTGTTGCTATAGTGTTCAAGTGAAATCATACATGTAAAGCCCTTAGTGTTCAGAATATAATAAGCAATAAAAGTTCATTGTCTTCTTCATAATCAATATCATTTGCTATCACTCTGTGTCAGGCACTGGTAGGCACTTTATGTACATTCATTATGTCATTAATTCTGCAAATTTGGATCCAGGACTGACGATGGACCCGAGGGGATCCCAGATCCTTTGAGAGGAACCAGCAGACTATAAGCTCCTAGAGAATGAAAGTCGGTTCATATCACCTTTGAGTCTTAGTTCCCACCGCAATGTTTCAATGATATTGGATGAAGGGAGAGCTGTGGCATGAATGAATGAGTATAGAGCGATAGAACACTCAGTGTAGATTCTAAGAATGTCTTTTAGCTATCTTTTTCCAAATATTATGTTTTAAAGAGAAGGAATGAAGAATTCAAAATCAATGTTTTTCACCTACTGGTTGACATCCATTAATAGATTTTGAGATCTAGTGAGTCACAACCATTATTTTTGTTTAAAACAGAATAAAACAGGAAAGAATGGAATAGAAAAAAATCAGAATACGTGTGCACACTTATGATATTGTTTGGTAAAATGTGTCTTGTACTGTGGATTTTAATTTTGAAAAGTTTGAAGAACTCCGTTCTAACACAGGAACTCCACACTGTATGTACCCTGTTAATGTTTTCCTCTCGTCAAGAGCTTTTAAACAACCTATCTACATTTTCCTTATTCTATGCATTCTGGTCTTTCTGTGGATAAGAACTGGTACTGAAGAGAATACATTGGTCTCAGAACAGGTATTTTTAGCCTTAAAGATTACCTGGGGCAAAGCCAGGATGAGCATGTACTGCTCTGAAGTGCACCAGAGTTTGTGGAACAGACCATCCAAAAGCCTAAGTTTCTGCTCCAGTTTGTTGGATTTCCTGTGAGGCCAGTTATTGCTCTCTTACCTGAGACAGGTTAGGAAAAAAAAGGACCTAGAATTCATTTGCAGGGAAATAATGAGCCTTGATGGATTGTTCTTTGTCAAGTGCTTTGGTATCACCTCATTAAAGGTGTTTCTGTAACTTTCCATTCTAGGCCTAATGGGTTATTTTCTGAAATCGAGATCCCATTATCACTAATGTAGTATTTTAAATTCCCACTGTGCTGGGCACAATTTGCTTTGATTCTTCTTCAGAGACCATCCAATGTATAAACATTTCTTCAGTGCTCAGCGTGTCAGATAGGAGACGCCTTTCATCTAATGACAATGCTCCACTGCTCTCGGGACACTGAGTAGTTAGTCTTCCCGGGGAAACTGAGCTAGCATTCTTGTTAAGTTGCTATTTGAGTTTCGTGCCCAGATCTCTCTCCAGTGGACCCAAGGTACATGAAATTTCCTGGCCATGAGTTTGAAATTGGTTGAATAAAAATATGACTAAAGACATGAAAATTGACTATAGTACCATAAGAGGAAAGAATGACACAATCTTGAAAGATGTCCAAGATGGCAGACAACCAGACAGATGGTTAGCTGCTGGGATGATGCAATCCTGGGCGTCCCCGCCCCAGGTACACAGACAGGCCCGATATTGTGTTCAGTTTATGGGCTTGAAGGAAGAGGCTGTCCTAACACTTTTTCTAAAATGGATGGACTTTACTGGTGCTTAGGTAGGGGCTAAAGTCAAGACAGATAATAGCCCTTGTATCTTAATCTTTTAAAAATTGGCTTTTCTTTTCTGGCCCTAAATTGTATTGTTTGCCCCTAAAGGATTAGAAAAGAGAGTTCCAAATTAAAGCTGCAGGAATCAATTCATACAAGTATTATCAATAAAAGAATAAAGCCAGAGAAGAGGCACCTTCCCCACCCCCTACATTTCTGTGTGCGTGTTTTCTACCTCCTTTGTAAATTTTCCACTTAGAAATAAAATTGACCTCTTTTCTTCTTTCCTTGCAGACTCGCTCTTTACTGAGTGTGTTTGAAGAAGATGCTGGCACCCTCACAGATTATACCAACCAGCTGCTCCAGGCGATGCAGCGCGTCTACGGAGCCCAGGTATCCTGCCGCCCCCTCACCTGGAGAGGAGTAGAGGTGGGGACCTCGGCCCTCACCTGGAACTTCTCTTGGGAGGTTGAGAAATTTGAGTCAGAACACCGCCATTTCAGTTTTTGAAATAAAATCAGAATTGTTTTTTCTTCTTCTGCTCACCTTCAAAAACTAAGGGCAGTCTGTTGTCATTGCTGAAGAAAGAGGGCAGTTTTTCTGGAACTAGGAGAACCAGTAGAGAGGGACCACATCACTGCATTTAATTTTTTAAAAGATTCAACCCCAAAGGGAAACACTTGAGTCTCCTCTTCCTACTTGTGGATGAGTGGGTTCAGTATTCCGAAACATGCCCTTTGTCTTTCTCATAAATGGGAAGTCTTAGATGTCAGTGCGGGTGGGTAGAGATGCTTTTTCGAGTGCTTCCTCTGAAAAGCCTTGAGTCACAGCTCTGAAACTATTGGGTGGCTTCTTTGTTTTAAGGAACAAATATCTCTGGCTTGCAAAACTATGGCAGATAAATTGCTGAGTAGCAAAAGTGAATTTTTCAGTTAAAAATAAAATTCATTATATTATACATCAAAATATTATGGCAGCTCATACTTTTCATTACTCATTTTTTGCTGACTTAAATCTGAAATGTTAATTTTTTTTCATTGATGATCTTAAATACCACATTCAGTATATAATAATATAAATACTCAGTCATTTGTTATTATATAGCTCTTAATATTCATATATAATCATTTATAATCATTGTTTTGTTAGTCATTTATTTATATTGTATATGAGGAAGAAGACTCAGTCCTTGCCGTTAGGGAGCTTACAGTTGGGTGGGAGACAAAACACCTAAGAGCGTTAGGAGAGACGCCACCTAACCCAGAGGAGCTGTGCTGGGTGCCCAGAGGGAGGATGGTTGTGATAGTTGAAGTTCATTGAACACTGACAGCTTCCAGGCGTGGTTTCACGGCTTTCGCATGGATCATTTTATTTAAATTCCCCAACAACCCTTTGTGAGGTGGATGTTGCTATGTTCATTTTCCGTAGGTCAGAGGCCTAAGGATGCTGATGATGTGTAACTTCTCCACGTCTACCCCTTAATACATAGCAGGGCAAATCAGCCTGAGGTCAAAGCCCAAACTCTCAGCTACTGAGCATGAGATGGTAGTCTGAACTAGAGAAATGGCAGTAGAAATGGAAAGAAATGGATGGATTTCAGAGGTATTTAAGAGGCAGATCAGTGATCAGTTGAATGTGAAGGATTCAGGTGGGTAAAGGATGAATCAGGAGTGATGCGCAGGTCTTTTGACTTGAACATAAGGATAGACAGTTGGGAGAACAGAGGAAGAGGCGTGGGAGGTAGGTAGGTAGGTAGGCTGTGTGTGTGTGTGTGTGTGTGTGTGTTGGGAATGTCAGTCTCTTTTTAAAAAATTATGTATTTATTTTTATGGCGACATCGGGTAACGAAATCCGGTTAAGTTTTAGCTGTAGGGATGTCAGTCTCTTGGAAGCCTGATCTTGAAGTGTCCATGGGACATCAAAATGAGGAAAGAGATCTTGTTGAAAGCTCAGATCTAGAGGTCAGGCTGGAGAGATAGAATTGCAAAATATACTGTAGAAGTGTAACTTATTAATTGGAACTGATCTAACAGCCAAACTAATCAAGCTCATTTGGAAGCTTGTTTGTTCGGTAAGACATTCAGAACCTGAGGACATACTTTGTCAAATTTTGGGCTTATACCTGAACTTTCTTGCTATTCAGTAATTTGAGTATTGTTACCTAAATGATTTGTTTTCTACTTAAGATCTAAGAGCATCAGACTTAAGGGACTGTGTCTCTTCCACTCCCAAGAGCCTCTGTTCTGCCTTTCCATGCCTGTCACAATCATTTACTTGGAGATGTCCGAACACTCTCTTTACGCACTTTGTCTTTTGAGCCAGAAAACTACATTTTGCCAAAATTAAGTGGGTCTTTCATTCCAAGAGGGCTTTAATTCACGCCACATGATCATCACATGGGTTCTTCTCCTGGCCAGAAACCTTGCTCCTGCCTCGGCATTTCCTGCAGCAGAGGCTCGCGGAGACGGCTGGTTAGTGCTGCCAAACCCAGTGACAGCTTCGAGCAGTGGTCAGTGGCATTCAGATCAGCTGGGTCAGGGTCAGCTGGTTTTTCAGTTTTATTCGAAGACAAATATTTTGTTTTATTTTGTTTTTAATTAAAAAAAGAAAAAGTTTTCTGACTCCTGTTTGTTTATATAGTAATACTTCTCAATATTTTCATTCAGTTTTTTTTCCCTAAGTTATGTTTTCTTGGTTTATTTAACATTGTTCCTTAAATATTTTATACCTAGATCTGTTGAATTAGATTACTATAGTTTTATAATTTTATTTTTAAAAGCAGGCACTTAGCAAGATGTGGTTTTTTATTTTAAAAACCAGGTTTATGCTGCTGATAAATGATAAATGTTCATAAAAGATATTTTAAATCAAACCACATAGTAAATCTCTGTATTCCGATGTAGTGAATGTCCTTCGTACCTAAGTTTTAGAAAGAGGAAGAGCAAGAAAAACTGGAGGAAAGTTCTGTGAGCAGTTTTGCTGATTGTGGCTGGTTTAGGGGAAGTTTTAAATTTTATTTGGCTTCAGTGTTAGAATGAAGCTATAGTCTGTAAGCTGTCTTCAGCATTTTACAGCTGTCCTAGAGTCACATCTGGTCTTTTCACTGTCAGATGTGCCTTTGCACGTGGTGAGAATGGAGTACTGCATTATAGGTCATTTGAGCGAAGGACGTTGTACATATTTCTTATACATTTACAAAGCAGGGACAGGTTACTTGAAAAGATCTATTGTCTTTCAAACTATTGGCTAAGTAAGTTAAAAAACCTCCATAGTGTCTGCATAGGTGCGTATGTGTACACACGCTTCCCTGGACTGTGGGAGCTCTCAAGCAGTCCTCCTGTCTTCAGGGGGGTGTCTTTCCCCTTCAGTCATGCCCAAAGCTCCCTCCCCTCCCTGTCTTCAGATGCTCCTACGGCTCCCTGTAACCACTAGGCAGAGGTTAAACTCCTCAGCAGGGCACGCCAAGCTCTTCGCGAACTGAGTATTAGCCTACTCGTCTAGCCTCCTCGCCTTTGGCTATTCCAGAATGTGCCAGGCCCTCAACACATCTCAAGACTTTGTTATGCCGTTCCTGCCACCAGAAATCCCCATCGACCCCTGCCCTGGGATATGGTCTTCCCAGCATGTAAGACTGACCTCCAGTCCGAGGTGTCTCTGGCACCTTGCCTTTTTTCCTTCTCTCCCTTCCTGGCCAGAGTTCACCCGTGTGCCCACATGTCCTGTGTACTTGTCGATCCGAGCTCTTAAGGAGCAGCAAGTGGGGTTTCCTTGTCGCTCTGTGGACTCAGCTCCCAGAGAGCAGTTCTCTTGGTGTCCAGTGCCCAGCACGGTGCCTGGCCCCGTCGACTGTTCCATATGTAGGTGTCGAATGAAGGACTGAATTCAGGACATCACCTAGACGCCAGCACAGGCCACCTGTGCACTTTATTGTCACTCCCAAATCTATATCTCCTCCTCAAGTTCTTAGCTGAGGGCACTGCCATCCACCGGCCACTCAGACTGGGGCCCACTTTTCTTGGGCTCCTCCCTCCCCACGCACCATATGCTGTTGTTTCTGCTTAGGAATCCCCTGCAGATCCCCACCCCCTTCCCCACTGTCCCGTTGGGGCTCGACCTGTTTTCTTCTCGACCTCCACTTCTTCAGATGGTCTCCTGACCCTCAAGCCATTCTCTCTTTTCGCTGCTTTTTCATGCCACAGCCACCCATGACTTTTCTTCTGCTCACATCTGATCCTGTCATTGTCTCGCCCAAGTCCCTCAGTGCTTCCGCCTTGCCTCCAGAGTAAAACGCGGCAGAGCCCGCACTCAGCAGGCTTCCAGCCACGCAGGGCCTACCCCAGGCACAGCTTTCTACCCCGTTCCTGCCGCATTGCTCACTGCTCCCTCCGTGCCTCCACCTGGAGGTCCCCTGAACCAGTGCGACCTATGACCCCGGCTTTGTGGTCAGTGCTGCGGTAAGTCTGTACTTGGCAGAGACCAAAGCAGGTGCCTACATCCTGACTTTGACTCTGGTGGATTCCTCTGCCCCTGCCCCCAGCCCCCCATTAACCACGGATGGTGCCACCCACAGAGGCCTTTGGGGGGTTTCAGGTGACATTTGCAGTTGGTAAGCACTCTGTGCCACTGTGAGATAAACATTCCTTTGCCAAAAGCTCAGTTTTCCTTTTGGGTTTGCTAATGACTGGTCTTTCTGCCTTGGCGATGGCCTTGGGAGGTTCCGTTTAACACGGTAGGAGATCTGTCTGTAAACCCTTCTGCGGTTGTCTTTTCAAAGGATTCCTATGAGGCATCAAATAGCATAGATGGCAACAAAAGAACTATTCCAGAGTGTCGAAGGAATCTTACAGAAAGCTATTGAGAATCTAAGTTTTAGGCCAGCCTCTTTTGTTGGACTATGCTAGAGAAGCGTGGGATTTATGTTCCTATCATAGGGCCTGTGGGGACTAACCAGATACGGTCTGGGACTCTGAGCTAAAATAGCATAGTGTGAAGAACTTGGCCTTTAGATTTCCAGTCCGCCAGATCTGAATTGAGTCTTTGCCTTGCCAGTTACTAGTTGGGGGATTTTAGAAAGTTACTATATACTTTCTGATAGTCCTACCTCGTAGATAAGTGCATTGCAAGGATTAAGTGTGATAATACATGAAAAACACTTAACAGCGATGTCAAGTACCTGCTCAGTAAAAGTGACTCAGTGAATGTGAGTAGCTGTTTTTATTATCGCTGTTGCTAATATTTACTCCATCCAAACTCCAGTTTTGCAAGTCGTGTTACAGAGATAATTGTGTAGGCTTACCTGGCAGGGTGTGGATTAATTAGCTGAAGTTGTATAAGCATTTCATAAAACCTTTGTGTACAGTAGATTAAGTTGAGTCAGATTACAGTTGATCTAGTTGAGAGACTTTTCAGGTAATGAGCTCTGTACAGGAAAGGTTTATTTCTTCAGGACAGGTGACAGGCAATTTTGTACTCATGGTTTGTTCCCGGTGAAATCATACTGGTAGAACAGAATCCTGCAACCCGAAATTACACACATGTGAAAACACGTAGCATTTTCATAAGGTATTTCTAGGAGGGACCTGGCAGAGTCCAATTACACATAGTAATTTTGGAAAGCAGCTGTTGTACGTTGTGCCCCCTTCTTCCCTGAGCAACAGTGGCGTTGTGTGAGTGACACGTAGGTCCTCTCTCCTTGAGTCTGGGTGCAGTCTGATGCTGGCAGCATCCTGGCTAGTTTTTCCATTATGTTTGGAGCAGTTGGCAGTAAACGCTAAAGAAGAGAAAAATTCAAGTAGCCTGTGGCCCTTGCTCGTTTTGAAAGCCGTGAGGGGGTTTGTCTTATCCCTTGAGCAGTCTCTAAAGGAGACACATGGGGGAGTAAAATTTTAGACTCGGTTAAATTAAATACAGAAAAGAATGACTTAGAGTAGAAAATGTTCCTTGAATCTGAACTATTGTAGCTTAATGGCGTGCCTCCTGAGGGAGGTGTGGCAGAAGTGAGTCTTCTGACATGGTTACTGTCTAAAGCAGGTTTGGGAGTTTACTGCCCTGGGACTGGCCTCTTATTTTTGTAAATAATGTTTTATTGGAACAAAGTTACACTCATTCGTTTATATTTTTTTTTGTGGCTGCTTGCATGCTACAACAGCAGAGTTGAGTAGTTGTGACAGAGACCAGCTGTCTCACAAGCAAAAAATAATTACTGTCTGTCCCTTTACAGGAAAAGTTCGTCAACTCTAGTCTAAAGCAGAGACTTTCTCAGCTCTTACCTTTTAGCAGGAGTTGGGATCTTAGAGAGTAGTGTTTTAAGATTGTGGATTTTAGAATGAGACAGACTTGGATTCGCATCCTAGCCCTGCTGCTAAGTATCTGTGTGACCTTGGGCAAGTGGCTTAACCTCTCTGTGCCTCAGTTTCTTCATCTGTAAAACTGAGTTCATTGGACCTGCCTTACAGGACCTGCCTTGCAGAATTAAAGGAGGTAATGCCTGGAATGCACTTAGGGTGGTGTCTGGCAGGAATTAAATGCTCTGTTGATGTTAGCTGCTGCCGGGATGATTCTATGGGTCTACAAGTCATGGTTTGCATAGTGCTGACCCAGGGATATGCCAGGGTCATTCGAACAAATCCATCTTGAACCCCCTGCTGCTTAAGTCAGAGGAGAGGAATAAGGGATTTTCTGATTCAGCCGAGCATTTGCCCAGTGAGTGGGCGAAGATCGTTGTTCTCATGCACTCTGATGAAGGTGGTCGACAGGCTGCTTCCTGGCCAATTGCTTCATCCCTGTTCAGTCTTTGTATTTTATTGACTCCCTCACTTATGATGTTTCCTTGTAGGATTAGGGAGTATTTTTCCCTTTACACCACGATCCCAGGTATTGTTTTAAACTTGGAATTTAGATGAATCTTCTAACCTTGGTCATTCCTTCATTCATCAAGCATTTGTTGAGTGCTTGCTGTGTGCTAGAAACTATTGCACGTTCCTAGGTACATGTCCAGCAGTGCTTATGGATTTGTTCACTTGCCTTCCGCTTGGCTGCATGGCTGCCAGCTCTGGTTTGTTGTGAAAGGGGTAGCACCCCAGTAGGATGCCAAAGCCAGGAACTTTCATTATATTTGCCGGACTTTATTCTGAGAGAAAAAGGGAGAGAGCCACATTTCAGGGTCTATTGACGCCCGTTCCTTGGAGAAGATGAAGGAAGTGGGGACAGGCTGCACAGTAGTCTGCAAAGGCCCAAAAAAGTGGGATGAGGCTCTGCGAGGTCTTGCAAGGGAAGATCATAAAAAATAAAACTAGTTCCTACAGAGCTCAGGCCTTACCCCTAAAGGAACCGTAAACCCAGGAGAATTAGTAAGTGGAGGCCGAGGCCAAGGTAAGCCAGTGCCACCTCATGAGCACCAGGTCACACCCAGTGGCGCTGCCTTTCCCTTAGGAATAAGTCCTGAATACGGACAGTTTTAACTGAGCTCTGGAAATGTAAGACACATCTAGGCTGGTGTGTTGGTGGTGGGAGTGAGGAGGTAGTGGTAGAAAACTGCTGTGTAGCCTGAGATTAGAGGGATAAATAAGAGAAGATGAAAAAAACAGCACAAAAGGGGCCTCCCCGGGCGCTGCAGCCGTGCTTCCCAACCTAGTGTTCCAAGCTCAGTAGAATCCGATCACGTCAGTGCTGCTTAAATCCCCACTGCACTGAGAACAACGTCTAAATCTGGGCCACGGAGCCCTGCGAGCCCTCGCTCCGCCTGCATCGCCGCATGTCCCGCCTCCACACCCTGCGCCCCTTGCTCCAGCTGTTCTCTGCCTTTCAGCTCTTCAGACAGGCCGTGTGCTTTTTCCACATGTTGGCTCCTCCTTCTAGGGAGCTGTCCCCATGGCTAACTCCTAGTCTTCAGGGGTCTGCTTAAAGCATCTCTTCCTTAGAGACCCTCTGGGTCTTCCTGTCACAGCTCCCTGATGCATCTAGTATTTCCTTTGCCGTCTCATTATGCTTGTAGCTATTTTTCGATGTCTGCTTCCCCAGTGAGCCCTGCGACGACAGGGACGTGTCTTTGTTGACCACATTGTAATTGCTCACTACGTTTGTTTACTGACTGAATGTCCAGGAAGAGCAGTAATTTGTAAACGGCGTGCATGTGTGAGGGGGCAAGCTTTAACCTTCGAATGTGTTTTGGTCTTGTTTTCCAAATAATTTCCGAACGCAATATTATTTTACACCCACATTATTTTACACCCACATTATTTTTAAGGGATTCTCTGGGGTGCCATTGTTCAGTGACTGTGTGTGCATGGGACAACTCTTACTTGCTTTTCTTTTCTCCCTGCAGAATGAAATGTGCCTGGCCACCCAGCAGCTCTCCAAGCAGCTGCTGGCGTATGAGAAACAGGTAGATGATATTTATGCGGTGTC
>NW_011888797.1:4901747-4911654 GCF_000151845.1 Pteropus vampyrus | reverse complement strand
TTCTCCCTGCAGAATGAAATGTGCCTGGCCACCCAGCAGCTCTCCAAGCAGCTGCTGGCGTATGAGAAACAGGTAGATGATATTTATGCGGTGTCTGAAGCTGGGCTCGGGACTCTCTTCAGTGGGACTCTTTTAAAAGCAGTTCTCCAGAGGCATTCGTTAGGGACAGACTTTCCTCTTTCCCTCCCTCTTACCCTTCACCCCTTCCTTCCTCCTTTTTTTTTTTTCCCCATACTCCATGTCCATTTTTAATTTTTTTCCTGACCTTTCCTTTCCCCTGATAAATTCTAACTGGTGATTATCTGAGAGTCTGTATGATGTACTCTCAGTGGCCTACAGAAGTAGTCAGCTGCCCTTGAGGGAGGGGTCACAGTCTCCGAGGATCTACAAGCGAATCGACACTAACAATTCCAGGACATAAACTCAGAGATACCATCATGTCTGGACAGAAGGGTGACGACCAGTGCAGGGAATTTGGGAGGGGCGGTTGGCGCATCGCTGGGGCAGGGCAAGGGGAGAGCTCTAGTTTTCTGCCATTAGACGCTCTGACATCACGTGCTCCTGGGAGCAGAAAGGAAGTCCATGTGGAGGGTGTGTATTGCAGGTGCTGCTGTGGTGCTGAATTCTCAAGCTTTCGGTTAACACCTGACTCTTTCATTCTTTGGCCTTAGAATTTTGCTCTTGGCAAAGGCGACGAAGAAGTAATTTCTACACTCCACTATTTTTCCAAAGTGGTGGATGAGGTAAGATAGCAACATGGCAAAATTTTATTTGATTCTGGACCTTCATTTATTTTGGCTCACCTTCCATTTTGAGATATCTGAGACAGTATCTCAACTTGTTGGTCACCCAGGGTTCGTTTCATAAGAAAGGTTGTGTAATATCATATCTGTTTCTGGTTTGAGGGGAAAGGCTTTGCTAATATGTGAACAACAGACCAAAAGAAAGATTTTTCAAGAATCTAGTTTCCTAAGGAAAACATATTAGTCTTTCACAGCTGCTGTAATAAATGACAAGTAGGTGGCTTAAAACAACAGAGGTTTATTCTCTCTCAGTTCTGGAAGCCAGAGTGTGAAATGGAGTCATTGGCAGGGCCATGCTCCCCCATGGCTCTCGGGCAGAGTCCTTGCTCACCTCTTCTGGCTTCTGGTGGCTTTAGGTGTTCAAAGTGTGTATTCAAGGAGATGGGTATCTATTCAAGAAGAGGAGGAAGATAAATAGAAAATGTAATTAGAGAGGAGCAAAAAGTAAATTTTTTGGCACGTGAGGAGAAGAATGTTTGTTTATTAACAGTGAATAAATAGCCCAGGCGGAGAAGTGAATACTGCACCCACTGAAGTCATGTTTACTTAGCTAGAAGAGAGTTGCTAAGGGAATGTGGTTGGTTGTCAAAACCCCAGAACCAAGATTTCCAGTTTAAGATACTTCCTCACCACCAGTTTTTCATGGGCAGGAATGCTGCTGCTTTTAGTGGGGAGTGAAGCACTCCCAGCGGATGGAAGCCCGGAAGTGTGACTTTGTAGGTGGTGTCATGGCTTCCCAGAAGGTGAGCCGTGTAAAGAGTGTCCACACAAGCCTCTTGACACAAAGCAGTTAGCTCACATGGGAAGAAAAGAGTAGCTTTTGAAGTCGTTTTCTGTACTTGGGCCTCAACCAGGTTGGAAAAAATTTTAAGACAAGTAATATGACTCAGAAGTTAAAGAAAAATCCTGCTAAAAGTAGAGCTTTGTGTGTGGCTCATATTTAATGGAATGCCTTGGAACCAGGTCTTCCACGTAGGCACACAGAGATTTCTATCCTTGGTGATTTCCCCAAAAGCAAAGTTTCTGGATCACTTCCTGGGAGAGCATCTGAGATGGGAGTCGTCGTCATTAAGGATTCCATTTGCTCAGTGTGAGTCAGGCCCTCTGATCCTAGTGTTTTCTGTTCACATTACTGCTTTATCCTCACAGTAGCCATGCAAGGAAGATGGTGGGTCCCCATCTTCTTTATGACAATACCGAAGTGCCAAGAGGTGATCCATGCTCTTTCCTCTCTCCTCAGTGAAGGCCCCATGTTTAGAAATGGTTGTCCCATACCTCTCAAAAGCCCCAAAGCAAAAAGTTGTTGACACAAACCCTTTGATCCTTAAGAAGTTAGGAAGAAAACAAATAGGAAGGAAATTTGCTATTCCTTAAATGCATAACCATTAGAAAGCCACTTAATCTCCCTGAGCTTTGGTTTCTTAATTGGGCTGTTATAAAGAGTCAATTAAAGTACATCAGAGCATTGAGCACGGAGCCAGGCATATGGTAGGTGTACTTATTGACTTACATTTAGCTGTTTAACTGTTAGTAAAAAAAACAATACATTTCTTGTTGAAGTTACTCAGGAGAAATCATTAACACATTCTATCCTGATGGCTCATTTTTGGACCTGGCTGTCTTCATGTATTCCCAGCTGAATAAGCTGCCATGCTTCGACTTGATTGAAAGACAGGGAGACCATTACCAGCTTGGTCTATAGCTCCTTGCCTGGCAAATTGTTGACCTTAGGCAGGTCTTTAAGTTCATCAAAGCAGTCTCTTCAGGTACAACCCAGAAGGACCGGATCTGATGGGGGAGGTCTGTGTGCAGAAGTAGGATTCCTGTATGTGGCTGTATCACTCACTGCTGGGGAAACTTCGACAAATGTGTACTCCAATAAATGATTGCTGGGTGGTTTCCCCTGTTCACCCAGCAGAAATCCTGGGGCATCCTCAGTAATCTCTGAAAGTCTGGGGCCTGGTAGAAGAATCCTTTCCACTCTGTGTTCACTGCTAATGTCTAGACTGCCAGACATTTGAGATTTGGGCATCTGTGTGAGTGTGAAAGACAAACTCTGTATCCCAGACTGTGTAGTGGGAAGAGCATGCGTTTTGGATCTCAGTAGCCCAAGATTGAAATCCTAGCCGTGCCGCTTATTTGCTCTGTGGATTTGGAGACTTCCTTGCCTGTCTGTAAAATGGGGATAATAGTACCTAACTCACAGAGTGGGCGAAAACTGAACGGTATAAAGCTGACATACAAAAAGTCCTCCAAAACAGTAGCGCCGGTGGGAATAACTCATTTCTCCTAGACCACTGTCAAAGACAGGATTTAGTGAGGCCTGGAGGTAGGAGGGGAGGAAGAAAGAATCAAGAGCTTTTAAATTATCTGGTGAGAGGGATCACATTTGAATATACAGGCATCTTGTTCTTAAAATGGTCCTTTTCTGAAGAGCAGAGGCCTGAAATCTAGCGGAGTCGTTTCAGCAGGGAATGTTCTCTCTCCAGAGTAACTCCCAGGCCCGCAGCCCACTGTGGTTCAGGCTTAGTGGTTCCCAGCAGGCCTGTCTTTCAAGTGTGACTTCAGCCCCCTCTAAAGTGAGTGGCCTGGTAAAGTGTCCACCTGTGCTGAACTGTGTTTCCTGCAAAACCTTCAAAGCATTCTCTTTCCCCAGGAGGGTGTGACTTATTGAAAACGCAGAACTAGAGTTTGCACAGTAAACAAACAATAACTGTGGACTCCTTTAGCAAACCTAACTGGTCAGTTGGAACCTCGCATTTAGTTTTTAATTCCTCTAGGCCTTTATCATTCACTGCTTTATGAAGGGTCTTTATTGGCTAAGGAAGTATAACTGAGCTCTTTAACCACCCAGGTGTTCAGTGTGATTGATTCCTTGGTGAAATAAGACAGCTTCAGTAATAGTGGATATGAATTTCTTTAATAGATTTCTCTTTCTTTCAGCTTAACGTTCTCCATACAGAGCTGGCCAAACAGTTGGCAGACACAATGGTTCTACCCATAATACAGTTTCGAGAAAAGGATCTCACAGGTAAAGTAACTGAATTCAGTGCCGATTACCTTCAAAAATATTGATTCATTTAATAGTAATTCTTACTGTACTAGTTTCTTTAAATGTGTGGCTCATTGAGAAATGCCCTTTCTTTTTGCGCACTTTAATTTAGCTAACTTTTATTGAATCCCCACTGTTTTTGGTTCACCCAAAGGAGGTTCCAGGCTAACAAAACAGTCCTGGAAACAGACGATTGTAGTATCACGTGAGGAGGGCAGCAGGCAGAGATGATCAGGGAATAGCACCAGAACAGACAGGCTTCATGACCCTTTTGAGGATAGGGTACCAGGGAAGCCTTCCTGGAGAGGATGAGCTCTAAGCTGGGTTTTAAGAGAGAAGTTAGTGTTTACCAAAGACAGATGGCAAGGCTCGTGTTACTGATTGGGAGCATTTGTAAGGGCACACTGTTCTTGGGGAACCATGAATGCTTTGGAGTGTAAAGGGGGGGGGCGCTTGGAGAGGACAGGGAGGGGTGGGGCCCACACGAGAGATTCTAGGGGTGCAGCTGTGAACCAGCAGACAGGGTCTCTGTTCTCCTAGAGCTCACTTAGTGAGTGTGGGGTATCTGTGACTACTCCAGAGCACCTAGTTGCCCTTTTGGACTAATTTTTTTTTTTCCTCCCACTAAAATAAAAACTTTGGAACAATTTTGTAACTCTTTGAAATCAAGGTAGTCAAAAAATGAATATAACAAGGAACAGGTAATCTTGAAAAACTAGTCAACATTACCAAAAGGAATCTAAATATTCTAGTTCTTTTGTTTCTTATTTCGGTAGAAAATATTCATTGCTTAGAGATTAAAGAATTGTATTTTTTATATCAGTATTTCAGAACACTGATATAAAAAATGCTGACCAAAAACTCTAAACCTGAGTACTAAAAGATCTCCTCGGTTTAGTACTGCTTTAGAAATATGACACAGGCTCCAGTGAGGCCAGGATTCCCAGCCGCCCCACGAGGCCCGGGCCCCTGAGGGGCTTACCGGCAGAGCCTACCCCCTTCCACGCAAACACCTTTTATTTTCCTGGGAAAGCATAGAGCTCTGGGTTTTCTTGTTTTATTTGCATTTGCTCTAAGATGTTTCTTTTCTCTTGTTCAGAAGTAAGCACTTTAAAGGACCTTTTTGGACTCGCCAGCAGTGGTAGGCATCCTCTCCATTCTTGGTGTGTGGTTTTAGTGATGCCTGTGGGTTTACTGTGTCTGTGGGCAGAGACGCTGAGTGAATGTTCTAGTCTTTTAACCCGTCCAGGGGCTAACATGTCTCTTTACTTTTAGAGCACGACCTCTCAATGGCAAAATATAGCAGGCTTCCCAAAAAAAAGGAGAACGAAAAGGTAAGAACACCTGCCTTCCATGTGGTTTTTCCCTTCATTTAAAGTCCTTTCGTGTCTTCCCATTGTGAATTTGTGGCACTGAGGGTCTCGTGATGAATTTCTTTTTTTTTTCCCCCTGCATATGGATTTTTAAATTATTTATTCTGAATCTGATAAATAAATTTCCACTTCCCAATGCCAGCTTTTCAAACTGGTTTTCAAACACCAACTTGGAACCATCGTAAAATTGTAAAATTATAATCACACAATGATTTTAACTTAAGCTTGGTACTTCATGTGATCATCCGAGTCATAAACACTCAGGCTCTTGAACTCTTTGCCCTGGGTGTTGACCCTGGTTCTTTAACCCATGCTTCCCAGCTTTTTTGCTACTTTAAATAATATTTTTATAGGCATTTAACTTTTATTTCTGTGAATGATTTCCTTCGAATACAATGTTTGTGGCTTTCAGTGCCTTCTGCCAGTTGTTTTCCTGAAGGATCGTAGTGCTTTGTAGTGCTACCGGCAGAAAGTTCTGGCTTCACCCCAGGGCAGTCTACAAACACTGAGATGCTTTCACTTTGATGCTTTTAATTTGGATTTCTTAAAACATGAGGTGGAATCTTATCTGTGTCTTATTCTGTTTGTCACCAAAAAATGGTTCTAACGTCGAAACAAACCTGTTTTGAAGTTGTGTTCTCTCGCAGAACTGCCAGGCCCATTAGAGGTGACATTTTCCTCTCGCCTCATAATCAGGTGAAGACTGGAGTTGTGAAGGAGGTGGTGGCCGCCCGGCGGAAGCAGCACCTGGCGTCCCTCCAGTACTACTGCGCCCTCAACGCTCTGCAGCACAGGAAGCGCGTGGCCATGATGGAGCCCATGATAGGCTTTGCCCACGGACAGGTAGGGCAGCCTTTCCCGGAGGCGCAGGCCTGAGCCAGCTGTGGAGGACAGCATGGCCTTCTGCTAAGGTAGCAGAGCACAAGCTGAGGCATCAGGTCAGTTGGAACCTCGCATTTAGTTTTTAATTCCTCTAGGCCTTTATCATTCACTGCTTTATGAAGGGTCTTTATTGGCTAAGGAAGTATAACTGAGCTCTTTAACCACCCAGGTGTTCAGTGTGATTGATTCCTTGGTGAAATAAGACAGCTTCAGTAATAGTGGATATGAATTTCTTTAATAGATTTCTCTTTCTTTCAGCTTAACGTTCTCCATACAGAGCTGGCCAAACAGTTGGCAGACACAATGGTTCTACCCATAATACAGTTTCGAGAAAAGGATCTCACAGGTAAAGTAACTGAATTCAGTGCCGATTACCTTCAAAAATATTGATTCATTTAATAGTAATTCTTACTGTACTAGTTTCTTTAAATGTGTGGCTCATTGAGAAATGCCCTTTCTTTTTGCGCAGTTTAATTTAGCTAACTTTTATTGAATCCCCACTGTTTTTGGTTCACCCAAAGGAGGTTCCAGGCTAACAAAACAGTCCTGGAAACAGACGATTGTAGTATCACGTGAGGAGGGCAGCAGGCAGAGATGATCAGGGAATAGCACCAGAACAGACAGGCTTCATGACCCTTTTGAGGATAGGGTACCAGGGAAGCCTTCCTGGAGAGGATGAGCTCTAAGCTGGGTTTTAAGAGAGAAGTTAGTGTTTACCAAAGACAGATGGCAAGTCTCGTGTTACTGATTGGGAGCATTTGTAAGGGCACACTGTTCTTGGGGAACCATGAATGCTTTGGAGTGTAAAGGTGGGGGCGCTTGGAGAGGACAAGGAGGAGTGGGGCCCACGCGAGAGATTCTAGGGGTGCAGCTGTGAACCAGCAGACAGGGTCTCTGTTCTCCTAGAGCTCACTTAGTGAGTGTGGGGTATCTGTGACTACTCCAGAGCACCTAGTTGCCCTTTTGGACTAACTTTTTTTTTCCTCCCACTAAAATAAAAACTTTGGAACAATTTTGTAACTCTTTGAAATCAAGGTAGTCAAAAAATGAATATAACAAGGAACAGGTAATCTTGAAAAACTAGTCAACATTACCAAAAGGAATCTAAATATTCTAGTTCTTTTGTTTCTTATTTCGGTAGAAAATATTCATTGCTTAGAGATTAAAGAATTGTATTTTTTATATCAGTATTTCAGAACACTGATATAAAAAATGCTGACCAAAAACTCTAAACCTGAGTACTAAAAGATCTCCTCGGTTTAGTACTGCTTTAGAAATATGACACAGGCTCCAGTGAGGCCAGGATTCCCAGCCGCCCCACGAGGCCCGGGCCCCTGAGGGGCTTACCGGCAGAGCCTACCCCCTTCCACGCAAACACCTTTTATTTTCCTGGGAAAGCATAGAGCTCTGGGTTTTCTTGTTTTATTTGCATTTGCTCTAAGATGTTTCTTTTCTCTTGTTCAGAAGTAAGCACTTTAAAGGACCTTTTTGGACTCGCCAGCAGTGGTAGGCATCCTCTCCATTCTTGGTGTGTGGTTTTAGTGATGCCTGTGGGTTTACTGTGTCTGTGGGCAGAGACGCTGAGTGAATGTTCTAGTCTTTTAACCCGTCCAGGGGCTAACATGTCTCTTTACTTTTAGAGCACGACCTCTCAATGGCAAAATATAGCAGGCTTCCCAAAAAAAAGGAGAACGAAAAGGTAAGAACACCTGCCTTCCATGTGGTTTTTCCCTTCATTTAAAGTCCTTTCGTGTCTTCCCATTGTGAATTTGTGGCACTGAGGGTCTCGTGATGAATTTCTTTTTTTTTTCCCCCTGCATATGGATTTTTAAATTATTTATTCTGAATCTGATAAATAAATTTCCACTTCCCAATGCCAGCTTTTCAAACTGGTTTTCAAACACCAACTTGGAACCATCGTAAAATTGTAAAATTATAATCACACAATGATTTTAACTTAAGCTTGGTACTTCATGTGATCATCCGAGTCATAAACACTCAGGCTCTTGAACTCTTTGCCCTGGGTGTTGACCCTGGTTCTTTAACCCATGCTTCCCAGCTTTTTTGCTACTTTAAATAATATTTTTATAGGCATTTAACTTTTATTTCTGTGAATGATTTCCTTCGAATACAATGTTTGTGGCTTTCAGTGCCTTCTGCCAGTTGTTTTCCTGAAGGATCGTAGTGCTTTGTAGTGCTACCGGCAGAAAGTTCTGGCTTCACCCCAGGGCAGTCTACAAACACTGAGATGCTTTCACTTTGATGCTTTTAATCTGGATTTCTTAAAACATGAGGTGGAATCTTATCTGTGTCTTATTCTGTTTGTCACCAAAAAATGGTTCTAACGTCGAAACAAACCTGTTTTGAAGTTGTGTTCTCTCGCAGAACTGCCAGGCCCATTAGAGGTGACATTTTCCTCTCGCCTCATAATCAGGTGAAGACTGGAGTTGTGAAGGAGGTGGTGGCCGCCCGGCGGAAGCAGCACCTGGCGTCCCTCCAGTACTACTGCGCCCTCAACGCTCTGCAGCACAGGAAGCGCGTGGCCATGATGGAGCCCATGATAGGCTTTGCCCACGGACAGGTAGGGCAGCCTTTCCCGGAGGCGCAGGCCTGAGCCAGCTGTGGAGGACGGCATGGCCTTCTGCTAAGGTAGCAGAGCACAAGCTGAGGCATCAGCAGAGAAAGGCACACAAATGCACACCCTCCCTGGAAACTTGCCGAGTGAGACTCGGCACTTGGAGCGCTTCCAGTTGGGCCGGATCGCCATTCGGAGGACTCGTTAGGCTGTACGTGCGGGAAACGACGGCCTCGATCCCACGCCTCCCGTGGGGAGGAGCTGGTGTGGCCCTTTGTCTCTGATCCAAGTGCAAGGCAGGCCTGGCCTGATTTCCTGAGAAGCAGTTGGCCGGTCGGTAGGGCCAGGCTTATAGCCTGGGACTCCACACATTCCTTTGCCGCTCTCTGTGGTGAGGTCACCCTGAGCTGGGCTGTTCTCAAAGGCTCCGTCGCCGAGGTTATTGCCAGCACCTTGGTGTCTGGGGCGTGGGGAACGATGTCAGTCCTTGATGACGTCTCTGTAGGGTGTTTGTTTGGTTCTTGCCCCAGGTAGGGGTCTGTGGAACATCTGCAGGGAGCCTCTAGTTTCAGTTTGGGGCCTGACCGTGTGTCACCAGCCTGGCAGGGGCAGGAGTGAGGGTGAATGTGAGGCGAGTGGCACCGCCTGTCACCCCCCATCCCTGCCCTGCTTTAGCCCCACTTAATGTCGACTCCAAAGCTCACTCCAGCATGTGACAAACGCACCCAGGAACCTGCTCTCAGTTGATGATCTAGGTACAGAAAGAGATGCGAGGAAGCAAAATGTCGAGAAGAAAAAAGTCAGCAACTTTTTAAAAAACCCACCTGCGAACGCCTATTATTTTTATAATACATTTTAAAAATACGTCTATTTCAAAAAAAAAAAATATGTAACAGTTTCATTCAGGGAGAAGGGCAACAAGAGAGGATCTTTAAACATGCAAGTCCAGTTGTCTGGCATCTTAATATGGTGGTTGCGTTGTTGAACGATGAAAGACAGTAAAGTCAGCTTATGCCTTCAGAGGTAATATTTAAATAGAGCAATATAATCTTTCTGTGTCGTCTGAATAAAGCGGGTTAAGCCCAAAATGAGCGCTGTCCAGCTGTGGGCTCCAGCCCTCAGCAAACCCTTGGGAGCTGGCCAGCTGCCTCACGCTGGGCACGTGTGCCCACACGCGTGTCCTCACTCACTGCATTGCCCCCTCTCTCCTTCCATTAAGTGC
>NW_011888797.1:4900218-4900962 GCF_000151845.1 Pteropus vampyrus | reverse complement strand
TCACCCCCCATCCCTGCCCTGCTTTAGCCCCACTTAATGTCGACTCCAAAGCTCACTCCAGCATGTGACAAACGCACCCAGGAACCTGCTCTCAGCTGATGATCTAGGTACAGAAAGAGATGCGAGGAAGCAAAATGTCGAGAAGAAAAAAGTCAGCAACTTTTTAAAAAACCCACATGCGAACGCCTATTATTTTTATAATACATTTTAAAAATACGTCTATTTCAAAAAAAAAAAAAATATGTAACAGTTTCATTCAGGGAAAAGGGCAACAAGAGAGGATCTTTAAACATGCAAGTCCAGTTGTCTGGCATCTTAACATGGTGGTTGCGTTGCTGAATGATGAAAGACAGTAAAGTCAGCTTGTGCCTTCAGAGGTAATATTTAAATAGAGCAATATAATCTTTCTGTGTCGTCTGAATAAAGCGGGTTAAGCCCAAAATGAGCGCTGTCCAGCTGTGGGCTCCAGCCCTCAGCAAACCCTTGGGAGCTGGCCATCTGCCTCACGCTGGGCACGTGTGCCCACACGCGTGTCCTCACTCACTGCATTGCCCCCTCTCTCCTTCCATTAAGTGCTGCTCCTCTGCGCTGGCGAACGACCCAGCTTTGTTAGAGAATGCCGGTTTTCCTTTTGCTCTCCTCCCTCCTCCCTCCTGTCGTGTCTGTCCTCCCTGGACTGACAGCCCTGCCTTTGGGGCAGTAATCCCTGCTCATTAGAGGCCCAGGGTCAGGGACAGTCTCAGA
>NW_011888797.1:4892109-4900168 GCF_000151845.1 Pteropus vampyrus | reverse complement strand
TCCTCCCTCCTGTCGCGTCTGTCCTCCCTGGACTGACAGCCCTGCCTTTGGGGCAGTAATCCCTGCTCATTAGAGGCCCAGGGTCAGGGACAGTCTCAGAGGGGCAGCAGGCCCGATCGGTCAGCGCTTGAGGAGCCTGGTTAGTTACGAGGACCTTAAAAGATCTAAAGGACGGGCTTGATACTGGCTGATTTCCCCCTTTTTCATGGCCAAGAACTACCCCACTTCTCCCAGGCTGGACTTTTTAAGCGAGTGCTGCTGGCCCCAAGGGAGAAGAGGAGATGGGTGCAGTAGCTCAGATGCCGCCCCAGGCCTCAGGAAGCAGAACAGAGTGCACTTGTCGTTGTTGGGTGGCGGTAGCATCGTTGTTGAGGACTGAGGATGACACGTCTCGTTCTTCATATGAAGAATATCCAGGTTTCAGGACGTAACGACCACATAGCTCCTCACCTGCAGACCTTTTAATCCCAATGAAAACTAGTTCCTTCTCTTGGACCAGGCTGTTACCGAACCCCACGAATCTTTGGACGGTTCCAAAGAATTCACTCTCCTTGTGCCTCATCAGCCCTTTTAAATCTGTCATCGAGCATCCACCCTTGTTAGGTGATGATCATGTGACCTTTGTCCTCCCCACTGCTCACGAAGGCACGTGAACTTTGGTCTTTGGATGATACGTTCCACTGAGTCAGACTTCTCAGCCTACCATATGGGAGGCGGTTGACTCCATTTCTGCCTTCCCTGGCCCTCGTTAAGCAGGTTTTCGATTAAGTCATGATTTAGTCCTCATGCCTGCAAACTGAGGTTTTGTGATCTGTGTACAGGTTAGTGAGAGCGCACCAATGAACTCCAGTGTAGCATTTCCAGGGTAAGTAGCGTGCGATGTGGCTGTAGAAGCCAGTATCTTATCCCTTCCTTCCAGCCACCCATTCATCAGGTTTTGTCAGGGCTGATGTGAGCCCCGCCCTAGGAGCTTAGAGGATCGTGGGGAAGCTAAGACATGGACTTAGTACATAAATTCCAAGTTCAGGGAGGAGAGAGGAAAAGCCACTGTGACATTGTACCCTGAGGAATGCAGATGCTCGTTTCATAGACTTCGATGTTTAACATTCCAAGGATTCAAAGTGGCATTTACAGTGTTCATCTCCATAGGATTCAGACATCATGGGGCCAGAATATCCCCCTGTGCGTGTTACGCGGCATTAGGGTAATTCTGATCATCATCTGTTTTTGTGCTGTCAAGAGTAAGGACATGGGTGTCCATGCTTCCCCAGCCTGTCACAGTTGTGCTGACGACACCCACTAGCCTCCTCAGGGTGAGAGGTCAGCGTCTGTGCTCCCCACCCAGGGCGAGGGCTGCTTCCAGATCAGACAGTTGAGCTGGGTAACGTGTGAGACACCACCCATGTCTTCTCTCTTCATGGCTCGAGTTTGCAGCTGTTACCGCTCCACACTCAGGCATGTAAAATAGAGCAGTTCATACTGATATTGAGAGTTTCTAAATCCCCATTCATAAAAAGAAATGGAAACTTGAGCTTTTCAGGGCGGGGTGATCGCAGATGTCAGTAAAGCACCAATGTGGCCTTCCTCTCTCCCTTGCCCCTGCCCTTCAAGGTTTGTCAGGGGACCCACGCTTTCTGGGAAGTAATACCCGAGAGTCACGAAGTAAGGGATCCCTTCTGCTGGTCCCCAGAAGCCAGCAGCTGCAGTTTCATTCAAACTGTACAGTTCTCGGGTCTCTTACG
Organism: Pteropus vampyrus; assembly: GCF_000151845.1. Classification (NCBI taxonomy): domain Eukaryota; kingdom Metazoa; phylum Chordata; class Mammalia; order Chiroptera; family Pteropodidae; genus Pteropus; species Pteropus vampyrus. The sequence continues at coordinate 4,898,426 of NW_011888797.1, read as the reverse complement.
GTCTCTCAGGGCCACCCTCCCCGGGGGTCAGAGAGAGCATCGCCACAGCGTGGGGTAGGAGGAGGGGACCTCGCCAGTGTTGGGCAGCTATGCAGTGCCAGGGCCCTGCCACGCCCTTCACGTACATAGGCTCCTGTCAGTTGACCTTAGGGTTTGACGAGCCTTTTAAGGGTCTTCAGCTGTTTTCCCTCTGGAATTTCGCAGCCAGGTCACTGTCATGCAGCCTTGTGTTCAGTGAACAGGGTCGGTCAGGAGGTGGCCCTCACTTCTCTGAGAACCTCATGCTGTTTGATTCTTTTTGGTGCTGTGCATGTCATTTGCCACACACTGCTTTAACCTCTAGAGATGCAGAGGTGAATAAGACCTAATTCTTGCCCTCAAGAAACCCAGTATCTAGAATTCATATAGGAAAAAGGTTGCTGATGATGATAATCCAAAGTAATTACCAGGAGTAATGATTGACGCACCTGGTATGTACCAAGCGCTCAAGTTATATTATCCTTGATCTTTACGGCCTTTCGGCAAGATAGCAGGTTTCACCATCCCCTCTCTGCAGATGCCCCCAGGGCTGTGGGAGTAACTCAGCTGGCAGGGTCGGGGCTCAGAGAGATGCGGAAGTGCTGCCAGCGAGAAGGGCCCAGCCAGCGTCCCTGCCCCCATGCTGTCACTCTCACACCTGCCAGATTCATCAGTTACCTTTCCTACATGATTGTCACGTGATCATAATTATATCTTTCAGATTAACTTTTTCAAGAAGGGAGCGGAGATGTTTTCCCAAAGTATGGACAGCTTTTTATCTTCCGTCGCAGACATGGTTCGCAGGTAATGCTGGACTCCTGTTTAGATCTTGTGTGCCCTTTGCTTTCCTGCCAAATCAGCCCCTCTGAGATGTGGGGAGGTTCTGGCTGCAGAGGGTCCCACGGGGCTTCTGTCCACAACCTGAACCCTCAGAAAGTATCATCTTCTTAGCTACTGATATTTATGAATATTGTGGTTAAAAAATAATGATTTCTGCAGTTCCTGGCTTGTGTGGAGCCCAGAGTCCTCTCCACTACGTTAAAAGGTTATATGTAAATAAAAGACTAAAATGTCCACTGGGGTACTTTCCCGTCAAGTCCAAGTTCCTTTTCTTAGGGTGTTCTCATGTTAACATAAGTCCGAGTCCGCTTTAGACTTGCTGCAGAAGAGATTTTTTTTTCCCTTTGAGAACTGATGAGGTTAGCAGCCAGCAGTGCTACAGCTTTTCAGCAAACTAGTCATCACATTCATTTATAATGGATAAAAGAGGCATTAAACCTTTTTGGAATTAATCTAACACACTGTAGTTCAGCTTCGCAGATGCTTATTTTTAAAAATAACATCACCTCTTCAGCCTGTCCTGCGCACACTTGACCGATGCCGCGGCTGCCCTGACTCCCCCCGCGCCCGTCATCGGCGTCCGTGACGCCGAGCTCAGAGCAGGTGTCCACATACCTCCAGCACCAGGCTTATTTCGTTAAGAAATAAGAGACACGGTTCCTTGAGTGCTTTTCACAATTTCTGGGATATAGAAATATGTCTTTGTGTGTGCATATATAAATTTGAAAAATACGGAAAATGGAAGTGTGAGTATAGGATTTTATTGTGTGAGAAAATGAAGAGAAAGTTGCCCATTTTCTTGAGGGCGTTGCATTTCATCATACCCTGTGAAGGCCAGGCAGTGGGATTTGTTTAGGCAGAAGGCTACCTAGAATGTTCTGGAAATAACGAATCCCAAGAACCAGTGCCGAGCATTCCCACCAACACGAGAGAGGTGCGCCTTATGAGAGAGCACACACTCCTTCCGGGAGTCGGAGGGTTTTTTTCTCTGTTCGCTGGCAGCAGTGAGTGATGCAGGTTAGATTGATAATTATGCTAGAAAGCAATTTGTGAAATCTGAGTTCAGTTTCTTGCCTTTTAACTGGATTATCAGCCCCTGGGATGTTAGGAGGAAGTAAAAAGAAGAGAAGCTATTAAATTTTCACTTGGTAACAGAATCCTCTCTTCTCTTTCTTTCTCCATCCTACTTAGAATTCCATGGCTTTCTGTGTTTCTGGGAGAACCATCTGAGTTCAAATGTCAAATGCTAGACTTTCATTACTGGTTGGCAGGACATTTGTGCCCACTTTTGAGATGCCATGGTGTACACTTCCTGGGGATCCTGCAGCCTGTGTCCTCCCTCCTTGTCAACATTCTTGTGAGCCATTATCAGGCCAACCAAAGCGTGGCGCCCGCCATTCCAGCGGTTTGTGCGTAGGGCGTTAAGCCCTGGCCCCACGGCCTCCTGTCAAGGGTTGGGCCTAGTTTCTCAGTCGTCCCTCTGCTGCCTGACAAGGCATATTTCGTGACAAGGGCAGCAGGCAGCGGGCAGGGCTCCCAGCCGAACCTGGAAACACTGGAAGCTCCTGGTTCAAATAGCTAAAGCATTCAGTTCGAGGATTCCAGCTTCCCGATCGCTTCGGTCTTACACGGGCGCGTAGGTAAATGCTGCCACTGCTCTCCGACCCGGAGGTGGTTTTGCTGCCACATGGCGGTGCGCCGGCAGCCCGCTCGCCCGGAGAGGCCGAGGAGCAGAGTGTGGTGGAGGCGCCCACTGCGGGAGGATTCGGAACCGGCCTAAACCCAGACGGTGGTGTTTCGAACCACCCTACAAAGCCGGGGGCTTTTTGCCTCGCTAACTCTACAGTGATAAATGTCCACCTTTTTTCTTGGCTCCTTCTGCTACTCATATACATGTTTGTTTGTTCGTTTGTTTTTAATTAAATGAAACATGCTTTTTACTTCGAAGAGAACCAGTTGAAAGCAGTCACTTTTCTACCCCGCTCCTGGGAACCTGGGATTAGGAGCTCAGAGGTTTTGGGCTGCAGTCTGTGGGTGGCGGAGGGACAGTCACTGAGAGCTCCCTGAGTGTGTGTGGATGTCTCGTTGGTGCACACGAGTGTGTTTCCGGGGAACACGTCTTTACCTTTCATCGGGTCTTCAAAGGTTTCTCACCCACAAAAGCTTAAGAACCTGCGCGGTTTCGTGGCCCTTCAGCTCCTTCCCTCCCTCTCCGGTTCAGCTCGACTTGTTTTCTCACATCCATCCTCACATCCACAGCCTTGGCAGTGACAGCTTAAGCCAGTGAGGTTTGTTCTTCAGCTGGCCTGTCCTAAAGCCACCAGTGTTGGAGTCCCCGGTCATTCCATGCAAATGTCAGAATAACCAGAACTAACTGAGATCGACTGCTTAACAAGAGACAGTTAAACGAGAGACAGACAGTGGACACTGTGCATCTCCAAGAGGAGGACACGGAATGCACAAGCCTAAACCTGCTCATACGCCGAGCAGCCGGCCCCCGGGTTCCTTCCGATTTTAGCATCTGTCATCAGTCTTGTCTCCTTAACACAGTGGACAAGTGGAACAACGCCTCCCGACTTTGCTTTCTTAGATGGATGCGCCATGTTGGCAGCTTGTGTTCAGGACTTTATAACCAAGACTGTCATCACCAGGTGGGGCAGTTGTCTGGCTATCGTAAGAGGAAAAGCATTGCCCTGGCTTTTGTTGCACCTTGGTGCCACTCCTTGGTCATTTTCCTGTCTCCAGTGGCCGTCTCCCCTGCTGCTGCCTAAACCGAGGTGGTGGTGGCGGGAGGGGACAGTGGAACAGGGATGATCGCTGTTTCCTTCTCTCTTTTTTGGCACTTTTACAGACTACCTGCGCATGTGGCCACTAAGAAATGTGCTGATACAAATTTCTAAAATTTGCATCCACGGTTCTGAGCATGGATAGGACTTTGTCAGCAGAGAAACTGTTCCGTATGTTCTGTTTTAAAACAGCAGCATGTCATGTAAACACATACAGTAATGTGACTTGAGTCCTGGGATCTCCAGCTTCCGGGACCTAAGTCAGGGTGGAGAGCTGCAGCTCCCTTTGCAAGGCAGGAAGCCCTGGGGGACAGCTCTGCCATCTGCTGCTCAGCCTGCAGGGTTGGCCGGTGACGGGGGCTGACGTGGCCCCTTCTGTCTTAAGCATTCAGGTGGAACTGGAAGCCGAAGCGGACGCGATGCGGGTGTCCCAGCAAGAGCTGCTGTCTGTCGATGAATCTGTTTACACTCCAGACTTCGATGTGGCCACACCGCAGAGTAACAGGAGCCTCGTCCAGAAGGCTGGTTACCTTAATCTTAGAACGTGAGAATGCCATCATCCGCCTCTCTTTCTCACATGTTTTCCCTGGGAGCGACCGAAGAGCATTTAAGTGCCCCATTAAAGGGTGGGGGTGGGTGAGATCGGGAAGAACTCCCACCACAGCTCCCCTCCCACCTGGGCCCCAGGAAGCCTCAGCCCAGGTCTCAGACCGCACTGAGGGACAGGCATGTGAGAACTGTGTGTAAACTCCAGGACAGCATGGGCTACCCTGTCCCTGGTCACCGTGGCCATTTGTATGTAGGCCACTCTTAACTGTCATCATCCTGGACTACTGAGAGTTATCCCACCTGGGCCCCTGACAGCTGACAGCGTGTGCTGGAGACCCACCACCCAGACAGAGGCTGAGGGCCAAGAAGCTTTCAGTCATCGAGAGGTGGAATCCCGTATTTAACACGCGAGTCTTTAAACATCCACTTTAATTAAAGAGATGATCAGGTGTGACTGTGTCTAAAAGCAGAGGGAGGCTGTCGTCAGGTGTAGGAAGACTGAGTTGGTTGGTGTCAGTCAGACTGCGTGGCTGGGCTGGGCCTTGATCACTCCATCTGTAAAACAGCTGATAATTGCATCTGCTTCGTAAAGGGATGGAATGAGGTAATTCCTGGTAGGTAGTGGGTATTCAGATGATAGCTGCTACCCTTTTTGGAAATTATAATTATTGAGGTGGGACACCTATTGCCTCGCACATGGTCACTACTCAGTAAAAACTGAATTGGGTAAACGTGTTTGATCTCTCCCAAGCCGAGGGTCTGCGGAGAGGAACGGCCAGCTGTTTTCTTGCTGGGGGAGTGCTCCCCAGAGGTCTGTAAGCTTGGTGATCACAAGCCAGATGTCTCCCTTAGTTCTGTACAGATAGAAAACTCCACAAGGTTCTAGTGTTATTTGCCAGGAACTAGATTTTCAAACTCTTATAAACAGCCCACAAAACAATAACATCCAGATGGAGCAAAACCCAACCTGGTAAAAGCCCCAGGATTTGGGGTTTGTGCCATAGGCTGACGACCCTGGCGATACTAGCTAGAGCAAGAGCACTTCGGCTCCACGTCTTAGAGAAATGATCTCCCAGGTTTTCAGTTCCGTTGGTGATGGACTAGTTCTCTTTTCAGATACGAGATTCAGAGGCCAGAGTCTGCCTGCTGTGGGGGTAGGCATCTCCCACCCCCATCTGGAGTTGGTCCCCTGGGGACCAACACCCCCACAAGCACGGGCCATACCCTCCCAGATGCTTCAAGCTGAATCATACCTCTTCTGCCCCCTTCGCTCTTGATTTCTTTTCAAAGCAGTTTTGCTTTAGTATAAACATAGTGTCTCTAAAACGTCACTGATACCCCTAAGGAGGCAGAACTGGGGTGCCACGCGGCCTTCCTGGTACTAATGGGTTTTTTCTAACACAATTCTTACAGTAAAACAGGGCTGGTCACCACCACCTGGGAGAGACTTTACTTCTTCACCCAAGGCGGGAATCTCATGTGTCAGCCCAGGGGAGCCGTGGCTGGAGGTTTGATCCAGGACCTGGACAACTGCTCCGTGATGGCCGTGGACTGTGAAGACCGACGATACTGCTTCCAGATCACCACCCCCAACGGAAAATCGTACGTCACGTGGATTTACATCGGGAGGAGAACAGGTGCAGCGGCTCAGCCCTGCCGGGGGCCTCCTCGCTCACGCCTGCGTGCCCGCCCTCCGTGGCAGTGGCCCATTCTGGGTAGCGTTGGCCTTTGGGGAGGAGGCTTTTGTGTTCTCTGTAAGCCAGCACAGGTGACCGATGTGGGGTCCAGCCCTTGGAGGAGGCCCAGTGAGGATTTGCCATGTGGCTTAAAGATGACCTGGGTGTGAGATAGCGACAGTGGTGGCCGTCTGTCAGCACAGGTTCTCAGAGAAGGCTGCGGCCGCCCCTTGCCTGTCCCCAGACAAGCACTTGGGTTTGCGTGGTGGGCAGGGATGGGGAGAGAGTGCGTTGAGGAGGACCCGCTGGAGTCCGTTTTTCTAGCCTAAATGGACCATGCACACAGTGCATTCGGCCGCAGCAGTGTCATTCCTTAACATGCTTCCCCATCCCTCGGGGGCCCCGATGGCAGCTCTGTAGTCGTTGACAGTGGTTCCCATCCCAGCGG
>NW_011888797.1:4827490-4890599 GCF_000151845.1 Pteropus vampyrus | reverse complement strand
GGTGGTATTCAGCCCTATTCTACGGAAGCAGTAAATCCAGCCACGAAAGGTTAAATATTTTCCCAGGTTCACACCGCAGGTGAGGGGCAGAGCCTGATTCACACCTGTCTGATCTCAACGTCCACACTGTGGTGTGCTGCAGCCCCCGAGCAAACAGGGCTGGCAGCGAGGGCTCGGCTGGTCAGGAGTTTCCCCCACGTTTTCTATGAGCTTCAGCACTTATGAAGCCAAAACACACATTTTTTTAAAGAAGCTACAAAGTCACCTTGTGCTCATGTTACTACCCAGACCTTATCTGCACATATTTTGATGTTTTCATGCTATTCCATTTTTTATTATTGAATATTTGGATCGTCTCTCATTTGCTGTGATCATTTTTATGCATGTAGCTTTTCTCTCATTTTGAATATTACCTTAGAATTTGTTCAGGAATCCCACCTTTTTGTCTTAATGGGAGTTTCCATTTGGTTAAATAATAGAGAGCTGTATTATTTATCATGCTAATGAAAGCATATCAGATGGTAAATTAAAATTATGACTATCTTTGGTATCCTTCTTTTAGTAGCCTGATAGAGCCCTACTAAGTGTTTAACAAGTATTACCTGGTGACTCCAGAAGAGAGTCATTAGGAAGATGGGAGTTGTTAAGTTGTTAACTCCCCAGGTCTCAGTGCTGTGCGTGTGGGGCCAGAGTTTGCACGCTGCACAGGGAACATGAGCAGTAGACTGTAAGGCCAGAAAGTAGGTTTGAGTCCAGATGTGACAGAATTAAGTGCCCTGCTTAGGAGCTGCAGGCAGTGGAGCAGAGCTGAAGGTTTTGAGAAAACGGGTGGCATAATGGGAACCAGTACAGCTCAGGAGGCGCAGAGGTACAAGACTGAGTGCAGAGGAGGGAGCGGGTCAGCCTGGCTTGAAAGGTCTCGTGGACGAATAGGAAGTGGCGTTTGAAGTACGGGAGAACTGAGCAGCAGAGCTGGGATGGAGACAGGGAGAAAAGCATAGCGTGCGTTTGGTGCAGCTCTAGTGAAGGGAGTGGGGAAGGAGGCTCTCAGGAGAAATCAGAGCCAGGCTGTGGTTGAACAGGAGGCCAAGATGCATTATTCATTGAGCTGACATTTTGACTACCTACTGTGTACCGAGTAATAAATATGATTTAGCTATAGCCCCTGCCCTCAAAATCCTGTCTCCCTGGGAAAAGGATACAAACAGAAAATCAGTAGATAACACAATAGGGAGTAAAACACAGGACAGAATGCTGTGCGGCAGAGCTAAGAGTGGGTAGTGGGAAGATCTGAAGGACTTTACCAAGGAATAGATGGCGTTTTATGAAGTTTTATTTGTAGAATGGGTTGAAGGCTTGATTGAAATCTTCTCCCTTGTCTACATCGGCAATTCAGCATGCATTCATTTGATTATAAAGGCATAAGATCAAAAGGGGTTTGCTTGATTTTTTTTACCCCCTCCTGTTTATACTTCAGTGAGAACCCAGAAAATTCAGAGATGGAAAATGACAAGATTGTTCCCAAAGCAACAGTCAGTATACCTGAAGCTGAAGAACTGATTGCACCTGGAACACCTATTCAATTTGATATTGTACTTCCTGCTACAGAATTCCTTGATCAGAACAGAGGGAGCAGGTATGTGCTGGGGGAGGTTGTTCTCTCTGGGAGAAATGGAAATAAATGTGACATCTCACGTCCCTACCCACCTCCAAAGACTTGCCATTCTGCCTTAGCATTCAAGTGTTAAGTGTCCTTTTAGCTGAAGGTGTCATGATTGTTTGACTCTGGCTATTCCCCTAGGCGTATCAACCCATTTGGTGAAACTGAGGATGACACATTTCCAGAAGCAGAAGGTAAGTGGTTAATTTGGTGTGCTTATTCTTTACCATGCACAAAATGAACAGGGCTGTTGGAATAAGATGTGACATCATGTTCTAGAGAGCTGTGACTTAAAATATGAATTGAAATTATGACGCACAGACATTTCTCTATGAAAACTCACTAGGATGCAAGCAATTAGGGCAGGTCTTTGGTAAAAACTGAGGGGAAGCTGACAGATTTTCTACAACTATTGCACCATTAACCACATTTATACCCTTTTTAGAACTCCTGCATAGAAGGTTCCATATCTAAATCTGGTACTACATTATTACAAAACTAATTCGAAGGGGATAAAAATAATCACCTTAAAATGTAGTTTGGGTGAGTCTAAATGTGTTGTTTCATTTTAAAAAACCAAAAGCACAAATAAATTCATTCTTGAATTTGAAGATTACATGAATAATATTTGTTCAAATTCATATTTTTTGATTGATTTACATTCTTATAATGTACATTAGAACATGCTTAAAAGAGCTGACCATAACCCGCTATTCCCAGCCAAGGCAATTTTAGTAGCTACAAGTGCTAGCAAGACCTCCTTTTAACCCAGCAGCTTCATGACTGGGGCCTGAGACTATCATGAGAATGAAATGGCACTTATTTAAAAGTAGGACTTAAGAACTGGCACTCCTGTTTATGGCCGTGCCACGCTGAACAAGCCCGATCCCATCTGATCTCGGCAGCTAAGCAGGGTCGGGCCTGGTTAGTACTTGGACGGGAGACCACCTAGGAAGAACAGGTGCTGTAGGCGTAAAAAATAAGGGATTGTTAGCTGACAAGGTCCTTGCAATCTGTGAGGTCAACCAAGGGTTGCCTTGCCTTAAAAAAAAAAAAAAAAAAGTGCCTCAAATGTGACCCTGCACTTGTATCTAGCTGACTTTTCATACAGTCTATTTGTAAACAGCCTATACAAAAACTTCCAGACTTGTTAAAAGTCTTCATCTGGGAATAACCACTTAAAATGCATGTTATAGCTTCCTGGGAAATGAACTGTGACTTTCGGGGGCAAGGATACTGATGGGAGGGCGAGTGAGCAAAAGGCCTCTGGGCTTAGAGTGGTAGGTGAGGGGGATATTCTCACAGAAAAGGTCTCTCACACCGTCTTCATGATCCTCCAGGTATGGCTGCTGTTTCTCAGGTTTGTCAGGCTACGTGCCATTACTCAGCCAATACTGGAAGCTCAACAGAATCGATAAGCCAGCTAGATCTGTTAGTTTATGATGGTCATCACTGCCCTTCAGTAATGAATAAGGCCCAATATTGGGTCGTATTTTCTTCAGTTTTCTTCTACAAGAAGACTTAATCAGTGGGCCAAAGTAATAAATTTTATTGTCTAGTGGAAAAACCTTATTCTCAGAGGAAAGGTGCGATGCATCTACAGCCATCTCCATGTAGTCACCCAGTTTTAGTGTTAGAAGAATGTTCATCTGGTGCCACCGCCTCATTTTATAGATGAAGAAAGAGGTGCTTTTCTGGTCTAAGGAGGTAGTTCGAGACAGACAAAATGTCAGCAATAGGAGGTTGAGGGCTTTGGCAATAATTTAAGGTTTGTAAAAGCAGAGTATGGAGAAATTTTAGTGGAAAACCCTCCGTAGAAAGCCAGCCAAACCTGAGGTCTTGTGGCTGTTCTCAGACCAGCACAGGTGACACGGGATGCAGATCAGCCCCAGGCAGGAGGTAAATGTGACCCTGAGCAGAAAATGCTCTCTTGCAGATTCTCTTTTGCAGCAGATGTTTATAGTTCGGTTTTTGGGATCAATGGCAGTTAAAACAGACACTACTACTGAAGTAATTTATGAAGCGATGAGACAAGTCCTGGCAGCCCGGGCTATTCATAACATCTTCCGTATGACAGAGTCCCATCTGATGATCACCAGTCAGACTCTGAGGTACACTGTTTCATTTTCTAGACTTTTCGTAGCGTTTCATCTGATTCCCCTTTAAGACACATTTACCCATCTAGAATATTTTATTGGATTAAGATGCTACTCTGGTGTTTGCCCTGTTCGTTTTTACGTTTCAGCTTTGTAAGATGTATTAGATAGAATGTGCTCTCTTAAAGACAAGAACTGAGACCTTGAGATATTTAGTGGTGAGTGAATCCTGTTCATAAGGTTGCCGTCACTCAAGAGTTACTCTGTATCTCAGAGCTTTAAAATGGAAGTTGTTTTAGTTTTTCATTTCTGACAGTACTATTTATAAAAATTAACAACAGTGAAAACAGGACCTGAACCTGCCTGAGACGATTAGACTACCACAAGGAAAATCTGATATTTGTTGGGCTAAAAATAAGTCAGGCAATGTTAACTATGTGACTAGGGGGTTCAGGTAATAAGATCTGTATGAATAAAAAAATGGCAAAAGCTGCCGAGCCATGGTTAGCATGGGCTTTATTGAGTGGCCCTGTCTAGTACCGTAGCTACATGTAGCACCTGAAACATAACTAGTCTGAACTGAGATGTATGGTCAGTGTAGAATACCGACCAGTCTGAGCTCTCATGCGATCCCTCTCCCGATCGAGAATGCAAAATCTCTCTAATTTTACACATGTCTAATTTTATATTACGTCTCCCAATCAAGAATACAAAATACCTCTAATTTTATATTTTAGACCTATTAAGTAGGTGTATTAAAATAATTCACTTTTCATTTTTTTTAATGTGGCTGCTAGAAAAATTTACTGTTTGTGAGGCTTATGTTGTTTCTGCAGGATAGCAGCATCATGTTAGAGCCAAAATGTCTAGGTTTATTCCTGACTTTGGCATTTATTAGTTGTATGACCATGACTGTGGGCAAGTTCTTTAACCTCTCTGCCTCAGTTTCTTAGCTATAATATGAAAATAACTTTATCCACACCCCATAGGGTTGTGATAAGGAATGGATGAGTTAATACATGTAAAACATTTACAACTGTGACCTGTACATAGCTTCAAAAATCAGAATATCATTTCTTCCATTCATGAAAGTAAGTCCTTTACATTTCTTATAAACCTTATACTAGAATTAGGTTTTTATGAATAAGACTTTATATTTATTAAAGCTTTTCTCCAAGTATGTCCTGGACCTTTTATAGGAATTGGCTCATTATTCTCATCTCCATCAAAAGATTGAATATATGTAAGAACACTGTGAAAAACTGTAATGCATAAACAGTCAAAATAAGTACAGAGACATCGCACAGAATGGGAATAAGTATTTGCAAATCATATCTAATAAAGGTCTAGTATCCAGAATATACAAAGAAATCATAAATCAACAGAAAGACAAAGCCACCTAAAAAATGGAAGGACTTAAGCGGCTATTTCCCCAAAGATGTACAAATGGCCAACAAGTACATGAAAAGATTCTCAGTCATTTGTCATTAAGGAAATGCAAATCAATCCACAGTGAGATACCACATCGCACCACTAGGATGACTTTTTTTTAAAGGAAAATAAGTGTCAACAAGGTTGAGCAAAGGCAGAAACCAGGGCATGTGCTTCTTCGGACGCTCACGTAGAGCTTTCTCACCTCGCTCTCAACCAGGCTTTGTATTTTCATATTTGGAGGGTACTTGTGTGATTTCATTCTCAACTTCTATAAACTCTTCTAAGTTTATTCAAGATTTGTGATATAATGAATCTCTTAAAATTTCAGGTTAATAGATCCTCAGACTCAAGTATCAAGGGCCAGTGTAAGTATCCTTATGCATGCTAATTTTAGTGATTACTTCTTCATTCACCTTTATAACTGTCTTAAACAGAGTAGGTGCTTTTATAAGTTTTATTTGCCAAATTAAATGACTGTCATAGTGTACTTTTGTCCTTTTTCCATAGAGAATGACCTTGTCTGTTTAATTCGTTTATCGTGTGGTATTTAGTCTGTTCCTTATTTTTTCCAGTTTGAGCTTACCAGTGTCACCCAGTTTGCTGCTCATCAAGAAAACAAGAGACTGGTTGGCTTTGTGGTCCGCGTGCCCGAATCCACAGGCGGAGAGTCTCTGAGCACGTACATTTTTGAAAGCAACTCAGAAGGCGAAAAGGTCTTATTTTTTTTTCATCTTAAGATTCCATAATATCTCAGTCCAAAGAGATGTATTCAAAGGTGTTTTCTGTACCACTCCTCTGGATGCTTAGTTGGCCGTTCTGCAAGTCCCCGTTGAGGAGTGTAGGTATACCCCCTAGGAAGACCCCACTGAAAGAAATCTGGAGTGAAATTTCCCCGTGGGAAATGCATATCAACCAAATTAGAGTGAATGAAGAACTTGAATGGTAAGATATAATTGTTTAGTAGTGTTTTCAGGAAATGTTAAAAGCAGTTCTCCTCAAAGCTGTTCTTTTTTAAAAAAAATTAAAGCAAAAGTTACAGTGGAGAAAAACCTAGTTTTAGCAAACCAAGAAAGCAGACATCAAGAAAGTACATCTAAACTGTTCTCTTGTTTACGGTGAAAAACTCTGTGACAATATTTGCTACTTAATCAAAATTAATCAACCCTTTTAGCAAGTATCTGTTTGCCACTGTGTGTATGAATAAACAGTGGCTAAATATGGTAAAAAGAGAACGGGAACAAGTACCCTGTTAAGAATTTTAAACACTGGAATAACTTCAGTTTCCACTTACCTGAATGTTTTTGTACACACTAACTGGCAACAGGAGACCAGAACAGGTGGATGTTCACCTTCAGAGCCCCGGGTGATGAGTCTCCTACAGCCAGGTCCTCTGTCCCCATGTTGACGTGAGCAGACAGTGACCTCACTGTACTTAAATAATCGATAGTTTTTCTAAAATTCTTTATCCTTTTCTACTTTTGCCAAACACCACTTTTCTTGTCTTTTGCAGATATGTTATGCTATTAATTTGGGGAAAGAAATCATTGAGGTTCAGAAGGTAAGGTACACTTTAGTGCTGGTGCTGGTTTAACAACTGCTCAAAAAATACCTATACACCTATCGAGATTTCTCTCAAAAAGATAAATGATGCTTGCTTGGCAGTGTGGCCAAGTTTGGGATTTCCTGTTACGCATTCTAACCACATTTTTGATCAGCTAGTTCTACAGTCACTGGTAACACGTGAAGTTTTTAATATATGTCACTGCTACAGCTCTTGCTTTATCTTTTTTTTTTTTTTTTTGGCTGCTTTTTTAGATTTCCTGTCTTTCAGATTGAGATGGTACAAACTTAAGTATCTACCATGTGCTCAGACCTTCCTGTCCTTCAGCAGCTTAGGATCCTCCATTCACCCAGCAAGTTTCTGAGAGCCAAATTTGTATGAGAAAAACCCTGGAGTTAGAGCAGTGAGCAAGACAGATACAGTTCCTGCCCCAAGGGGCTTCTGCAGAGTTCTGCATTGTCTAGTAAAACTTTCTGCAGTGATGGAAAATAAGCAGATCAAATGTGGCTAGTGTGACTGAGGAACTGGATTTTTAAATTTTATTAAATTTAAATAGTAACAAGCAGCTAGTGGGTACCGCATCAGCATGGTTCTAATCTGCGAGGGAGGGCAGGAGGACCAAGGACTGAGACTGACGTACATGAAATAATGACAAGCGCTGCAAGTCAGTATTTTGTTACAGACCAGGGCTTGGCAGACCTTTCTGTGAAGGGCCAGATAGTCAATCTTTTGGCCTTACCATCTGTGACTCAACTCTGCTGTTAACACAGATGCAGCCACAGATAGTATGCACATGCATGGGCAGGGCAATGTTCCAATAAAACGTTTACAGAAACAAGCAGTGAGCCAAATGCCCATAGTTTGCCAACTCAGTATAGATTAAAAAACACAAGTGTTTAAAGACATAGAAGGCAAAGGTGTATTGTGAAGAAGTTCCTCTCTGGACTCTTTCTGGGAAGATGATTATGATTTGGCTATGTAAACGACATTTTGGCTGAGGGGAAAGCTTAGGCCTAGATTCTATAAGTCGTGCAATTGAGTGTTTTCCAGAGAAACAAAGAGACCCACCTGAAGGCATACATAGACAGGAAGGAATGTGGCTAGATTACAGAACATAATGAAAGCCAAGCCAAAGGGGTTTTAAGTGCATTTTAAGCGTTTCCTTTTCTCCTTCTTAAACTCCTCTAACTTTAGGATCCGGAAGCATTGGCTCAATTAATGCTGTCCATACCACTAACCAATGATGGAAAATATGTACTATTAAACGATCAACCAGATGACAATGACGGAAATCCAAGTGAAAATAGAGGCGCAGAATCTGAAGCCTAACTCTCTTGCGCCTGTGGGGGAAGAGCACCCAGGAAGGAGAGCTACCTCCTTAAGGGTTTTCAACTTCTCTGATATACAGGCACACGACCCTGTTTCAGAACGCTGACAGTCACTTGTGGAATGTACTCTCAATGCCTTGGTACAGAGACTTGGGAGGGAAACAGTAAGAAATGGTGAACAACATTCCTACCCATCTACAAATGTTATTTTAGGTGCTTTGTGGTAAGTCTTTTCTTAGATTGTTATTGTTCAGCGCTCAAAATGAAAGTTATGAGAAAATGCAGTGTTCACTTTATTTGAATGTCATCTTTTTAGTTTCCAGTATCCTTTTTTTAAAATGGTAAAAGCCTAGATTGATAAACACTAAATATTTCCTATTAATATAATCTATTTTTGTATTTTACTTAATAAGCTTTAAGTGCCTGTCATTCTGAAAATTGTATTTATAATCAAGCTTGTCTCATAATTGGACCTAATAGCATTAATGTGTGCAGTTAGGTGACGAGCCCTGCTTTGAGGCCCAAACATTAGCAGAAATGCAGGTCTAGTTTTGATAATTGTCCTAGACATGCAGTAAAAAGACTAGCAGATGAGTACCACAAAAGATGTTTAATTTTACATTACACAGAAGTGGAACCTTAATGAACCAGCATTCAGAAGTTTACAGTCCTTTAGATATTACTGTTTTTAGTGGTGGATCACTGTGGACAGGGTATAGCTCTACCAGGTCCTGTTTCTTCTGAGCCAGACCCTCCTCAAGGAGGGGACCAGTTAATTTTAAGTCACTTGAAGCACAGCTGGTCGTTGGGCTTGGTATAAAGTTCCTATTTCCACCCCTGACATATCCAGTTCCTGGTAACTCAGCCCAATCCACCATTCCTTCTGACCTGGAAATAAGTATAATGACTTGGTACAGTGTGTTTAATTATAACCAAGTTCAACAGAATATCATTGTCTTTGTAATGAATTAACCTAGCAGTAAATGCTAGCAATAAAATCTATCATTCTGTTTCTTTTGCTTTCTGTGGTTATTTTCTAGAATATCCTTGGAAGAAAACTAAAATCAGTTCTGTAGCTTTAACAGTTAATTTCCAAAAAATCAGGGCATAATGAAATCACAACAGAGGATGACGATCAAGAAAACCTGTATTCAATGTTAGTGGAATAATGCGATCTCAATACCAGGTTTTAAAAGCTGTTTTTAAAATGGCAGATTAATAAAACAACTTCTGCAACCTCAAATTAGATTGTTATACAGGGTCCACCTGAGGAATCCACATGTCCAGAGACATGGTGGGCTGGTCTGAGCCAACATGAGATGATACACCATAAAATTATGAGTTCAGTGCTAACTAATGCCTCACAGATTTGCAGAGCGTAATTAGATCAGAAATTCCCTGCTAAGGCTACAAGAGCCACGGTCCCCTGGATATCTTTTTCTCACTTAGAACTGTTCAAGGTGGGAGGGAAAGAATCTCAAGACATGAACAATACTGTTGGAAACTAAAATCTTTTAAAAACTAAAAAAAAAATTAATGTGTAGCTTAACTATGCCACAAAGCATGTAAACCATAAGAAAAACAAAGACTGAAATTCAATACATTCAAACTAACTTCACAAAAACACCAGAGAATGAAAACAAAATTAACTGAGCATATTAACAAGCACACATGACCAACAAAAAATTACTATGCAGACTATATAAAATATTCCCATAATTAAAAGATAAACTGAAAAAAAAGTCATGAAGGCATTTCATAGAATAGAAAGAGTTCTTAAATAGAAATATGTTCGGTTTCATATACTCAAGGAAGTGCAAATTAAAACCACATAGATATATATCCTCTGGACTGCAGAAATTCACCTGCTGAAGGGCTGGAGCAATGGGGAATCTCAGCCACGCGTGGAGGGGAGTGCAGTTTGGCGTTCTTTCTAGTGAACTTGCAAACAACCCTGACCCCACCACTAGCAGATTCACTTGTGGATACACCTCCTAGAGGATCTCTTAACACATATACCCAGACACATACAGTAACGATTATAGAAGCACTGTTCATGGTATCCCAAATCTGGAAATAACCCAAATGTCATCAACAGAATAGACAAAATATCTATTCACATAACAGAATACTAGAGAAGTAAAACTAAATAAACGTTAACTATATGTATCAAATGAATTTCAAAAATAAAGCCATACTAGCATATAGTAAAAATCCATTTATATTAACTTCTAAAAACATGCAAAAACATTATTCAGAAAAACATGTTGTAATGCTAGAGGAAAGCAAGAAAGAGGTACCAACATTCTGCACCATAGTTTCCTCTGGGAAAGGGAGCTGAGATCTGAGGAGGAGCAAGGGGAGCGAGCGTCTGAGATGGCCGTAATAGGCTCTCAGCCTATGGCTACCCTAGTGTACTATTTTTATTCTCCAAACAGTACATACATATATACTCTTGCATGTGTCATGTATTTTAAAATAATTTTTAAGTTTAGAAACAGTAGGTGACTTACTCTTTCTCTCAACTTACTGAAATGTGTATTAATACATATGAAAGCACTCTGAGAAATTAACATGTGCCATGTAAAAGAAAGGTGGAAGGATGGGAAATGGGACCTTTTTATTAGCCAGCTATCCTCACCAATTTTCATTTCTCAGTGCGGCCCTGATTGGTTAGCACCTGTCAGACTACCTTCTTTAGGGAAGTGCGGGACCTGCCTTACATTGTCTAGGCTTAGCTATTTAAAAAAGGAATCATTTATATGAGTGAGACCCACTTGGAGTCAAATTCAAGCTGTTTATCTTCAAACTTTTCCACCTAAAAGAGTAATAACAGTACCAGCTGACGATTATATGCCAAATGCATTGCTGCCTATGAGAGTGATCATAATAGCTAATATTTATAGCAGTCACTGTTCCTAATACATGCAGTGCTTTACTCAAGTTAATCCAATCATCCATCCATCAGCTACACATCATTATCTCTGTTGTGCAGAAGAAGTGAAGCACAGAGATGTTAAGCAGCAAACCAAGATTCAAACCCACCATGGCCTGACTATGCTGCTAACCACTATGTGATATATACATACACATATACAGTGATATACGCACACATACATGTACGTACATACATACACACACACGTATCACAGAGACAACCAGAAACAAAGCATCAAAAAGAGTAAAATACCTAGGAATGAATTTAAACCCAGGATGTGAAAGACCTGTATATCAAAAACTAAATGGAAAGATATTTCGTGCTCATGGATTGGAAGAATATTGTTAAAATGTCCATAGTACCAAAAGCAACACACAGATTTGATGCAATCCCTATCAAAATTCCAATGGCAATTTTCATAGAAATATAACAATCCTAAAATTGGTATGGAACCATAAATAACCCCAAATAGCCAAAGCAGCCCTGAGAAGAACAAATCTGGAAGGATCACACTCCCTGATTTCAGACTATATTACAAAGCTATAGCATTAAAACAGTATGGTATTGGTATAAAGACACAGATCAATGGGATAGAATAGATAAACCTACACATATATGGACAATTTACAACAAAGGAGCCAATAATATACAATGGGGAAAGGATAGTCTCATCAATAAATGGTTGGGAAAACTGGACCACTATCTTATACCACACAAAAATTAACTCAAAATGGATTAAAGACTTGAAAATAAGACCTAAAACCATAAATTTAGAAGAAAACACAGGCAATAATCTCCTAATATAGGTCTTGGTGATGATTTTTCTGTAAATCTGACACCAAAAGCAAAAGAAACAAAAGCAAAACAAGTGAGTCTACATCAAACTAAAAAGATTCTGTGCAGCAAAGGAAATCAACAAAATTAAAGGCAACCTACTGAATAGGAGAAAATATTTGCAAATCATGTATCTGATTAAGGGGCTACTAATACCCATAATAGACCTCCCACAGCTCAGTAGTAAAACAATCTGACTGAAAAATGGGCAACAGGTATATGAAAAAATGCTCTACATCATTAATCATCAGAGAAATGAAAATCAAAACCATATCTCACACCTGTTAGAATGGCTATCATCAAAAAAACAAAAAATAACTTGGCAAGAGTGTGGAGCAAAGAGACCCCTGCTGGTGGGGAGGTAATATGGTGCAGCCACTGTGGAAAACGGTATGGAAGTTCCTCAAAAAATTACAGAACCGCTATATGATCCAGCGATTCACTTCTGGGTATGGGTATTTATTCAAAAACTGATTAGAAAAAGATATATGCAACCCCATGTTCACTGCAGCATTACTTCCAAGAGCTAAGATATGGAAACAACCTACATATGCAATAATGAATGAATGGACAGAGAAACTGGTAAATCTATACAGCGGACTATTAGCCATAAAACAGAACAAAATCTTGCTACTTGCAAACATGGATGGACCTCGAGGGCATTATGCTAAGTGAAATAAGTCAAAAAGAAAAACAAATACCATATGATCTCTCTTGTATTTAGAATCTAAAAAGTAAATGGTAAAAAAACCGAGCTCATAAAACCGACTGGTGCTTGCCAGGGGTGGGAGTAATGCATGAACTATTTTTGTTTGTTTTTAGTTTAAAGAAACTGAGTTTTTAAAAATTTGATATAGATAGGTGCTTCTTGGTTATAAAAGTATTAACTTTCCCCCCTCACTTTAATGATGAGAGCATTACTACCTAATTTTACTACACAAAGACCTTAACATGTTATAGAAAGTATGGTCCTTAAAGATCCCAGAATTATGGCATCAGATCTACACTGATCAGATGATAAGTTTCACTACTTTCCTATGTCCCCACTAATGAGAACTGGAGCTATCAAGTAAACCTGGTGCTAAAGAAGAGCCAGGCTATTAAAACAGAAGAAAATATCCACAAACTTATCCCTATAGGCTTTTTATAAACTCTATATAACTTTTTGTATAAACTAAACTCTAACTGCCATCACCATATGAGTTTACTGGATAGTCCTATGGCTTCACTTCATCTCTACAGAGTCCCACTTATTCTGGGTTCCTTTTTAACTGAAACCTTTGACAATCTGTTAAAATTGTTCCTAACATCTAAAAACCTTTGTTTAAAAACTGACATGTTATTAAAATTCCCTTAAGAAAAAGAATACCATCAGTCTAAAACTTCTGCAACCTTAGCAGGAAAAAGAATTTCAATTATTAAAGTCTACCTTGTAACTTTTAGCCAACCCAGCACAAAAGAGAAACATGATGTATGTGATGGTATTATATCATCTTTCCCACAAACATAAACATTTACTACCTCAGAAAAGGAGCAGCATTCAGACCTCGACAAGGATGATTTCTCCTGTTATTTAAAAGGCTAATGTCTCATCTCCAGTGTAATACTGTTTCAGTTCAACTCATGATTGCAAATGGCACTACAGTTATTTCCAACATTAAATACTGCAAACTAATGATCCCTTCCCAGGATTAGGATTTAAATATTCATGTGGCTTTTACGTGAAAACAGCAAGCAATAAAAAGATCAAGAATGTACAAAGGAAAAAAAACAAAAATCTTCACTTGAGATATATGAAGAGGAGCCGAGACCAATTTTATACTTGAAATTTGTGCCTATGTGCATGCAAGTATTTTTTTAAAGATAAATTCCATATATTTCATTAGAGGGACTTCAAAAAGGTTAATGTTAACTATTGGTTTAAGATATTCAATTCTGAACATAAACATCCAGGGGAAGTAAATTTTTGAAACTGTATTTATTAATGTTTTATTATACATATTGTATTCTATTAGAATTGAGGAGGGGGAAGCCCCACTTAAGTGAGGTAACAAACTTGCCATCTTTTACAAAATTTAATTAGAACTGACATGTTATGGTTAGTCCTTAATTCCTGAGAATTTGAACATTAAGTTTTCTGTGAATTTACAATGAAAGCTCACACTAACTTTATAGTATGTCTGAAAAAAATGAAAATATTAACATTAATATGTTAACATGAACCATCATCCAAATGTGTATATTAACTTAGGTAGGAAACACTCAAACCCTGTTAATCCACACTTCAATAACATTTAAATGCTTAATCTTTGTTTGGAGATTTTATTTCAAATATGTGAATTTATTATACTTTCTCCAGACTGCAGTGGACATTATTTTGAACTAAAGGCAAAAAAATAACCTGTCACTTTCTTCTCAATTGTAGGTATCCATACAGTTAGCATGTGAAGTCTGTGTAGTATTGATAAAATACCTGATGTATGGGGATAATGAACAGAAATCTGATTCTCTTCTAATTACAATTTCTATCCCTTTAAAAGGAGATAATTTTAGGGAAGTTAGAGAAGAAAAACGGAAAAGCAATACTGTTTGCTATGAAATGGAGATAAATTTGATATAACCCAATGCAAGATCATTAATATAAACATTCACAATAATGAAAATATAAATTATTAATTATGCAGCACGCTTGAGGGCCATTTCTACGGTTAGTATGAATTACAAATATTAAATGTCTTTAATCCAGTCACTGTCTACAATTTGGTAAGTCATGTTTACATAATATAAAACAAAAACAAACAAACACAAAAACACATTTCCTACCTATTCTGTTTCTTCTGACTTTTAACAGTGAAAGCATTTATCTTGGGCTGGGAAAATGACCCTGACCATAACCATGAATACAGGGCATTGTACACCTGTTCCAAAAGCTGGAAATCAAACAATGTGAGAATTACTTGCAGGATTTACCCAAAGAAATGCTTAATAGGCAAGTGCAATGGAAAATCAAATTATTTCCCCAAATGATGTTAATACTACATGTAAAGTTTTAAACTTAGTTTTCATTGTAAAAGTATCATTGTTTATATATTAAAAGATGATAGGCCACGATTAACCATTTAACTATTAACTGACAATCTTTACAAAAAATAAAGCTAGCAGCTTGCTGGGAACTAAATTTACTCAAAATCTTTCTATGCTTTTTAAAGCAGTAAATGATTTAATTCATTAGCACTTTATTCTCACAGTGGTAAATTTTTAAAAGCCTGCACAGTGCTTAATCTGATGACTTAGATTATACTTGGTTTAAATAAAAAGTCTGTCCAAACCATCACCAAGATTTCAATTCAACCTCATGAGGAAGAAACCTGAGTTTGGTTGTAGAAATAAGAATTCATTCAGTTTTTCTCTGATATCATACATAGGGCCTTCAACCAAAAGTGAAGCTTCAAGTAGGACTCTATGGCTTTATCTGAATTTTCTTTCATCTCGTGTATTAAGTAAATCTTAAATTTAAAGCAGTTGTTGGAGATTAAATGTTCTCAAAACAATGTAAACTAGTTATAAAATATTTTTACCAAGGACATCAGCAGCTTGTGAGTCACAAGAAATTAACAATGAATGTTTATACTATACATAAAGGGTACATAACACACTTGTGCCTCACCTCTAGTATCAAAACCATCTTCATATATTCTTTTTATGAGAACATTGATATGTATGCTCCATTAATTTTAGGCTCGATTCCTTTTGTTTAAACATGTATTTACTGGCTGTACATAGTATATGCATTGAATTTCCAATGACTGGACAAATATGGATCAAAGACCTATGCAAATACAAATTATAAACATTCATGTAGATTACAAGAGATCTGAGGTGGCAGTTTAGGAGTTTGGACTGGCCCTTCTATAAATTCACTTCAACTAACTGTTTCTAGGCACATCTTCTAGCCTGAAGTCCAGGCAAAAATACAACTTTAAAATCTTTCTCAATCTTTGAAAAGTAGAGCCTTTGGAAGAAGAATGGACTTAGCTTTACAGCATTGCCTTAAAAGAGCTGCAACTTCTAAACATTTCCCAGGGATGTGGCCCAGGAAACACTTCATCATTAGCTTACTAACGTCCATGTCACTGGCAATAGCACTGACACAATTCTGATGATTTCATAGGAACACTGCATTACCATCAACATCATTTGACAACAGGATCTGCAGGAACAGTGCGGTCGGACAGGTCTCCACTGTTCGCTGTAGTCTCTTCTGGAAGCATACATGAAAATAACATTGGACATATTTATGTTCATTTAAAAAAATGAATTGAGAATAAAATTCAGAAGAGCTGTGTTGCTCAATTTCAAATTAAGAAAATGTTTCATCTACCAAATATCTAACAATCACAAATTATATCTAGATTACCTCAATTTTTGAAAAATCTAGGCCAAATGTTGCAAATATAACCTTTTAACTGGTTCTTAATGAGGGTACAGATTTGTGAGAGATCAGAACAGCATCTGGGGCACGCTCCCCATAGCCAGGGCAAGAAACCACTCTTACAGCATATGCTGGTAACTGAGAAACGTGGCAGCAAATCCACATATAAAATTGTCAAGAATGAATAACTTTCCATTTGTATTTGTAATTTACTTTTAAAAGCAGCTTTTATTATGATTATGATAAAATGAATTCCTTTTTGTGCAAATTCACATGCACATATTTAATTAACAGAGAAAAACTATCTGACTCACAGATCCAGCAACTCGGACTACATCTCTAAGCAGCCTTTAGCTAGAGTCCTAAAACACAACAATCGGGGCATTTGAGTGATATACAGCAACCAGAATCCCAGAGAGTTCCTTAAAAAGGAACAAAGTCCAAAGCAAGGTACTCCACGAGCCTGAAAGGTTTGTGTTAATGCTTCAGGACCTTGAAGTAAACATCCAGTTGCATAGTATGCCCAGCCCCCTGGGGCTGGAGACAAGGTTCTGGCACAGGAAATGCCTGAGCAGAACCTAAACGATAACTGAGTTTCTCCCTAATTTAGATTATATTGACTCAAATTCTTCCAAATGGCTTTGCTAGATATTATCTTAGCCTTGAAAATGAACCCAAACATAATTTTTTCATTTATTAAATACGGAGTATCAGCCTGAAATTTTTCAAGCACACAATCATTATTTACTGAGTCTAGATTCCAAAAATGCCTGCTTATGCTCCTTAATAATATTTAATTTATGCATTGTTAGTGAATGCTGTTGATATATCTATCCGACTAAATTACCTCTATTCAGTATTAAAATTTTTTTAATTTAACTGACAAAATAAGATTAATAAAAACATTGTTTTTTATGAAATGTTTTATGTTTAGATTTATGAAAATACAAGAAAAAAGAAAAAAGAGCAAACAAGAAAACTGTCAACTCGGTTGCTATGTCCAGTTTTGAGCTTCCAAGCAAAGAAAGAAATCTAAGTTACATAATTTCCATGACAGAAAAAAGGAAACATTCATTCCTCAGAGAGGACAATTGTTCCTAAACTTCGAATCTGAGAAAAGTGTATCATGGGGGGGTCCTTAAGTATGAAACACTGAGCAGTGTTCTTAAACATTAAAATATGTAAATACTTTCCCACCATCCTACATAGAATACAATGGACAGAATCCTTTCCTTAATGATACAAGTTCACTGATATGACTGTGGGTTATTATGGCTACACACTACACTCTGACTCTTCAAGGCTGGGCTACAGAACAGAGGAGGGGGCTGTTCCTATGTCACTAAATAGCCCCTACTATTCTATACCTTCTTAAATCACCTGCCCTATCTCATTAGGTCAATACCTTGTTAGCAGCAGCCTACCTTCAGCAACATTAATGTTCCTCCTCTAAACTGTCCTTTTTTAGCTGATATGGGTTGAGGGGTGAAAGAAAATACACTGAGCTTGTTAAGAGTAGATGAATGAAACCAAATAGTTACCTCAGAAAGAATTGCATAATCTATGTATCTTTCTTTTAAATTTCACAAATGATCCACATAGACTATTTTTTAAAGACATTTCTCGTCCGTATTATTTTTCAAAAGGAAAAGGAAGCTGAGAGTCTGACCAGATAAAAATGGGGGGTTAGTGTCTACTCTTAAAGAAAGATTTATTGATCTTGCCAAATTTAAGCCCCTCACTGACCTTCCTTCTTCTTTTCTTGGTTTTCTTCAGCCGCAGTCTTGTCAGCTCTGAAGAAAATTCTTGCACTGCTCAGTGAGAAATAGAGCAATTCAAATTCCTAAGTAAATAAAAAGAATTTAAAATAAAAGCTGAAAATACTTATTGTAGCAGAATATCAAAATTATCATATTTAATGACTTATTATTTCTAAAAAGTTCTAGTAGAAATCATAAATACAGAAACTAAACTAAGTAATCCATCCATTTTAAAGATCTGAATCAAATGGCTTCCAAATACCATTCATTTTAAAATAGATTATTACCACTATTCATCTCACTTGTTAAAATAGGGGTTTTCATAAGATTTGTTTTTTTTCCAGATACTGAGAAGTAATGGAGCTGTTATTCTCCACTAACCTGCAGACACACATCCAGGCGCTTCTGAGTGAGATTCATAGTCTGTAGTAGTTTTTCATCTTGACTAGTTGACTGCACATTCTGTTGCTTAGCAACAGCTCTTATCTCTTTCATGTACTTCTCTCTAACAGATTGGAACCAGTGAAGAGAGTCAAATTCCTGGTACTGATCCAAAAGCTTCAGAATGTAAGCCACACCTGCAGACATTAGCAAAACCAAAACACAATTACAATGAGTATAGAAGTTGTATTCTACTCCACCAATAATTCCTAACATTAAGCTAACCATTTTTAATTATCCTCTTATAAATTACTTTTACAGCATAAATAAGTCTAACAACATGATTTAATTCCTCCTAAAAAAAAAAAAAAAAAAAAAAGATGTGAAAGTATAAAGAAGGAGAAAGCGGCAAGAAGAAAAAAGAAATAACATGGCTATGCAAGTCACCTGAAGATAACATATAGTTTACAAGGGTGGGGAAAAACTTCAACTGCTAAATAGACAGCAATGGAGGAAGCTACAGAGAAATCAGGGAAACTATAAGATGCTAAGACTGTAAAACAAAACTTAAAATATAGGTCCAACTAAGTGATTAGCAATACCATATACCAAGGGGGCAAAAGAATGATGATAGTTATAAATTATGAAAACAAGTATCAGACAACCCAGCTAAAAAATAAATACTACTTATGAAAAACAGATCTACAAAGAGTAAAACAAACCTATTCTTAAGCAAATCTCTCTAAAAAACCATTGTAAGATGAACATAAAATTAATGGGAAAACAATTCTATTAAGCTTACCCATCGCAAAGCCATCATCAGTAAAAGCAGCTCCTATTTTATTTTTTTTATTCAATTTCTCCTTGCAACTAATGGAATGCTCTACAAAGTTGAGGGTCTAAAAAGATACAACGACATGTTAGAGAAACAACTGTGCTAAAAAATCTTGAGAACTTAAGTTCCTAAAATAGAGATTTCAAAAATTATAAATAGGATCTCCTCTAGGTTCCTGTCATTTTGACTTGAAATATTTGCCTCATATAGCCTCTTGGTGAGGTCACAACCTGAACATGTTGTATTTACCTTAGTGGCTCTTCTTTCAAAGTCCTTTAAATTTTGAGCCCTGCCCCCTCAGTCACTTACCCAAACCAAGCACAGTGCCTTAATAGAGCTGTCATAAAATATGCACACTTTACACAAAGGACACTGAGGTGTGAGAAGTTTATAACTCGACCAAAGTTGTACTCTAAGTGAAATTTGGAGTCAGAAAAGTAGGCCTGCTTTACCTCGAAGCATAAGCGCTCAAGCATGGCAGTCCTTACTTCTACCCACCCAATTCATGCTAAAATTCTATTTCTTATCATATTCTTGGTTTAAAGGATTAGTAGTCATTTGGATAAATGAATAACCCAAAAAAGTGCTTTCCTAAAATTCAGCTCCTCCAAAATGCCTAATCATATATTTATTCAACGAAGATTAATTATGATAAAAAAAAGAACACCATCAGAGTTCTCTGCAGTGACAGACATGCTATATATCTGCACTGTCCACTACAGTTAAGTCACCAGCCACAGAAGGCCAATGAGCACTTGAAATGCGGCTCCTAAAACTGAGGAACTGGATTTATTTTATAAAATTTAAACTAATTTAAAGTAGCCACTTGTAGCTACATATGGATAGCACAACTCTAGAGGGGTAGAGAGAGACCTGTTTAAAAATTATGATACAGTGTGAAAAATATTATAATAGCTTACACTGGAAACAACAGATGAAGTTTCACTTTATTGCCTGCAAAACAATTTCTTGGCAATTAATTTCATATTTGTGAAATCCTTATCAACTGTTATTTATCTCATTTATGTTTGTCTTTTTTATGGAATCAGATCATCAACTCAAGTTCTAAGATTCTTTATAGTGCTCTTAAGCCACCTTATTTGCTCCATCACTAACTGAAGTCTGACAGGTGCCCTGCAAAACCACTCTTCCCCAAATTCACAAGCAGTTCCCCA
Organism: Pteropus vampyrus; assembly: GCF_000151845.1. NCBI lineage: Eukaryota > Metazoa > Chordata > Mammalia > Chiroptera > Pteropodidae > Pteropus > Pteropus vampyrus. The sequence goes on along the minus strand of NW_011888797.1, from coordinate 4,870,165 downwards.
CTGCTGTTTACTAAGGCTGGAGTATACTGCCCTTCAAATTAAAGAAATGTGGTGAGAATTTACCCTAAGGTAACTATATTGTTATCAAAGTATAATTAAGACTTCGACTCACCTCTAGCTTGACAGTAACTTAAGATGAAAAGATAATGCTTATTAGATGAACATGGACATTTTTGCTACATCAGTTATAATTTTTATGATAAAGCACTAACAATAAATGTATAAAAAACAGTAAAAATTCATGAAGAAAAAGCTGTCAATAAACAGACCATCAGCCACTTTCAAAGAATAATAATGACTATAATATGTAAGAAGATGTGCCAATACGGGCAGCAATATGAAGTTATTACTCTTGATCAAAGTTAGATGTAATCAAAAGTTAGATCTGCTCCATGATAGTTAGATTTTTGACCTATCCATTTAAAAATCAGTTTTATATAAAAACCTTCAGGGAAAAATAACACTTAAAGCTAATATATACTTCTCTAATCTCTTAATTCCATTTTTTTCCACTGTGACAATTGTTTTTATAACGCAGTTTTGGGTAACTTGAGCTATTTTTGATAGAAACTATAGAATTAGAGTACAACACACTATATACTGAGGAAGCACTAAAAATTTAGTCTAGATGTTAATATTTACTACTCAATAGAGAGAAGTTGTCCTCTTAATCTGTGTTAAGAGATGTGTTAGAACATGATGTGATTAAAGTTAGTCTTCATTAATCACTTAAAATGATTATGTGGTATAATTCAGCCCCAAAATTATATATATGAAATGGTGTACACTCAAGTATATTAAATCACTAAGCTATTCATTTCAGAGCAATTTTTCTGTGTTGGGGCCTTACTGTCACAAAAATGAACACGTGCATTAGGTTTCTCTGGCAGTTATTAACAAATAAGAATTTAACTATAAGTCAGTCTCATTCTGCATACCTAATAAGTAAAAATTCTAGGCTACGCTGAGATCACAGTTTTATGTACAACCAGATATACAGTAATACAATCTGTGTGCATGCCCTACTACAAAGAAATTATATTTATTAATACTTCTTTAAAAATTCACTTTGAATACTAAAAATACTCACCAGAGGGGGAACAATGATATAGAAATTTCGGAGATGAATATTCTTTGGCCTTCGAAATTCTGGCGCAAAAACATCTACGAGCATTTTGAAATACTCTGTGCCTTCAGCAGAATTTCGTGTGTGATCATTGAGGACTGAATCCAAATGCCTAAAATGCAAAAAATTATTTGACTCTTTTCTCAAAAGAAAATGTGGCTTTTTAAATCCATCTCTCATCAGCTTAGTTGAGAGCACTCAAAAATATAAAACATTGTTAAGACATTTCTAAGTAACTTTCCTTCTAGTTCAAAATGAACTCATTTTCTTAATGGCAGAAGCTGATCAATACTGTTTAATTAACTTAGTCTCTAAAAGAGAATATGTAGGATATCTTGGCACTTAACAGTTTTATATTTCTTCTACCTACAAGGAGCCCTGTAGAACTCCATTTCATTATAAATAAATTCATCTTTAATCTCACTAATGCTTCTTCCACACTTCCTCACCTCAACTGAAACCTGGGTTTGAGAACTTGGCTTCCCGCAAAACCTTCAGAAACATTAGCTGTTTTCTCTCCAGCTTCCTCAGGTATAGCTATTACCATTTTCAAATGATTACTTTTCCCTATCTACTAGAAAGTAAAAAACTCTCCTTTGAGACACATATGATCCAACTATATTCAACTACTCAATTACTCCCTCCTGAAAGCGGGCATCTATGAAGCTACTAACCACTGCCCTACATTTATCTCAGATTGATACCTGCTTCAGTTTTCCTCCATGATTTTGGAAGAGGTCACCGTCTACTGCGATCACTGATTCATTCTCATAACCCCACAATTCCTTAACTTCACCTGCCATGAACTTTCCTTCACTTGATGTCAGTCATACATTCCCTTGTCCAAATCTGGAGACAATATACCACTCTGACTCCCTTGCACTGCTTCAAAATAGTTTTTAAAGGTCTTCGATTTTTGAAATGAATAATATCACTTAATAAAATAATGATCTGATTTTCTTCGATACACAAGCCACAAACTAATTTAATCACTTCATGACATGATTTCAAACAGCTTATTAATTGTACATGGCTTCTTTAATTTGGCAAAGAACTAAGCTATTCATTTCAGAGCAATTTTTCTGTGTTGGGGCCTTACTGTCACAAAAATGAACACGTGCATTTCCAGTATATTTTTTCATTTAAAAAAACTTTAAGCCTATTGAAAGTTAAAATATAGTGTAATGAACACCTGTATATCCTTCAACTGGATTCACTATATAACATTTTCCTACATTTCTTTTTCCTAAAACATTTAAAAGATGCAGACCTCATGTCACTTACTCATAAATACTTTAGTATAAATCTATTAAAGAACCAACACATTTTCCTACAAAGCCACAATGTACTATTATACCCCCCCCTCCAAAAATACAGTATTATCTAACATACATATTCGAGTTTCTGCAATTATTCCCAAATATCCTTTATAGTTATATTTTCTTCCTTATCTAGGATACGATTAGAAATCACCCACTGCATTTGGTTGTCAAGTGTCTTTACTCTCCTCCTCTAGAATAGTTTCCTTGCTTTTTTTTGTCTTTCATGACATTTGACATTTTTTAAGAGTCTAGGCCAGCTGTTTCATAGAATGCTCCCACATTCTGGATATCTCGGATGATTTTCTCATACTAAATTCAGAACAAACATTTCTGGCAAGAATACAACACAGGTACTTGCTATTATATTGCATCAGGAGACCATGTAATGTCACTGTGTCCAGTTACTGGTGATGTTTGATCACTTAGTTAAGGTGGAATATAGCAATCTCTCCATTGTAAAGACAGTTTTCCCCCCTTTGTAATTAATAAACAATTTATGAATACTCCATTACCCAAAAATATTTTAGAATTCATTGATGATTTTTGTCTGATTTTAAGTATATTAGTGCTGACTGCTAAACAGTGATTTCCCCCCTCCCCAAATCTTCTCATCCCTTCTATATTTATTATCTGGCATTCTTCTGCAAAGAGGAACATTCCCTCTGCTCCTCCAACTTTTCTTATCATCACAATGACACATGGCTTTTTTTGTTCAATATATTATAATTGATTTCTACCATTATTCATTTTGATACTCAAATTATCTCCACTTTCTCCAGGGATGCCCCCTCATGTCTGACTCAATAAACTGGTATAATTAATAATATAACTTAGTTTTCTAAAGAACTTAATTCTGAATGCCTCTTTCAAGTTTCGTGTTCCAAAATCACTATGGACTCAAGTCTATAGATCTGCACTATATGATAAGACAGCCATGATAATTTAAATTTAAATGAAATAAAATTTTGAATTCAGTTCCCCAGTCCCATTAGCCCCCTGTTTCAAGTGTTCAACAGCTACACGTGGTAGTGGCTACTGTCCTGAATGGTGCTGCTCCAGGCTGCACGAATGAAGGACTGGTATTCCCAAAAAGTGTTAGTAAACAAATATTAAAAAAGTAAAAAGAAACAAATAAATTTTATTAATTAAATACTTGATTTTTTTATATGAAATACTCAAAAGTAGTTAAGTACTTTACACTTTAGTACATTTCATTTGGACTAACCACATTTCCTGTGTTCAATAGCCACATGTGGCAAGTGGCTACTATGTTGGACAACACGTCTAGAAGATCCATTTTTAGTGAAGTTGTAAAGATCTCAGAATACTAGTCTTAAAAAAGCCCATTACATTTCATAAGCTGAAACCATAACTTGTATAATAAAAACACTGATATATAAGTTTAGATATTACCCTCTATTCTTCTCTTTCATAAACACATACTGATTATTCCAAAATTAGATTACCTCGCTGCTTTTAAAGTTTCTTCTGCAAGACCTTCTTCTTTTACTAGTTCTTCAAAATTAACAATATCTTCAAGGTCAGGCACAAATCTACATAAGAATTTGAGAAGGAATTTATTAAGGCAAGATGATGTGTACAACTGACACAGATATTAAAGCGGTACTCTAGGACTCTAAATTTTTCAACTATATATTTGAAAAGAATTTTGCATTTATATTATTAATTCCAAATTTAATTTTACATATTAATAATCCAATTTTAATCCTTAAAAGCATAAAATCTTTAGAACCATTCACAAACTGTACTGATAAAATAAATTAACTATAACTTCAAGGGAAATAGATTTTCAAAGACCTGTTATATTTTAAGGAGAAAAAAATGAACTAGAATTAATGGTTTTTGTCCATATTTTGTATCAAAATGTATCAATAATATATATCTCTATAATATTACTTATAATATATTTAAAGGACATAAAAATTTTTAATGGAATCAACAAGGTAAAAATGATGTTTGCATCCATACCTAATGGCATTGCTGCTACAATGAAGGCCACCAGATCTTATCATTCGTATGTAGCCCATAGCATTACCTTAAAAAAAACACACAAAAAAGGTCAGATATTTATACAAATAATCCTAAGTTCTAATAATCAGGAATACAGTTATATATAGTAGTCAGTTACAAGGTGCCCACAGCGAAATATTCTGCTGTATTTTACTTCAGTTCTTGCTCCATAAAGCACGTTTGTGCACTTTAAAATATAAATGTACATACTTATACACATCTGTTAAACCTTTTAAAAATAAATGTACTCATTTGATAAAATTAAATGCTGACTTTTAAGAAAATTACTACATCAACAATTTCTTCCCTCTCATATCGAGAGCCTCCCAGCCTCTCTCCCTCACATGCACAGCTGAAAGTGTTATCAAGAAATCTTTATTTGATACCTCCCAAATTTACATCTCCAGACTGCACTATTCCTCTAGGCTTTTTTATCCAATGCCTACACCTACATGTATAAGAAAAAATTTTAATTCAGTATGTTCAAGATCTTCACTACCTCTCAATTGTTTCCTATTTCAGAAGCTGCCAATTCCATCCTTCCAGCTGCTCAGGCCAAACACCCTGGCTCCTCTCTCACACTTTATATCAAATCAATGGGCAAAATATGTTGGCTCTGCCTTCAAAGTTTAGCCAGTATCCACTTTTTACCACCTTCACAACATAACCAATATCCAACCATTTGTCACCACTTTCACAGCTATCACCTTATTCCAAACCACCACCGCTCTTGCCAAGACCACTGCAATATGCGATGGCCTCCTGATTTGCCTACTTCCACCAATACTGCAGCCAGTGGGTCTTTTAAAACTAAGTTGGAGCATATCATTCCTTTCCTGAAAACTACCATGGCTTTCTATCTCACAATAAAGTCCAAACTGACATCCAAACATAGCCTTGCATGACCTTGTCCCTTGATGCTGCTGTGATATCCTGGCCTACCACCCACATTCCAACCCCTATTTCCCAAAAATGCTAAGCAGACTCAGTGCTTTTGCACTTACTGTCATCTCTGCCTGGTATACTCTTTCCCTCAATATGCACATGGTTTATTCCCTTGTGTTATTTAGGTCCCTGTTCAAATATCACTTCCTTAGAGCTTTCTATGAACATCACTGAATAGCAATGCTCAGCTATATTACATCTCCTTACCCAGCACTTATCACTTATACATTATGTATCTTTTTGTGTCTCCCCCAACCAGAATGCAAATCAATGACACAGCTTTTTTCTTCACTGCTCCATCCCTAAAGCCAACATGTTCTGGCACACAGTAGGAATTCAATATATATCGTGCAAGCTAGTTGCATTTACTTGGGAGAAAGGACAAAAAGGTAAGCAGCAGCTAACATCTCATAAACATTGCAGTAATTGCTTTACACACGTTATCTCATCTGATGTTTTTAACAAGCTTCAAAGTAGGTATCGCTGAAATCTGTTTTAGGGCCTATCTCAATATGAAAGATGATGTTAAAAGGTTTCTTTAATATGCATCTTAGAAGAATCGAATATCGATTTGTTTTCCTCGAAACTGTCAGACTAATATCTGACCGATTAAAATGTGCTAGTGAGAGGAGAGGAAAGTATAGAGAGAGAGGCAAGTATAGAGCAAATCTCGGAAGCTGGACTACTTGGTTCAAAGCCAGATTCTGCCACTTTATAGCTATAAGAACTAGATCAAGTTATAAACCTTGTATGTCAGACTCCTCATCTGTTAAACTCTAAAGGGGCAGAGACTTTTTTTTATTATATATATCACTGCACCTAGAAACATTTGTTGTCCTCAATAAATATCTATGGAATGAATGAATGAAAATAACTTCATAGCACTGTGAGTTTTATGTGAGTTAGAATATATAAAGCACTCAAAACAGTCCTGGCATACAGCGAATGGCATACAGAAAATGCTCAATAAATGTTAGCGGTGGTTTTTGTTAGTTTAGGAGGCAGTTCTGAGGTTCCTTACTCCTCTCAAAATATTCAGCAGACTCAACAGCACATTACAATATTTTATAAGCAGAGAAAAAAAATTTATATTTTCTAATAAGAGATAAATAAAATGCTGGAGTAAAGTGAAAAGGATAATAATATTCCTCAACTGTGGAATGGATCCTGGTGGCATCTCAGGTAATATTATTTTTTGTGTGTGTATTAGAAGAAAAATGTGTATTTCGCTGTGTAGCATGCTAGTCATTTATCCACTAATAATCTTGTGATTTAACAATTAATTCATAGGATAAAAATTATACTTTTAAAAAATATAAATAGTACAGGCAGTATTCACATGGGGGTAAAAAAACCTCTCATATTGGCATATGAATAAATGAAGTTTTAGGCAACACTGCTCTAGAAAAACAGCTTTTAATCTGAGGCCAAGAGACTCTAACTTGAAGCACTCCAACACAGTGTATGTGCATATGGGCATTATACTGGGGGAATTAATCCAGAGATTTCATCAGATTCTGAAAATGAGTTAAGAACCACTGCTTCAGTTTACAATCTAATATAACATCAAATGTTCCTATGAATAAAAGAGTACTGATTTGACAATACCTCATTATTACACTGTTTAAAATAATAAACTTATAAAGGTGAAATTCTCTAAGTTCTTATACTAATACGTAATAGAAATGTCTAATATTTAAACTAATTAATTTATAAAAGTTAACTTAATGTTCAGTGACTTTACTCCAGAACCAAATACTTATGATATTTATCCCAATAGGCAATGTAAAGGCCCTTGAGGATAAAAACTATTTGCATCCTCGGCACCTAGAAGAATATTTGGTGTAGCCAATTCTTAGTAAATGTTTGATAAATGAATGAATCTCAGCAGGCATAATTTTACCAATTTATAGTCAGTAAGAATTTACTAGCTGCTTGGTGTCTACAACTGTGAAGACTATAAAATACTTTTGGACTTAGAGCTAAAAAACTCTGGTTTAAGTCCCAGCAACACCACTTATTTTTCAAATTTCTCTTTTACATATTTAAAATGGTGATTACATGCCTAGCTCACATAATTATTGTGAGGACATAGAGATAATATATGTGAAAAGCTCAAATATAGTTTTATTAATCTGTGATTATTTTTAAATGCAATTCTTGGTTTTAAATATAAGGTAACACATTTCAGAAGGCAGAGGACAACTCCAGAAATTATATTTCTACACTTGATCTGAGCTCATAATTGAAAGAAAAAAAATCATATATAATATGAAATGGTGAACCATAGAAGAATTTATAACATTTAATACTTCCTCTTTAAATTTATACGTAACTTATTAACTGATATTAACTTTTCACATAAATATTTTACGCCTTTGCATTTAGGCTGTAACTTGAGAAAACCTTTTTTAAGCCCAAAACAGTGCCTTAAACAGAGTAGGTAACTAATAAATAGTTACTAGTTAACTATTACTATGAGCATGGTCTTTGAGATGAATTAGTTATTAAATATATTTTTAATTTAACTGAAGTTTCTTTTAACTTATATTAGTCTGCAGTCTATCACTTATTCTGTACCAACAGTCTGATCATACTTGAAAAATATTTGGTACAGAAAAAAAGTTACTCCAGTAGAATAAAGCTGAACTCAGATGCTCGCCTATTATCCATATTTAATATATGAGATAGAGTCTTGGGATTTGTACTTTATTTTTCAAAACTTTGGTAACAACTTACCAATTTGGCTGATAAGCTGACGGAACTGATCAAGGTAGCTCTGTCCCTCTGGAGTTATTCCAAGTTTTCTGATGCCTCGATTGAATTTTTCTGCTCTTTCAAAAGGATACTAGAGAGATAATTTAAAGACTACCTTTATTTTAAAGCATCAAATGCCTACCAAATCACTACCAAAAGTACCACCTTCTTGTCTAATTTTGTATTTTCATTGTGCTTAAGAAAAAAACTCAAGTCTAATGACAAAAAATGTATAGTACAAAAAAATACAAATATTCAAGGTCAATAAAAAATAAATTTTTTTGATATTAGCTAAGGGGAATAATTATTAATGCCATCAAACTTAAATTTCCCACCCCAACTATGGGATAGATAGAAGAAACCAATTCCTCCTAGAAATGTCTGTTCAGAGACATGTGACCACGTTTCTGTGGACTGGATAGATATTAGGTACTTATATAAACACACTTCTTCCCAAAAAGCAAACATCGGCTAAGCTGAAATTTCTAGTTGCCAACACCAATAACAAATGATTTTTCAAGTTTTAGCTGATTAAAAGATTTAGGAAAGTATTCATTTTACATTAACAAATGGAAACAATCTTTATGAGATAGTTAATACAATTCTCCACTGATAACTATAATCTGTAATTTTATTATTTTATCAGAAAGAAGTAGTTTTCTGTTCTGACAATGAAGAGAACTGCCAACTAGTATACAAGAGTGCTGGAATCAGGTAATGTTAAGAAAGGTGATTAAAATAGTTCTGGATGTGGCAAATCAAATATGCGACCAATCTAAATAAGCCTGTTGGTTCTCTATCCAAATGGCTACATATCTCTGTACTGTTACCACTTAACAATTCTTCACCTCAATATAAGAAAACTCGGCCTGGAAGAGGAAGAGAAAACAGCATTCATAAATTATAGGTGGGAATGTCAATTGGTACAGTATATTTAGAGTGCTTGGCAAAATGTATCAGAATTTTAAATACTCAATAGTCTTTGCCCTAGAAATTTCTCTTCAAGAAATCTCTCAGGAATAGTCTCCAAATACACAGATAAATGTGTAAGGATATCATCTACAGCACTGTTTGTAACACTGAAAATCAGAAAAACCTAAATATTCATCAGCAGGAGAAAGTTAAATAAGTTATGGTATACATCTTTACTATCAACTCTTAAAAAGAATGAGGTAGATTTACATGTATTGCTGTGATAAGCACACTGCAAAACAGTGTGTATACTATTACTCCATTTATGTTAAGAAAAAAGCAATATATATATATGTGCAAATATATATGTTTATTACACAGACACCTGAAAGGCAGCATATCACATTGTAAATAGCAACTGCCTCCAGAAAATGGCACTGAAAGAGAAATGAGAGAGGATATTCAGTTTATGCACTCTGTATTCTTTTAATGCTTCAAAAAGAACATGTATTGCTTTTGTATTATTTTAAAATTAAGAAAGTAACACCTGGCTACGTTGATCATTTAATTTTTTCTTACACTTTAGCCTAAAGAGAATGCAGAAAGTAAGAAACTATAAGAGAAAATACAAGAAACTTGGAAGCCAGATCTAGGAGATACTATATGAAAAATAAAACTAAAACCCCATAATGAATTTTAGCATAACCATTTGCTATATATTCAACGGTTAAACCAAACTATGTAAAATACCTTATGATCATTTTGGTCCTTGATTTCCCTGAAAAATCGAATATCTTTAATCAGTCGGGATTTGATATGTTCGTCGTACATAAATTGGCTAAATATATAGAACTTCTTTTTCAAAAACTGGTAGGTGAAATTAACCTATAAAATTAAATTAAAAAGTTGGAAAAAGTAAAAAAATTAATTTTAAATCGATGTTACTGAATAACATCTATAAAATAATTTATATAAGACTTTATAAAGCCTAATATTTATAAAGTATAAATCACATTGGACCTGAATATTTCAATAAATGAAGTTTATTGCCCAAGTTTACAGAACTTCCTATAAACTCCCCTTAAATATTTTTACTACAAAAGAAAAAAAAATAGATAATATTCCTTATAGGACTAAGAACTGTAGTAAGAATCACAGATTAAACACTAGTTTTTACATCATCAACCACAGTCAGAAGTCTCTACGCTCCTCCATCTATAAAAGATTCTTTATTACTAATCTTCATGTCTAGGATGATACTAAAATAAGAAATGTGGTGCTCTTTAAACTTTCCTGAAAGAAGATCGTAAACTTTCATTATTTATGCATAAATATTCTGAACACTTATTAGGCGTAAAGCAATGTACCTGCTCTCACGCTGGACATGGTCCTCGTTATCATGACATCTATATTCTAACAGGAGTGACAGACATTTTAAACAAGTATATGTTAAATAAATTATTAAATCGCGACTATAGTAATTTCTGAAATGAGAAGTGTGGGTGCTTTTGAGAATAACACAAGGCCCTGATCTAGACTCTGAAAACCCTGAAAAAGTAAAATCTGAGCTGAGATTGAAGTCAAAATAACATAAGATTAATTTTGACCTATAGATGGAAGCCTTGTACTAAATTCCACCCCTACAACCCCAGTTTAGCTCTTTTCAGTCTTTATGTAGCCAATTTCAGAAATGGGTGCTTTTTCAGAACTTTTCTTGTGGTTTAAACATGGCTTTTTCTCAATCATCTTAGTAGTAGTCTTAGTAGAAGTAGTCTCCTCTTTATCTTTCCCATTCTTAATAGTGGGTAACTCTGCCAGCCTCTGATTGTACTCTTCTATGCTTACTTTTATCATCATGAGACATCAGGAACTTACTTTCATTAGTGTGATTAACTGATTAATGACTATATCCCCTGCCAGACCGTAATTCCTGTGAGAACAGGAAATGTCTGTTTTTCTCACCCTAATGCCCAGCACAGTACCTTATATATGAAATATGTTCATAATTATATCTATTACATGTTTGCTAGGTAAGGTAAAAAGTTTGTTTATCCTTAAAGATTCCGATATGATCTCTAGATGGATGACTCCTTATTTTCAATTTAAAACTGACTTTGTGCATCTCATTTCCTTATTGGTAATCCTTAAAATAGAGCTCTAATCACATCATTTATCAGCTCAAATACTTCAATGGCTCCCCCACTGTATACTAAGAAGGTCCCTAATGTAACATAACTTCTCCCTATTCCCTTACTCCAAATATGCTTAATAATATTTTATTATTTAAGCATTCACATTCTTCCTTTAAGAAGCTCTGAAAACCATATAATTCAAATATTCTCCATATAAGGAAAAATAGCATACAAGTTCAACTGATTTCCTCAAGTGACTGAATCCCCATTTATAGGTAGATTCAAAAACAGTTTTAGTAAATTGCTATTTTTTAGGGATATCAAATAATTAGTAAGATCCCCCCAAAATAGAGCACAACTGATGTTAAATAAATTGCTGTCAATGATTTGCTTTCAAAAGCAACTTTCAAAGAATATCAGACAATCGACACAAATATACATTTTTATATTTATGCTGATTTCCTCAAATCTCCAATGCTATTTCTAATGATGACCATGAGATGGCAAAATATTTTAAAGTGTCTTTTGTATCACAGAGCTTCCATCATATACAACACAATTTTAGTACCAGACGTTTTAATTATACCAACCAGAAAAATGGAAATTCCGGTATAATATAAACAGGTAGTATATATTGAACAGAATATTCTATCAGAAAACTATTTTTCAAATTATCAATTAAACTAGGGACTACTACCCATCCAATCCCCCGAAAAAGGTTCTTACTGTTGTATTCATGATTCCTGTTCCATGTGTTCGAATTGAATTAGCAATATGCCGAATATTAATAGTGTTCAAATGTTTGTTATTGCTTGTTCGTTCGATAAAAATCTGCAATGAAACATACTTATGCTAAATAACAACACGACCATAGCAAACACTGGTCAGTTATCCAAAGAAAATTTTAGAATCCATGTCATTAAAGATAATTTAATTAGAAAGTCATTCAAGATGATAATACAATCAGAGCAAAGGAATAAGCAAGATGATCTCTAAGTCGTTTTTTCCTTTGTTTATTTAACCAATTTTCACTATTGAGAACCAATTCATTGCTCCTAAGGCTTCCTACTATATATCCACTCACAGTAAAAGAAATTTTCTAAAACCCACTCACCTGATTGTTGAGATTATAGAGGTATCGAGACACAAATATATGAATGTTTCTCATTATTTCCAAAACATCCAGGCCCTACGAAATAATCCATGCACAAGCTCTATTATTATTCATTCAAGATAATCAGTCAGGCTTGTATATAGTGACTTACTGCATATAATACATTTCTCGATATTTTTTAATTATTAAAAAACTATACAAAAAGTATGACCAAAGGTTAAAGGGCCTTCTAACACCTACAATCAGGACTGTCTCTTGGGAAAAACCTGGCTACTTATTATCTTACCCTTTTGTAAAAACACAAAAACAATTAAGTTTAAATATTCAAAGATCCATGGCTCACAGTCCTTTCCCCACCATTCTTGAGAATATTTGCTTGTCCTCCCAGGGATCTTCTCTATATTTTTCACAAAGTAAACTAAAGATTCTAAAAGGTCACCAGGATATGTGGTGATACTTATAAAATACATACTATTTTTCAGGCACTTTGCAAGGTTCTTTATATATAATTCTCAAAAAATGAGTTATTAGTCTACTAAATTCCACAGATGAAGAAAATGAAGCTAAGGGAGTTCTCCAAGGTCAAATAGCTAGGAAAAGACAGAATCCAGTGATTTTAGAAAGTCTAATTCCAAATCCTTATGCTTCTTTTAATTACACTAGACCACCTAATATGCAAGTTACCTATGAAAAATCCTTCATTCTTGAATTAGTATTCTAATATCTAATGGTATCATATAAATTGTTCTATAGGTTTTCCTAACTGGGGCTCAAAATAGCCCTTTAAGTTTTAATATAGCTTTTCTCATGTTTCAATTAAAAATTCTGTTCACTCACTTTTCTCCCACTAGACGATAAATACATGATCTGGGATCATTTCTCTTTATTTCAGTATCCCTAAACATAATTCAATGTCTAGCCTTGTTTTCAGTAAATATTAAACATATAAATAAATGAATGAAAGGATATAAATACTGATCCAAAAAAATGGCTCCTATATGCAGTAGAATGAAGGAAAAATTATGATCCTCAAATCTTGGAAGTGAATGTTTTTTAGTAAATATTATCTAGATTATCTTAGAATTACATGTAAACTAACTGAAAACAAACTTCTGCACTCATGAGATACTACCATATTATCAATTAGCTCACTGAATTAGCAAGACTAAATGCTTCTTTGCACTTATTTTACAAATATATTTAAAATCATATAAATTTAACTATTTTCCCTAAGATATTAAAGTTTACATACTGTATCTAGGTCTAAAGTTTCTATATTTAAATCTTCAACTGTGTGACCTTGACTAAACTTTTCACAATTCCACAGAAGTCACCTCACTATCCCAATGTTTCTGAAAAGCTATATCTAAGTCAATGTGTACAGGCATACTTCATTTTTTTTTGCGCTTTGCTTTATTTACTGCCCTTTGCAGATACTGTGTTTTGTATAAAAAGTATGTGGCAACCCTGCACCCAGTAAGTCTATCGGCACCATTTCCCAACAGGTTCTGATAAGGTTAGCATTTTTTAGCAATACAGTATTTTTTAAATTAAGGTATATACTTTTTTTTTAGACATAATGCTATTGCACATGTAATAGATTACAGTATAGTGTACTGGATATGCACTGGGAAACCAAAAAATATGTATGACTTGCTTTATTGCAATGGCCTGGAACCAAACCCGTCACATCTCCAAGGTATGCCTCTATTTCAGATGTACAAAAGTGAAATGTAAACAGGAAGCCTGTGACAAATTCTTTCATAAAGCAAATTAGCACCATCTAATTTTTTATTCTTGTCAAGTATGAGGTTTTATATAGCAAATATTATCTTAAAAAATAAACATTTAATAATAAAGTAAAAAGATTTCTTAAATACTGTTGTTATGCTACAATCAGACTATGCTAGAAACATTTTAGACCATACCTGTTCCAAAGTCTGACTAGGAAGATGTGCCTCTGTCATAACCAATCCATAACGCTGAGTAGCTAAATTTCTCATTTCACTATAAGTGGCCCAGTCATGAAGAGCCACTGTTGTTAGATTGTAGAAAGTCTTGTCTAGATAGTGAGTTACATAAGCTACAAAAAAAAAAAAAATTTTTTTTAAAGTTTTGATTCATAAAACAGAAGAGAAATAAAACTAAAAAGGAAACTTGCCTTTGAGCATTAAAATTCTTCCTTTAAAATAAGGTGCTTAAGAAAGAAAAATGAATAAAACCAAAAAGAATTAAAAAATAAATGTACTAACACAAAAAAAGATACTCTCAAAGTTCCACTTTTGTTATTTGTTCTTTTATAGTTAGGACAAAAAGATACAGAATATGACTTTTAAAAAGAAAGCAGAACACTCACCTCGAATGTCAATGAAACGATTGAAAAATCGAATTGGATTCAGAGAGAAAAAAAGGGCCAGGTCTTTCATGCCTACTTTGAAAGGGTTTCGGTCATCCAGCTTTAAATGAGTATGCACAGAAAGTCGTAGATCCTTCTCTATTTCTTTGCACAACTTGTCCAGCAAATGCTATTCACAAAAGAATTGATACTTTGATTTTTCAAAATGATATTGCAATTGTACTGTTTCTCTCTGTGTCTATGCTTTAACCATTAGAGTTTTATAATCAGTGCAATGATGAAAAAATTTGTCAAACTGATTTAAGGGTCTACATGCTCTACGGTAAAATATTATTTTTATTGGGAAAGTGAAAATTACTTTGCTCTTTATTTTAAACCAATGATTTTTCTGACCAGGAAGCAGTTAGGTAAACCCTAAGCTTTTATTTTCATTAATACTTTAACACCCATGAAAGAAAATCAAAAGCTAATGTCTGACGGCTTCATTATAAAGAACCTGAATGCACACTATAAAGCACAAAATTTATGAGATCAAGAAAAGAAGGTCCTGAGAACATGTGAGAGGAAGTTTTTTTAAAAGTTTCCTTGTAATAACCATTAAAAATCATAAAATTCATTGAACTAAAAGTAATGAAACTCATCTTTTTTGGTTACCATGGAGCTTAACACTGGCAAAACATGTATTTTATTTTCTAAATAAGATAAATTATATAAAATTCTTCATAATTTTACCAAACCTGAATAAGATTTATATTGTGAAGTTTACTCATTTTTAATTCCTCTCTCCAAATAAAAATATTGTCAGATTTTAAAGATATCAGTGTTTATAATAAATGTCATTAAAGCAGGGAGGAACATACTATATTGCATGTAAATTATTTCTGTTATACAAGTATATTTTTTAATATAACTTCCTTTTAGTAAGATCTCCAAATGAAATTCAATAAAATATTGATAGTTAAGTTGCCTTAACTGTATTACCATTAGCAGCATTCAATATTCAAGCCAATTTTGATTAGCATTCTTCTAATAAACAGAAGCTTTTTTTTAGTATTAGTTTCAGGTGTAGAGCACAGTGGTCAGACATTTTATATAATTCATGGAGTGATGCCCCAATTACTCTAGTACCCACCTGGCACTACACACAGACATTACAATATTAATGACTACATTCCTTATGCTGTACTCTCCATCCCCGTTGACTGTTCTGTAACTACTAATTCGTACTTCTTAATTCCTTCACCTTTTCACCCAGCCCCCAAACCACCTTCCCATCTGGCAATCACCAGTTTGTAATAAACATAATTTCAAATTCAAATATACTATTTAAGTAAAAAAAACTTCCAAATTCCTAGTCTGGATTTCTATTTAAAAATTAGGAATTAAAGACCAATTTTTTTTTTTTAATTAAAGACCAATTTAGCATAACGGTGACACTGTAACTAAAAATCATTCCTTTGTTCTAGACAGTGATTTATAACTAATTTTAAATATTATTTGCTTATTTGTTAAATAAAATCTGCAATGAAACGAACTTATGCTAAATAAATGTGCTTCAATCCAAAAAGTTTTTCTAAACATTGCATTCCAAACACGTTATAAGTTTCAATCTCAAATATGATGTTACCTCATTTAAAATTTCCATAATTTCCTTGTCATAGCAATCCAGAAGTAATTCATAGGACTCTAAATGCCTTGCATGCATCATAGCGGGTACACAGTCACGTAAAGCACTGAACATGTACTAAAAAGAAAATTAGAACATACACGAATTTATAAAAACCAGCTCTCTATTCTAAATAATATTACGAGGGTTAACTATCTTAAACACAAAACCTTCATCTGAAGATTAACTGTTTTTTTTACACGACTGTCTTACTTTCCCAAATAAGTCATATTTTATTCTCTAAAGCAGCAGTCCCCAACCTTTTTGGCACCAGGGACCGGTGCTCCTATGAGAATCTGATGCCTGATGATCTGAAGTGGAGCTGAGGTGGTGATGCTAGTGTTGGGGAGCAGCTGCAAATACAGGTGAAGCTTCGCTTGCTCACCTGCCGCTCACCTCCTGCTGTGACGCCTGGTTCCTAACAGGCCACGGATGGGTACTGGTCCGTGGCCCAAGGGTTGGAGACTCCTGCTCTGAAGCATATACTTTAAATCTACAAAAAATTTATTCACTTATTTTCCTATCTTGAGCAACTGAGACACTTATTTCCATATACAGGAAGATCTGAGTAACGTACCTTGCTGATAAAATGTTAAAAAATTGTGACATAAACTAAAATCAGGTGAAATAAAATTAGGAATATGTGGAGAAGAGTTAAATATGTTAAAATTTATTACTATTAATATAAAATTTAACTACTGTATATAAATGCTTATTAATATGCATGGCATTGTACAAAACAGTATTAGCAGTCAATTTTTAAATGGTTTCTTAAATCAAATGGTCTATTTTAAAAACTAATTAGAATGGTTTGTATAGTGACTAAAAAATTGATGGGTTTATTCTTCATATTCTTTACTTACATGTAATCTGGCTGCATCAACGGCATTTTCATATACGTCATCTAAATAAATTGGGAAAACAGCTCGATGCCAGTATAAAAAACAACAGTCACATTGTGTTTGGACTCTACAATGTAAAGTAGTAATTAGTGGTACTAAAATTGAAGTACCCCCAAAAAATAACATCTTACTCATTTTTGATTTCTCTAATCACTTAACCCAAAATTAGTACAGAAAAGCTACAAAATAAATGTTTCAAATTGAACAAAGGTAACAAAACATTCTAATATCTGACACTTGTCAGAATTCTGCAAACATGCTTTAGTTTTAAAGCATACTTGAAAAACAATATAGATAAGTTTTAAATAGACGAGTTTAAAAATAATTTATTTTCAATATCGTTTGATATGTCTATACTTAACAATACTTGTACCACATGTACTATTTTACTCATCTCAAAATTAAAAAGAATTTTTTAAAAAATTGTGACCAAAAAAAAAAAAGTTATCTGTCTACAATCTTTGCCAAGTGACTTCTGGGGCAACAAAATGATAATTAAATATCTTACAATGAAGACAATTCAGTACTTCTTCCAAGGATGGAATACTAAATGCCACAAACTACAAACATCTCAGCTTCTCAGAACAAAAACATTAACTTAAAAATATGAGCATTAAATGGAAATTGTGCTGTAACCTTAATTTGGTTGGGAATTAAAATTCAGAAGACTCATTTTCCCTTCAATTAACTTACTGCTTACTCTTTAATTTAAAAGCAAACAAACAAAAACAATAAAGCCACAAGGAGCTATAAAATAAGCCTTCCAAAAACTAATTCATCTTAGTGACTGGCTCCCAACGTTATTCAAATTCATATCTCAAAATAAAATTACAGAAGACTATTTGACATGGATCTCTAAGTCCTTCACAAATAGATGAAGCCTTATTAAAAAGTGACAATTTTAAATGCCCACTGGGGATAACCATCACAACTACCACAATGTGCATCAGGGTCTGCCTGGTGCTCTAAGGGCTACTTCACATTGTCTCATGTAATTCTTCCAGAAGCTACATCCTTACTGTAGAAGCGAAGCTAAAAAAAAAATATGATTCCTAGTCACAGTCTCATTTTGTTCAAGATAAAGGAATTAAAGAAAGAAACTAAGCGCCCATCTGGGTTATATTTCTTCTCTTGCTATGCTAAAAAAGAAAATCGATGTTTCTATTAGCCCTACCTTTTGAGTATCATTACATACTCTTACTTACCTTTCTCTAAGTTCACTGATAAGATCCAGCTTTTTCATGACTACTTGAAGTGGAAAGAGTTCTTCATCTTTAAATGTTTTCTATTAGGGAAAGGAAAAAAAGGCAGAGAAATTGCAGTCAAATTAAGGACAGGTTTCTTGGGTCATAAAAAGAGAACTGTAAAATCTCAGATCACATTTTTATTACGTAACTAATAGCAACACACTCACCAATTGTGTGCCAACACTTAGTGCCAAAGAAACAATAAGTCGTCGTTGCTTTGTGCTTGGTCCGTTCAGAGTGTTTTCAGCCAAAACTAGAGCAGAGAGCACATCAAGACGCTGTTCACTATATTTCTTGTCAGAAATTACTCTTTTCTTAAAGATAAAAGAAAATAGGAGACATTCATTTTATTTGAGGCAAAAACAAGACTCAGAAGAAAAACTTCTTCATAATCTTTTCCATGATTCTCTTTAAGAGAGCTTTGACAATACTTTCCCTGTTGAGCTTCTTCTGATAATGTGACATGCTTCAGTAATTCTGTAACATTGTTTTGCACTGTCAGGGGCAACAAATGTATTAGACATACTTTAAAAATTTCATATTAACTTATTAAGGAAATCGCTTCTTAAAAAAGGTGTATATTTTAAAACTGCATACAATATCACTTTGTAATAGAGGTATGTTAATATATTATATACCATAAGTTCAGAGAAAGATAACCTTAATCATTCTAAGTAAAAATCATAAAATACCATGAAGACAAATGACCGAGAATATTATATTTAAAGGAATGGAGTAAACAGGCCAAACCAGAAAACACATATAAAGCAAGAGAAGAGCAAACTAAAAAGATAATTATGCTGAATATATAATCACTTTCATACCTTGGCCACAGAAATAGAATTAAGAGCCTGATGTTGAAGGTGCTGTGTTATATGTGAAACTGAATCAGCCACAACCATGCTTCTCCTGTAGAACATGTGTTCTATTGCCTGAAAAGAATCAGAATTTGTAAAAATCAACTCAAAACTTTTAGGCAAAATTAGAGAATATCTTTATGACCTTGGACTAGGTAAAAAAATTTGCAAATGAAATGCAAAAAGCACTATCATCTTAAACATGGATAAGTTCAAATAAAAATTTCTGAGTGAAAAACAGGCAAGGCAAAGAATACATGAAGTATTATTCCATTAATATAAATTTCAAAAGCATATATAACTAAACAATGAATGGTTTATAAATTCATCCTTATTTGGTAAACTAAAAAGAAAAACCAAAGAATAAGCATAAAATTCAGGATAATGGTTTCCTCTGAGGGGGCAGGATAGGATGCAGTCAGGAAGGGACAACACAAAGGGCTTTGGAAATAAAGGCAACATTCTATTTCTTAATTGGAATGGTGAGTATCTAGTGTTCATTTTTTTAATTATGCTGCTATATTATATATGTATCTATACATGCATTTACATATACATTTCTGTATTTGTATTTCATAAAAAATAAATGTAACTGATAATACATCGTAATGGAAAAAAGGCAAAAATTCCAGAGGCACAATCTCAAAAAAAAATCTCTATTTCCTAAGCAAATCTAAAGGTTATTATTAACAGAAATTTACTAGCAAATCTTAATTTCAATTTTTAAAAAAGGTTAAGTGGGCTCTGCTGCCTAAAATGTTTTTTTAATTTATATAGAATATGCTAATATTTTACCGTATTTCCAGAAGTATACTCTGGTTCTTAATTTATCTGACCGCTCAAAAAAGTGCCTACTATTCAGATTACAAGATGATGGCACTTTCTCTAAATTATAAAATACATAGCTCATATTGACTAGCCTCATATGCATTTGAACACTATAAAATTACAGATAATGTTGCATGGGTATTATAGTTTTAACTTATCCAACATGTTTAAAACTTGTCACGAGTAAAACTTTCCTAATACTTAGCCTAATCTTTTCATTTTCCTTCTTTTCTGTCTCACTGCATGTTAACTTTTAATATAAACATATTGCCTATTCATAGAACGTTACTCAGAAATTTCTTTCAATGGTTAGTTCCTTTATCCAACTGAGAGATAAGTACACTTTCCCACAATTTTTTATTCTCATATAATCAGAAAGTCAAATCTTTCAAGATCATCCTAATGCAAATTATAATGCAAGGTAAAATGATCTACAACCTACCTTGAGAAGTTCAACAAGTCTGCATAATGCTTTAACTGAAGTTTTGGTCATTGGCTTTTGCATGGACATGTAGAGATTCATTGTGGTTTTAATAATAGTGCTAATACTATATGCATATAAGAACCCCTAAAAAAAAAATAAAACATTGATTATAATCACAAGAAAAGATTTAATTTATGCACAATTTCAATCTCTAGGTAATAGTAAGTATTCCTCAACATGCCAATAACCAGTGTTTCTAAGTTTAAAGTCACGTCTTATGATTTTGAAATTCTCTTCCTCACAGTGTTATACATGACAGTCAAATTTCAAAGCCGTCCTTAAAAGTTTATTTAATCTAGCACATAACAGTTTAGTACTGTTGAAATTATAGTGTATAATCACAGTTTAAAAATTCTTCCATTAAAAAAAAACTTCAGAGAAATTATTTGGGTGTCATAAAGGTATTTATTCATCCTTATCTTACCTGCCAAGGAAGAGAACAGATACTCCTACCTGCTGCAGCTTAAGACAAGAGCTGAGGACTCTAAGGAACTAGGAATTGAAAAATGAGAAGGAGAAAGAGAGCCGCTCTCTGGCCAGTACAGATATCCAAAGCTATTCCTCAGTTCCAAGCCAGTTCCCTTTTTCCTTGTCACCTAGGCCAATCCCTACTGTCCATCTGCTACCATATTCCCTGCCTTCATTGGTGCTAATCAGATTTTGCCTCCTTCCAGCCCAGTAAGAACAGATTCTCTCCTACCCTTCTATTCATGAAGGAAGCACACAAGTCTTGTGAGGTTTAAAAAGAAAAAAGAAAAAATTTAGTGCTAATAAACCCAGGGAAACAATACAGAATAACAGGACAAAGGTAACAGGACAAAGGATATTACCTCTCACATATTTGTTCATTTAGACCCAAAAAGGACACAGAAATAAAGATAATGATGGAGATTCTTTGGGTTTTTAAAGAACCAAAAAAGATATACTTACGGTTTAGAGATGAGCCTAAACTATACTACCATAGACATACCCAAAGAGCTGGGGCTGAGGCTATATGCCAGTGATTTTCAACCTTTGTCTCCTGCCCATAAGTAACAGCAGCTGACTAAGGGAGTGATACTCAATGTGGGGTGGGAGTTTCTCTGATCCAGTTCTAGGTCTGTGGTAAAGAGATGGGCTAAAGTAAAAGAATTAAGAAATGAGAGGGTAGTATCCTAAGAAAGGTGACAATAAGACCAAACCTTGGGGTTTACATGCAGGAAAGAGCCACAATCTTACCTTGTCAGCTACAGGACTATAACACCAGACTCTGCCCTATGCAGCACTGGGGAAAGTTAAAAAGCAGAAACAAGGAACAGCAAAGTGTAACTCTAAGGCGGGCAGAAAAAGCGGGGTGGGGCGGGGCGGGGCGGGGGGAATTTTTCTTGGGGGAAGAATGACGATACAGAACTTGCAGGCCAATATCACACAATTTCCTGACAGTCAATAACTTGTGAAGGATGTGCAGTATTTTAAAAATCTAAATGGGGGAGGAGGAGAGGTCTGGGGTCTGTTTCTGTTAATGGCAGAATAAATCATTTGGACCAATCTTCCTGCTGACTACAACTAGAGAATGTGGGCAATTTTTTAAATTGTGAGATTTTTTTTTTAATTTTTTAATTTAAAAATGTGAGAGATTTTTTTAATCTCTAGGAAGGCATCAAAGCTATCGAGAAAATAAGGAAATATAAAGCCAAGATATGGAAGAAGACAGAAACCGAGAGAAGTGAGCCTGGCTTTTGAGGCTGCTTTCCCTTAGAGATATCTGCCCATTTCAAAAGAGGAAAATATAAAGACAGAGACCAAACGTATCTCTCAACAACTCACAGGAAGGGAAGGGATAAAAATAGGAGTTCATGGCCTATCAGGAGGCGAGGGAGTCCTGGTAAACCACCTAGGCTCTGAGCTGGGATCCTGAAAAACTACTTTCTAACAAGTACACGTGAACTAGAAAAGAATAGCCATCATAGGACTTAGGTCTCACTTCAAATCATCTCAATCTGTGACTGGGTTGAGATACTCTGTGTTACCAGTTGTCCTGGACTAGCTGTGTACCAGAAGCAAAGATAAATCCTCTCAAGAGGAATAAAAACAACATCCAAAGCCTTTCATATGTAATAGTTTTTCATATGTAATATGTAGCACTCTATAAAAAATAACCAGGCCTACAAAGAGATGACATATCCAAAAACAAAAGAAACAAGAGAAAACAGAAATGTCTAGATAATGAAATTATTAGACATGGGCTTCAAAATTATTATGCTGAATATGGTGAAGGAAATAACACCAAAAATTACTTCAGAAGAGAACTAGAAACTAAACAAACAAAAAAACTAAAAAGTAAAATAAGAACTCAGTAGATGGGCTTAAGAACAAATTAGACATAGCTGAAAAAAAGAATTGGAACAGAAAGACACCAGAAACAGTACTTGAAGAGTTAATGGCTAAATTTTCACAAATTCCAGAAACTCTACAAATTGTAAGCAGCACGCACACACACACACACACACACACACACACACACACACAACCACATCTAGCTGCATCAAAGTAATACTGCTAAAAACCAAAAAGTAAATGTTATAAGCAATTTAAGAAAGACACATAATGAAAAATCAAAACTGACAGCTGACTTCTCAACAAAAACAAAGGAAGCCAAAAGATAATAACATCTTTAAAAGCAGAAGGTGGGGTAGGAGTGGAAGGAGATACTGCCAACCCAGAATTCTATACATAATAAAACCACCTTCAAAAATGGAGTTGAAATGAAGACATATTCAGACTAAAACTGTGATAATTCATCAACATGAACTATTAACAGGTGTTCCACAAATAGAAGGACGAAGAGATACAGGAAGAAAAGCAACAGAATGGGTAAAAAAATATGGATAAATCTAAATGAACACTGACTATAAAAACAACAGCAGCAATAACTTGTGAGGTTTAAAATATATAAACAAAATATACAACAGCAGCACAGTGAGAGGGAGATAAAGAAAATTAAAGTGGTTTACAATCTTTACACTGTTTGGAAAGTAGTAAAACTACTAATTTATGTCGGAGTTGAATGAATATATCATGCATCTTACAATCTCTAGAGTAACCACTAAAGACAAAAACAAACAAAAAAACCAGTATTCAAATTCGAAAAAAAGCAAAAAAGGAAAACAGACCCCGAACAAGTGAGACAAATAGAAAGCAATTAGTCAAGCAGTAGTTTTAAATCCAAATACATCAGTAATGACATGCACAGAAAACAGTTTAATAAATGAAAGAAACAAAGGTTATCAGATTGGGGGAAAACATATGCTGCTTACAAGAGATACACATTAAATAATTGGCCAAAGAGGTTGCAAATAAAAAGATCAAGAAGACATACTATGTAGACCTTAACTAAAACTAGTATAACTATGTTAATATCATACACAAGAGACCCACAACAAAAAGCATGACTAGAGATAAAAAGGGAAATTTCATAATCGATTTACCCGAAAGATATAACAATTCTAAATGTTATGCACTGAGTCTCAAAATATATAAAACAAAACTGACAGAGCTATAAAGAGACAAACCCACAGTAACAGTGGGAGTCTAACTCAGTTCTCTCAGTAATTGATAGAATATGCAGACAAAATCATTAACAAACATGACCTTCTTGACATATACAGAATACTACAACCAACAATACAAATTACATTCTTTTCAAGTATCCATAAAATGTTTACCAAAGTTGATCATAGCCTAGGCCATAAAACAACTCTCAACAAATTTCAAAATATAGAAATTATTTTAGTATTGCTAGAAGTCAATAAAAAGATAACTAGGATATCTTCATATGTTTAGAAATTAAGAAATCTCAAAATAATCCACAAATGAAAGAAATCACAATAAAAACTTTTAAATATTTTAAATTAAAGGATAATGGAAATACATCACATAACTTGAGATACAGCAAAAAGTCATACTTTGAAGAGAATGCAGATTTAAAGGTATATATTACAAAATCTAAGTCACTCAGATCCAAAAATAACCTAATCAATTTCAATTAAAAAAGAATATATCCTATTCTTTCCAGTTTCTCTGAAGTGTAACTTCTACACATTAACAAAGAAATTACCCCCAAAATATTCTAAGTAAGAAGATGCAACTACCTGTATAAAAACATTACATCTATTGGTGAGGTCTTCAGCAAATTTATCCATTCTTTGCTCTTTAGATAAAATAGACTCCATTTTCATCATCCATGAGCTCACAAAGACGTAGTAAGACTGTACATCTCTAACAAAGGAAAATATTGGAGTTACTCAGCACAGGAAAGAAAATTTACTTCCATTTCTTCCTTTGGGTTGGGATAACATATTTCCTTGCAACAGCCACTTTATTTCTCTGGTTTTCAAAATAAATATACAAATATATACATATTTATTTGAAAAAATATTTACTGAATACCACTACAAGCCAGGCACTGTTTCTCAGGACCGAAAAAAAAATCAGCAGTAAATTCTAAAAAGGTGAGTTGTATAATAAAGAAATCAAAAGGTGAGTTGTATAATAAAGAAATCAAAAATGTCAAATGGTATGTGCTATGGAAAAAATACAGCAGGAAAAAGGGATAGAGACTAGGATGGTAGGTACAATTTTAAATAGTGATCAAAGCAGGCTCATTGAAAAGGTGATTTTGAGCAATATATGAAGAAGATGAATAATCCATGCAAACATAAAAGAGAAGACAATTTTAGGGAAGTAAATAACAAATACAAAACATTTTAAAACAGGAAAAGTGTCTGGCACATCCAAGTAATAACAAAGAAGTCAGTATGACAAGCACAGAAAGCAGGAACGAAAACAGAAAAGATGAGAGAGGTACAGAGGTGGGAGAGTAGAAAAAGTAGACAGTGGGTAGGGAATTTATGTAAGACCTTAGAGGGAGTAAGGCGTAGAGCAGGGGTCCCCAATCCCCTGGCTGCGGACTAATACTGGTCCACGGCCTGTCAGGAACCAAGCCACACAGCAGGTGGTGAGCAGCAGGCCAGTGAAGCTTCCATCTGTATTTGCGGCCACTCTCCAGAGCTAGCATCACCACCTCAGCTCTACCTCAGATCATCAGGCACTAGATTCTCATAGGAGCACCAGTCCTTGGTGCTAAAAAGGTTGGGGACCACTGGTAGAGGATTTGAGTAGAGTGACTTGAGCTCCCTTTGAGAAGATCAATATCACTTTGGCTGATATGCTCAAAGTAAACTATAAAGGGAACAATGGTTAAAAGCAGGAAAACCACTTAGGACGCCACTGTGATAATGCAGAAGAAAGGGGAAGACAACTTGAACCAGAATGGGAAAGTGGAAGTGGTCAGAATCTGAATATAAAAGCCAGTATTTATTGAAAGCTTACTATACCATAGGCCACTGGTCTAAGCACTTTACACAAATTAACTCATTCAATCTTCACATTAATATTATGAGGTAAGGCCTTATGATCTCCACTTTATAGCAGAGAAAATTGACACACAGAAGTAATGTGAGTTAAGATTCAAGCCTAAAACTAGGAAGCTTTTCCGTCCTGAAAAAACTAAATCAATACTATAATTCTACAATGCAGGCTTACTACAAATACTAAATCACTCTATCACTGCATCTCAAATCACCCAAGACAGGAACTTTTAACCCACAGGCTGTTTAAACTATACTTTATTTTAAAAACTTAGTGTGCAAAAAATGGACAATTCCCTCTGTGGGGATCTGCCATGACCAACTCTTTCTAAAGACCATCTTCAGTTAGACGGCATAGAGGTTCCATTAACTGCTGATCAGAAATCAGCTAACAGATAGCTCCTCAGGGGAAAGGACTGAAGAGCACCACTTGATTAAGTGTAGAATTCCACACAAGAGATGGCTGGCTAGCCATACTGCTAAGCAATCTGACAATCTCAAGAACTGTTTGAAGAGGAATTATGCCAAAATCTTTAATAAATGTGTTTTAAGCTGAGCCAGGAAATCATTAGACAAAAGACACCAACAGTTTTACTTTTTTGCTTCACTTTGAATGGTGCACTAAGATATATTACTTGGCTTGTGGATGATTCAATTTTTTTCTGGAACACAGAAAAAAAACAGGGGTCTCAGAGCAACGCCTCCACTTTTGAGAAGGCTATGATTAGGACTCAGCAGGTGGATACAGTGCACAAGAGGGGACAGAAAAGTCATCAGCAAAGACAGATGAAAGGGTCTTAGACTATGGAGCTCTCTCTGACAGTAACAATGTCAATAACATGAAGAAGGCCAACGCACAGTCAGGAGTAGTCACTCAGTTTTAGATCAGAGTATGCAGGATAAAGCAGAGGTCTGTCACTCTGCCCATTACTCCTACATCCAAACTCTAGCTGACCTGTCTCTTGTAAATGTATATAAATAAAACTTCTTCAAGTTTTAAAAAGCAAGTTAACTGACAAAGGGAGTCTGAAAATGGTCAAGAGTCCTGTCAGATTATCAGCTTAACTTCAAAGAACAAACAGGGGGGGAAAAAAAAAACTAAAGAAAAAAACAAATCTCCTTCACCAATATAAAGCAGTAAACAATGTCAACACTTGTAAGTCAACTGAGAGTTTGAAATGAAGGTTCACACCTTTATCCTCCAAAGTCAGTTATCCCAGCATCAAAATGATTTTGAGTGAAAAGCAAAATGCAGCAACCTAAAAACCTTGGACCCCAGTCAAAGAAGTGGCAGGGGCACTTGGCCAGTTGGGGTCTAGTACATAGTGTGGGGCAGGGAAACTGTCCCCAACTGCTTCCTCTTCACTTACATAATGAACTCTGGAACTTGACTTGGACAGCTTTTAGTTACCCCTTCAATTTTTCCTAAAATGTTAGACAAAACTCATGCTGATCAAACCATCTTCCCTCTCCTGGGTGTCACTTAAGCAGAGTGAATTTTAGGTTTCTATGGAAGAACTGCAAAGAGAATGAAAAAGACACTGCCCCTTCACCTCCACAAAGCTCTATAGAGACTATATCTTTGGAATGAAAGAATTTAGGAACATAAAATTTTATCATATGGGGGTCTTTGAAAGTTAGCTTATTCCAGCTTCCACCTAATAAGACTCACTTCCCATAGCACCTTGTGATGATGATCACCTATATTCTGCCCACGTAGGTGTAGTTAAAGTGTACATTACCTCTCAGAGCAGCCTACACAATGCTACCTGTTGCAGAGGCTCTGGAGTAGAACTGGCATTGGTTTGCACACCCTCTTTGACACATCTTAGCTATGTGCCCTGGCAAAGTTCATTTCTCTAAGCTAAAAAATGGGATAAAAATAGTACTTTAGAGTAAGTTAACAGCTTGTGCTCTAACACTGGACTGCCCGGCTCTGCCATCTATCAGTTGTTTAAATTTGGGCAAGTTTAATCTCTCTGCACTTCAGTTTTCCCATTTGTTAAACAGCAATGACCACAGTTATTTACCTCCTGTCATTTTCTGATTAAAGGAGATGATACATGTGAAAGTCTTGGAATAGCTGTTGGCTTAAAGAAAGCACTGGATAAATTGTGACCTTTATTATTTCCCAAATGAGAAGACTGTTACAGGTTTACATAAGATAATGTGTTTAAAGCCTTTAGCATAATGCCTGCTAAAAGCTTGATAATGTTGGCAATTATTACTATTAATATCTTCATTTTCATCTTTTGGTTCTAGTTCCACCTTCTAGAGCCACAGAGATCAGATCTGTTCCCTCTTCAGCCTGAATGTCCCACAAATACTTAAAAGAAACCCACTAACCCAGCCCTTAGATTTCTTTTAAAGGCCCAACTATACAGAAACTCTCCAATTAGTCTTCAAAGGGCATGGTTTTCAGATGTTCCGACATCCTATTCAGTTTCATCTAGGGATACTGCAGTTGGTGGCCCTCTTAAAACATGGCACCAACATCAACCATGATCTGACCAATAAGAATTCAATGGAATTACCAGTTCCCATGGCCTAGATATAATTACCAGTTTCCAAAAGCTGGGTATACTTATTAATGTAATCTAAGTATGTACTGGCATTTTTAGTAACTGCATCACATTCTTAAAGAATGTCAAGACTCTGATAACTACAATATCCACATCTTTACTGCTACTAAACCTGATCCCTGTCTCTCCATGTTATTGAATTCATTTCTTTAATCCAAACTTATGTCTTTATCCCTTCTCAACTGTTCTGAAATGTATTAGAGAGCTCTGAAATCTCTGCCATGAGTAGTCCTGCTTGAATTGTCATTTTCCATACTTTAATCATGGGATAGTTGAGTACTAAGAGATGCTTTAGGGAATCTCATATACTGACATACTCCTCCTTTCCCCAGTGTGTAGCAGTGGCTCAATTTCCCCTGAACGGTCAAGAGCCACACAAAGTGGATAAGCATCCCTATTATACTTTATGTCACAAAAAGAAACTGTGTCCAGTACAAGGCCAGTGGCAGTCCTGTGTCACTTCACTTAAAATCTTCCTCCAGATCAACATATGATTTTAGCACTGTACTCAACTAAGACTGGGCTGTAAATTTAATTGTTGATATTAAGTGATAGAAACACTGGGGCTCTTTATAATATTCTATTTTGTGTATATTTTAAAATCTATAAAATAAGAATTAAACAAAAAATAAGATAAATATCAGAAGAAACTAAAAGCTAAAAGCATTCTTTTAGGGAAGATGAAGATAGAAGGGATAATTATTTTTCCCTTTAACCTTTAAGTACTTTTTGACTTTTTAAATATCTACATACATTACTTTCATAAAAATAAAAGCAAAGGAGTACATCAAATTAAAGTCAACTTCTCCAGAAATCATCACTGAATCATGGACATGCAATGTTTTTAATGTCATCAAGTGACATCTACTGTAGAGACTTCACTCTAAACAAAATATATTTAATGCATCTGATAAAAAGTATATGTATATGTGTGAATATATACATAAAGGTGTGCATACATGTATGTGTGTGTATACACATACACAGACACACATATATTTCCAAAAAGTATAATTTGCCTAAATCTTAAACTGAGTTTAAACCTAAAACATTTTAAACAAAAAGAAACTCCTAAAAAATAAATCTCCTAGAGATTGCCCTACCTTTACTTTGGTTATAAATATGTTTGATTTTATAACTCAAATACTTTACATATACTTAGAATCAGTATAAGATTTGAATATATATTATCTAAACATTTTCATTATGGATACTTATAAAACCTACTTGGTAAGTGATTGAGCTTTCTGCTGTAAGAAAGTATCTCTGTGTATTTTAATGGCTTGAAGACTTTTTCTGTCTAGAAGTTTGGCAGCTGCTGGTATTTTCTGGATCAAAAAATTATCAGGAAACCAAATAATATTAGCAGTTAGAGTAATGGCTGGTGCCTGAAATAGTAAACATAAGGGGAAACGAATCATTACATTGAGGCTAAACAATAAGCTAATTAATTGTTCTACAATATACAATGGAAGATAATTTATTTCAAGAAAAATCAACCATTAAAAAATATTAAGACAAATTATCTTACAATGACACAGAGTTACGGCATTCCTATATCTGGCATGGAGCATGCCAATAATTTTATTCTGCCTAAATACTGAACAACACACACACACACACACGCATCACATACTTATACTCATGAATTTTAAGATAAATAAAAATATGCAAAAAAAATCAAATAGAAATCCTCATGACCTTTACTTTCACTCTATATTAGTGAAAAAATAAAAAATAAATACCCAACATAGCTGGGTTTTCAAGGTCACATATCACTTGATTCTTCACACATTTTAAAATTTTGAAATCGGTGTCACATCATGGAAATAGCAAAGATATAAAAATTTTTCTACTTTAATAATGAGAATGAGTAGCAAAAACAGGAAAAAGAAAATAGTAGTAATAGTAATAGAAACCTAATGTTTAGGAAAAAATCTGGAAAAACAACCACTAATATGTACTTACATTATGTGGAATTATAAGGTATTTTCGTTTACTATGCTACTTATTTCTGGAATGCTTGTGTTTTTAAAATGAATATAATATTTCTGTAATTATTATTACAAAAGTTATTTTTGTAAACAGGAATAACATACATTTTAAAATATCCAGTTCTATCCAAAATTTTTTTGATCTATTCAAATTAAGAAAATAAAAGTTCCAAGTTCTTACCTTCTTACAAATATCCAATAAAGACTTATAAAACTTTTTATCAACAGTTCGAAAAATTTGAAAGTGCAATACAAAGAGTCCACAAATTCCAACATATTTGTCTCTCTGGTCAATTTCAGAAGGCTCTCCTTACAAAATAACATGAGAGAAAAACAAAATAAATATACTTTAAATTCTGCTTTCAAGAAAATTCAAACTTTATAAACAAAAGCCAAAAAATGCACTTTGCATTACCAAGTCTGGCTTCTACATTTGCAAAAATTGAGCGAATACTATGTGCGAATTCTTCAGCGAAAGTGCTATTTTTTGACACAGATACTCCCCCATTGAGAGAATCAAACTGCTGCTCTATACAGGCCTAGAGAGAAAACATTTAAAGAGAAATTTAGACTCTCAATAATAAGTTGTTAAACGGATTTAAATATAGTATTGTGATAAATGTCTACATTCATCATTTTAATTTTACAAACATTGAATTTCAGGTTTTTACCTTAATATAATCTAATATCTAAATCTTTTCGAATGGAAAATTTGTATGTACTTATATATTTGAGTACCAGTTATGTGAAAGTAATAAAACTGAAACAAAAATCTGTAGTTCGACATGAAGCATACAGTGATGGCTCAGTGATGTACGGTATATCTGATGAGCACTGAAAAACATGTCTTATTATTTACTTTGCACTTTTAAGAGTAGAGTTTACTTTTTCTGTTTACAATTACTTTTCTAGCACTTTACTACAGCATGTGTAGAAATGTCTCCTAGAAAAAGAATCAATGACAAAAAACTACTCTTTGAATCTAACGGATTAAAAGTTAGGTTGATTTAAACAAGAGTTGGAATCAACCTGTTAAACTATAATCATGTAAAATATAAATTAAAGGTAATCTTTAATTTCACATGAAGCAGATTTCACATGAACTATAATGCAATTTCTGGTGGATACTATGTAAAGCACTGATGTTCAACAGAATTTTCTGTGATATAGAAATGCTCTACATTTGTGGTGTCTGATATGATGGCTGGCCACAAAATACATGCGGCTATTTTTTACCCCAGCTTTGAGATACTGACATATACGAAAGTTGAAGGTGTACAGTGTGATTAGATTACATGTGGCTATTATGCACTTAAAATGTTGCTAGTGTGGCAAAGGAAAAGAAATTTTTATTTAATTTTAATTAATTTAAATTTAAATAGCCACATGGGGTTAGAAGCTACCTGGACTGTGCAGATTCAAATTATATTCTGAGTCTAGAGAGAATTAAACAGATTTTTAAAAGGTAGTCTTACAAACCTAAATCTAGAGGTTAACAACAAACACAATCCTTAACACAACTGCTTAGATCTTACTTGCTGTATAGCTTTATCCTTTTACAGAATTAAAAAAGAAACAACCCTCATCCCAAATACAACTGGTAACATTATTAATTTTGTTTGCTATTAGAAATTGAAATTATGTTTTAGTAGACTAACAAGGTTTTAAGACAAAGCACTTTTAAGAAAAACATATTCAACACTATGCTATAAAAGTGACCTACTATAATTCTGAGATGAATCAACTTATATAAGACCATTTATTATACACTAATACAGTTCTCATACCTGAAATATCATTCCATCAAGTAACTGCCCTTCTAGCTTCAGCAAGAATTTTTCAAATGGCTTTAGTTTTTCCTCCTGAATTCCAAATTTTGAAGGATTGTGATGGACAGATTTCAGTAACCTTGTGGAAGATCAGAAGAAAGACCATAAATTTGCCTAATAAATTCTTAAATTAAAATTTCCCCCAGAAATCAGAAGTTTGTATTTGTATTTCGTTCGGCCCTACGCATCTGAAAATTTGAACATAAAATCCTAATATGTTTAATTTTCTTATTATGCCTTTTTTATATCATCTTAAATTCAGATACTTGGTTATCTCTAGATACCATTTACTAAATACTTATAAATTGAATAAAATAAAATGCCTTGATTTAAAAAAATCTTGGAGTATACAATGAAATAAAATCAAACTCAGGAAAACAACTGTCACTTGAGTAGAACCCACAGCAAAAATAAATCTGAGTCCGGTAGTCAAGAATCAGTATGCTTTAAAGAAATGTATCACACTCTCGAACAAACCCATCTGAAATTAAAGAACGGTTAGGGTCTTCATAAAAACATTTGACATCAGATCCTTCTAAATAAAGATCTCCAGGTCTGTTAAAGGATCTGAACTATTTATATTTATTTTTTACTAATACATTAACTCCACAAAGTAGTATCTTAAATATTTTAATTGGCTCACCTTTTGTACATAGTCCAGTGGTCTTTTAATGTGATATGATTATCAATAATTTCATCCAGGGTAAGCAAAACTGTTAGCAGCTCTCCCAAGTGCTCATACATAGTCTGTCAAAAAACCTTTAATGATTACCATTTAATCACTAGTTAGAAGTTCAGCTTTATGTGGATTTTTAAAGTTAAACACATTTAAGCTAATTACAGCCTTAGTTAAAGCAGCGGTAAATCAGTTTATTAGGCTACAGATGAAACTACTGATCCTCAGATGGAATAATTAGCTTTAAATAGAGAAACACTTTGCCCAATATTTCATCCCTAACTGTGATTACTGGAAATTTGTCTCTCTCTCCAAGAGACCACTTGGAGAATCTACGTTGAGCCACTAGTGAGAAAATGTAAGAGTTACACTGATAGTGGGTCAGTAGTGCCTCATTAACTTCACAAATGAAAGAGAACTATAAAAAAATAAATCCTTTAAGACTCTTGCTATAATTGTCCTCCTCAATCACACAAACTCCAAAGTAAAATACAGTAAATTTTTAAATTTTACAGTTTTACGGGTCAAGTTAAATTACTTTTACCTGAAAATGAACTCCAGTTGTCTCTATAATTTTGGGTGCAACCCTGTAATAAAATAACACCCAAGTTAA
This sequence comes from Pteropus vampyrus, assembly GCF_000151845.1. Lineage (NCBI taxonomy): Eukaryota > Metazoa > Chordata > Mammalia > Chiroptera > Pteropodidae > Pteropus > Pteropus vampyrus. The sequence goes on along the minus strand of NW_011888797.1, from coordinate 4,836,384 downwards.
AAAAAATCTCTTTTGTCACAATTCATTTTTATTTTAAGGAAAACACATAGCAGCAGGAGCTCTTGGGCTTTTAATGCATATTTATCTTTACTTAGGCTTTAGTCCCTAAAGTCTAAGAGATCCATGGAATTACTACTTCATTCCACTTTCCCAAGAAGGGAACTAACTTGTACATACATAGTCTGGGCTATCCTAGCCTATACCTAACTCAGTGAGTAGAGACATGACAACACGTGGTCCGTGTAGAACCTTATCCATTTAAACCTAAAGGATCAAGCATGGGCGGGAGGTAGAGAAATAACAAAACTGATATTCATTTCTTTCTAAACTGTTAGACTTCTCCAATTCCCAACCGGAATCTTGGTTATTCTACCAAAACTGGCATTTGGGAACCAGTCCTCTTTCTAGTAATGTTTATTTCTGAGCTGTCGTCCCTACTGAAAAACAATGTATACAGCTAAGATTATACCAAAGTCAAAAGCCCCAGGAGAATTCAATTTTACTTCCTAGAGATTCAATTTACTCAACAGTAAATAATTTGAAATAGCGCTTATCTATCAAAGCACATATATTCCACAAGATAGAACATTTTAAAATTAAATACAAAATTCAAATAAATTTCATCTTTCTCGGGCAGGAGTACGGTGGTGGGGAGTCCTATTGAATTATACATCTGGTACTGCAGGGGTGGAGGGAATTATGCTCTCATTCCCTTTCTGCCATGAGGAGAGTTTCAGTGAAAGAACATAAAATAAATACTTGACTAAGGGGGAAAACATGAGAATGGGAAAGAGTTAACAATTTCTTTCGGTTTATAAAAGAGAGTTAAGATGAAGTATGGAATAATAAGAATAACAATGAATGGACTAGTGAACAAAAGCAACAGTACCTAAACTGCTATGGAACCTTGGCAAATAATTCTTTGGGGCCTCCGTTATCTTCTCTCATAATTAAGAATCCCTAGACAAAAATCTAAACAAAGTTATAATACAGTCATGCGCCACTTATCGATGGGGATATGTTCTGAGAAATGCATTGTTAGGTGATTTTGTCATTATGCAAGCATCACAGAGCGTACTCACACAACCCTAGATAGGATAGCCTACTATGAGCTTATGCTATATGGCATAACCTAGTTCTCTGTAAGGAAGAAAAAAGAATTTTCCCTCTACCTTCTGGGTTCTTATCTAAGCTATCGTTGTAATAAAAGACTGATTTAGTACAGGGAGAGATATATCTATAAAAATGGAGATTTCCCTTACAAATATAAATGTCTTTTACAAAGGGTAACTTCTATCTAGTTTTTGAGGCTTCTCCTATGTCTGCTGTACCTTAAAATTAACCAGCCTAAAGTAATCCTTAGGCCAAACAAACATACTTTGAGGTGATAAATTCTGTTCTCCTAGAGCTCCTAGGCTATAAACCTAGGATGTTACTGTACTGAATACTATAGGCAACTGTAACACAACATTTGTATAATGTGTTGTGTTACAACACTACTGGTTATCACTAAGTGATAGGACTTTTTAAGCCCCATTATAATCTTATGGGACCACTTTCATACATGCAGTCCATGGCTGACAGAAATGTCATTATGTGGCACATGACTATATTAAGTAGGGAAAATTTTAAGTATAAAGTATTAAACATGCAAGATATTATTTCGTGGTAGTAAGAATGGTAAGGACACAATGAAAATATGATCATTTTTCTTAATTTAGGGCTCTGGCTCCCAAACTTGAACAATCATGAGAATTACAAAGTTTTTTCAACATAGATTCCCGAACCTCACTCCCCAAGATTCTGTGGTTTAAGAAAAATCTCATGTGATTCCACTGAGTTAGGGAATCTTCAATGTAAAGGAGGGAGGAAAGGAATGAGAGAGAATATGGCACGTTAGCCTTTTTCTATATAATTATATTTAAGATTATTGTCAACATTCTCATTCAGACAGATGATGGGTTCATTCACCATGGCAGAAACTGTGTCTTATTAACCTATCGTTTCTTTATTAAACATATCAAGTAATATTTGAAACAGCATGAGCATTCAAAGAATGCTGAATAAGTGAATGAAGGAATGAATGAACAAACGAAAAAACTATTTCAGGTAATTAACTAGTTTAAGAAAAACATTTCCTACATATCTGTTATAAATGCAAAAATATTTCTAAAATCCATTACTTGTTACTGATATAGAGGGCAGCCAACTGATGGACTACATTCATCACCACTTCATAGCACCTGGTAACAAAACAAGACAGTTCCTGAAATGACAAGTTGGGTATATGTTACAAAGTTGCTTTTTAAATGTCTCCATTTCTGACTGAATTTTATGGTAACAATGTTAAACAAAAACAAAATAGTTTTCTAGTAAAAACTCCAATTAACCTGTAGCCAGACAACTTCAAGCATCCCTCAAGCAATCAATTCTTAACTCACCTCCTGCATCCCAAGGTCATTTCTACCTCTCTGCTCCCACAGCATTTCATTCACATTTCTATTTTAAGTCTTATGTTTTACTCATATAATTCCTAAATGACAGAGACCACCTCCTTGCTTCTCTGAATATCCACTGCCTAGCATAGTGGCTAACCCTCAACTGCTTCTCAATAAATTTCTGTCCTATCAAATGAATAAATGAACATTTGAATGAATGAATAATCTCAAAAGTGCTGGTTTAGAAAGTATGACAATGAGAGAAAGGAGTCTCCAAAAGCCACTAATAAAACTTCAAATGTTTATTATCTTTAACCTTATCTATAAACAGGCTTGGCACATAGCAAGTGAAATATTACCCAGGAATGTTTGTCATTTAAAAAACTGGCATCTACCATGTCCCACATCTCCTAAAAATTTCTTTTCGGCTCTCAACTTTTAAACCTTTACAGTTTGCATCCCAGAGTATTTAAAACTGGATAAAACCTGTTCTAAATTTTAAGCTCTATGAGGGCAAGAATCTCTGTTGGTTTTGTGCACTGTTGTATCCCTAGCACCAAAAATGGTTTCTAACATATGCTAGGCTCATCAAAGTTTGTTGAATATTTTAAAATAGAATTTTATGCAGCTGTCAGTGAGATAAAAAAATTTTAATTTAACATTTTTAAAACTGAAAATAATAAAATTTAATTTTAAATAGTTCTAGTTTTACATTTCTTATTAAATTTCTAAAAGTTTAATAAAAGCAGAGAAAACAGAAAATGCAGGACACAGACAAAAAACACAGAAACAAATCCAGACATATAATAGACTATATATGAAACAGAATAAATTAACAAATTAAAAGACAAAGGTTTTCAGATTGTATAAAAAAATCAAAATCCAGACACATGCAGTTTTAAAAAAACACAACTAAAACATAAAGACACCAAAAGGTTGAAAGAATGAAATCGAGAAAATGTTAACTCAGAGCTGGGGCAGTGATATTAATATAAGACAAAGTAGACTTCTTAGCATTACTATGGCTAATTACTATATATTTATATATGTAATTATTATCATAGCTTGAGGGTCACCACATAACAATAAAAGATTCAATTTATCAGGAATGATAAACTTGTATGTACCAAATAAAATATCTTCAAAATAAGAAATGCAAAATTTGATAAAACTATGGGGGAGAAATTGACACATTCACTGAGACCCTACAAATTTCTTAGACTCCTGCCCAGCAATCTTCCCGTTAGGTTCTGGCAATAGGTGGCAATAAAAGGAGGCTAGAAGGCAGGAAAAGGACATCCTTTTTATTTCTTCCTGTTTTTGTCAACCTACTCCAGGCAGGAGAGGTACACCCTGGGGATGGCAGATTGCTTCCGCCTCCAGCTTCTTCCACCACTACAGAACCAACCTCACTTGTATTGCCCTCTCAAAGGTATCAGCAGCAGCCAGGCAGTGCTACTTTCCCAGAGATACAGGTACTAATTCCGGGGGGGCTCCTTCTCCAAGCTCCCAGATTCTGGCAACCCCAACCTTCTCCCTTTTTTCCCCTAGATGTAGAAGTGGTATCTTCTTCCTTTGGATTACCTCACTGTTCTTTTTTCAGCCTTTCAATTCTTATGTAACCAACTGTCTATATTAACTCTCCTCTTTTGAAATACCTTGTGTGGACTCAGACACATACCATAATAGAGGATAATTTCAACAAAATGTTCTCAATTAGGTCAAGTACACCAAAAAAGTAGTGAAGATCTAAAAGATTTGAACAATATATTAGCATGCTTGAGTCAATGAAATAATCAAATCTTGTACCCAACAATCAGAAAGTGGGTGGGATTATGGGTATTTTTTTCCTTATCTCCAATTTTTGCTTTTGTCGCATCATGCAAGCACTGCTTTTATAATGGGGAGGGGAGAAATAGAGGTTATTTCATTTTTCTTGTAAAATTAAAACAAAACAGCTAGAATACCTAAAATTTTGCAGTATGGAAAAGCGTATCTAAATTGAAAAATTTCATTAGAAGTAGCAAGTGCGGTTGCTTTTAACCTCATCATTGCTCATGTAACGACTTAATCATCTACATTAATTTTTTCCTGACAGTTATCTTTTCCTACCTAGTACAACGTTTAAACTATTTTAAAAGGCACAGTGACAAATTATTCATAAATGAAATTATATAAATTTAATTTTGATCCTTATCATCCTGAAATGCTATGAAAATCTTTCAGGAATTATGATCTCCTTAATTATAATCCAATAACAACTAAGTGTCTTACTCTTACAGTATACATTCTAAGCATTTGAAGGTTTGAGAAATCTTTTTGAATTATGTGTACTTTACTCAAAGTTTTCCAAGAAAAACCTCAATAAAAAGTAAAAATCAGTTACCTGTAAGAATGAAATAAATCTCCCCATTTGAATTTGGCAATCACCTTCCACCATGCTGGAATCTGTTGCTTTAAAAGGCAACATGAAGATTGTATTTCAATTATTTTATATAAACTCAATCGACACCAAAAAATGAGAATATGATTTTTAATCATTAATACATCTTCTAATCTGCACAGCATTAAAAACAGAATTTTTACACTGAAGAAAAAATGAGACAATCATCACACAATTAAAATAACCATCTGTGTCACTATTTAATGAATTCAAGGAAAATTCTTATCTAGCTACAGTGCTCTGTAATTAATAAAAATATCATAGAGAATTTAAAGAACTTGCTGCTGCTTAATCACGCAGGGCTTTTTCCCGTTTACCAAACAAATAAACCAACAAAAATACCTGAATGCTTATTTTTTCCAAAACATTATGATAGTCCTAGAATTGTCTGTTAAGTTTTTGTTCATTTCAATCTCAAAATACGCATCGCATTACAATGTAAAATTTTAAAACTTACCTCCTTCTCCATAAAACAGGAGACCATTATAAAATTTAGTTTCAGCCTGTTTAAAAAAAATTAAAATAATTTTAAAAATTGCTATTTTGTTTTTAAATTCCTAGGCTCTCTTAGTTATCCATATCTAATAATAAGCAGAAGACTGCATCACTTATAAATTCACTAAAAATCAAAAACTGCTTACAATACAGATAAATTCAATTTATCTTTAGAGTACCAAAAATATCATCACATAGTCAAAAGTTATTTCTTGATTTCTTTAGCCTTTACTTTGTCTCATCTGACCACTCTAATTGCCCCATATCCTCCCGTTAGTTCATGTGAGATGGAAAGCAAACACATGGTAACAAAAAAGTAGAGAAAAAAATGAAGTCTACTAACTTCCAGAGGTTTCATTGTTCATGGGCATATTGAAAATTCAAAGCTTTCTTTAAAAATCAGTTATATCCAGAAAGCCAGTATATATGGCGGGTAACAGATTTTGAAGGTATGCTAACCCAGACACTAACCATTACTGCAGTAAAATGTTAGGTAAGCAAAACCCTCTTTAAATCTCGGTTTCCTTATCTATTTCTCACATCCCTCCCTGGGTTGTTTTAAGTATTAACAGGGTTGGTTAGCATGATATTTGGTACATAGTAAGTACTCTGTTATTAATACTACTATTACTTCTTTAAGTAATTAAACATTTAATAAATATTCATGCACACTGTACACTTATATGCGTATTTGCTTTTTAAGTCATGTTTTTAACATCTTAAGAATACAAATAATTACCTCATATTTTAATTTCTTGATTTCACAACAAAGCGCAGCATAAACCGTGATGACTTTGTTTAAGACCTAGTTTCATGAGTAAAAACACAAAAGGGAAAAAGTAAATTATAGCAGATAACTAAAGCATTTTAAAAATAGGTTTTTAGGTTTAGGAATCTGTACCTTGTTTTCAGTCTTTATGAGTTCCAAAAGGGAAGACTGTTCATAAGGCAAAAGCTATAGAAACAAGGAAAAGAACATTTCTTTTTAGTTTGAAAAGAATTACTGAAATGTTAAATGCAAACTGAATCTAGCTCTACTCTATTTAAATTTGTTTTAGACCCTCTACTCAGCACCATACCAGATAGGGAGTGACTACTAATGGGTACAGGATTTCTTCTGGGAATGGTGAGAATATTCTAAACTGGTTCTGGTAATGGCTGCACAATTCTGTGAATATTCTAAAACACAAAGAATTGAATGACATGCAAATTATATATCAAGAAAGTTGTTATTTAAAAACTCAATATGTGACTTAGGACAGTGTTTAGTACATAATAAATGTTAGCTATTATTTCAGTGGTAACAGGATACAGTTTCAAAGATAAAACAGGATAGAACTACCTCAAAATAGAACAAAACAGGAATGACCTAATTTATACATTAAAAAATTGTTCCAACATTAGGATCCTCCTAAGCAACATAAAGGAACTTTTGGGAAATGATGAAAATATTCTGTATCTTAATTGGGATATGAATTACATGGATATATGTGTCTGGCAAAATCCACTGAACAGTATATTTTAAATCTATGCATTTCACTCTATGTAAAATAACCTCAACAAACACAGCTTGATATTCTATTCCAACCCTCTTCATTTTCTTGATGATGAAAAACAAAGGCTAGTTCAAAGAGTTGGAGTCTGTGTCAGTCTTGGCACTAAAGGCTTTGAGGTTGTGTCATTCTTTAAAAAAACAAAATCATACAAAAATATCTGCATGGCTTAGAGAAATGGACATTAACAATTTTCCTCCAAGTTTTAGTTCTCTAGATTCTGAATAATATACATTCCAACAATTATGTTTTCAAGATATAGTGTGTCCTGAAAATACATACATAAATTTAAAAAATTAAACAAAATCAAACCTTTAATGCTATAGGATCAAGATTGAAATCCCAAACATCTCCAATTGAATCATCCAGTGCATCCTCAATTCTTCGCAACTGAGACGTATACTCCTCAAGAAATTTCCCGTAATTCTTAAGTTGAACTTCAGCATGAATTTCTAAATTTAAATTTTAAAATAGTACGTGAGAATTACAAAAATTACAGGACATTTACGTCAAATAATCTCAAAAGTTGCAGCAAAGTAGATACTAAATGTATTACTCTAGAATGTCTAGACTTACTGAAAATAAAGTTTCAGTTAAACAATAATTCAGCTTTCGACATTTTCCAGATAAATTTAAAAGCAGTAGATGTTGCCATATACAGAGCTATAGATCATCTTAAAACTTTAAAGTATTATGAAAAAGTCACTACCCCATTTACTCGATAATCCAGAGCTTTGAAATGATTTGACTAATTTCTTAGACAACACAATATCCTGATTCCGAGTTTTAGTCATAAACAATATTTTTGCAAAAATAAAATCGTGACCTGAAGCAGGTGCAAAAATCTGGTTGTCATACAAGCAAAATTTAAAAACATAATTCTTAATTCTCTGCACAGTAAACTTTCTAAAAATACACCTATATACTGTTTTTAAAATATGTTGAGGTCTGCTTTATCATAACGGATATTCCTGCAATGCCCCAAATTTACCAAGATATTGTTTTAACTATTTAACTATAATAATAGAGTTGGAAAACCCAGTAAAGAAAACTAAGTACAGAATATTGTGATATTTAAAGAATTTACATATTAATAGATGACTAAAGAGTCACTAGAATAAAATAAAGGTATGCCTATTTATCAAAATTAATAAAAGTAAATATTCCACTTTATATATGTAAGAATTCATACTTATTACAAACGCAGCACATTCAAGCTCTGTCTTCTAAAAAAAAAAAAGGTAAAAGTTTTCTCTCCTGAAATTAGCCATGCAAAGCAACTCTAAGATAATGTATCTTCTCATTAAGGATAAAGACCTAGCTCCCCATTCTCTCTTATTTTGCAACTAATTCACTAACTCAGGTGGGTCAACTTAGTTCATTAAGGTTTCTCTCTCATTATAGCATTAATCTAGGCAATTCTGAAAAACGTTTAGTCTAAATATGATTAACAGTCTATAAATGAATGAAAATTAGGCACAGAGAAGAAATGAGATGTCTTCTCTACAGCTTAAATTAAAAACTGAGTAAGATTCTCAAAATCCCACACACACATCTAATTCTGTTATATGGAAAATGACCTTAGCTGTATTTAACCAGCAAACGAGTTCTTAATAACAATATTAGAAAAACATGTCAATAAATTACTCATTTAGTCTATTTGAGAATTTACAAAGTAGCAGACATCAGAAAACCTGTAATAAAATTAAAGTTCCTTGCTGATAAGGAATAGTTGTAAAATTAGTAAAAATTAAAAAAAAAAGATTTAAAATAAAAACTACATGATTCTTCAAGAGTGAAATTTACATGCTTATCCCTTCCAACAAACTGCATTCTTTGTTTTATCTTTGTATTCTTAATACCTAGCATAGTGGTAATATAGAAAACGTCTGCTCAGTGAATCAGATCTTTCTACTCTAAAGTGAACGAACCATTTGCAAACCCAATAATATGTTTTATTCCAAT